>NW_026843709.1:23067916-23415833 GCF_030254825.1 Meriones unguiculatus
ATTTTTCCTGTGCTGCAAATCTGTCTAAACAATTGTCGCGCTATATTTTAGATAATTGGACTGGAGAATTCGATACTACGATGGAGCAGCTGAGAGTGGCCATTGTCACAGTAAATTCTACCAGAGTGGACACAGTACTAGCACAGGATTATCATCATGGATTGCTGCAGCCATGAATCATCTGAAGGAATGGGCGGGCATGGGAGTGTTAGCAGGCCTTCTGGTGTTGGTCTCCTTGGTTTGCCTGTGGTATATATGCAAGATTAGAGTCTCACAACAGTGTGATGCAGCCATGATCATTCAGGCCTTTACAGCCATTGAAGCAGGACATTCTCCCCAAGCATGGTTGGATACCATAAAAAGCTAAAATGTTACGCTCAGGATGCGAGGCTAAGCACTGCACTCAGGGTCAGCTGCTTTGGACCCAGAGAAGAACATGTCTGGTTGCATGCTGGTTGATGCCCCAGGTCCCACCTCTGAGAAAAAGGTATCGGACGGGTCTGATGCTCTTTGGGTGGATGACACCTAAATGAACATCGGTACAAAGTCCCAATTTATTTCTAATATCAGAGATCAGACCTCTACTCTTGCCTGATGCATCTAAAACAAAAAGGGGGAACTGTAGAGAGCTGCGGAATGCTATGCCTTAAAGATGGAGCTGGTTTCTGCCTTCCACCTTCCGGATGGTGAGTGTTCTCTGTCACAAACAATTTCACATTTGGCTAAGGCTGAGGATCTGGCTTGCTTCCATGTATGTGGACCTATCTGCATTGCCCACGTGGCACACCTGGGTTGGCTACCCAGAGGCTATTTAAGCTGTGGGCTGGCTTTCCCCAGGATCTGAGGAATGTTCAAGGTTCCTGAATAAACTGCATTGAAAACAAACAAAAAAAAATGTACAAAGTAACAGTAGATACAAAGCTAGAAAAGCAAAACCACCAGATGGAAAACATAGGTAAGAAAGCCAGTGTATCTAGAACTCAGTGAAGTTCTTGGTCTTAGGCACCTCTGAGTAGACAGAACAGGCCTTTTCATTGTCATCTCACTTGAGTAGTGGTTTTCATCCTTCCTATTGCTGTGACCCTTTAATACACCTCATGTGGTGATGACCTCAACCACAAAATTATTTTCATTACTATTTCATAATTGTAATTTTGCTACTATTATGAATTGTAATATCAATATCTGATATGCCATCCCTGTTGGTATAATGTTCTTGTGGAATGTACCCTTGTTCATTCAAATGCTGTTTTCTCTACCCCACTATCTGGTTTCAATCTGGACATTACATTGTAATGTTTACTGTGAGCATCACCTGTCTCAAGTTTGTGTAAACATGCCACCATTTGTTCTATGTAATTTTCAATTAAACAACCAGCCAGTGCTGTGCAATGGAGAAAATAGGGTGGACATCCTGGTCTGGAGGGAGGAGAAAAAAGCCAGTGGGGGTAGAAGAAGGCAGAGGTCGAGAGGAGAGGACTTGGAACAATGAAGAGGAGAGAGAGATCAGCAGGAGAGGACTTCAAAACACGAGGAAAGATGAACTGGACCTAAGATATGACTAAAAACAAGTATGATGGGTGAAATCTGAATGGTAGGAAACTATTCAGGCTTGGAGGTCTAGGATGGAGGAACTATTGCCCAGCATTGTGTTCTAGGTTAATTAAATAAATCCTAGTCTCTGTGTGGTGGTTTGGATATATAGCTGGATTAGGAATAACCACTGTTTAACTAAAATATCAATAATAAAAATTAATAACCACAAAAAAAGATGTCATCATAGTATTATGATGACCTAATTTCATTGTCACACCATAATACCATAGTGATGTCATAATAGCATTTTGAATTTTGAGGTCATAATATCATTTTGAGATCATAATACCATTGTGATGTCATAATAGCATCTACCTGCAAATTTCATGAATTCCTTGTTTTTTATTGCTGAGTAATATGTGTGAATTGATTGCTGAGTAAATGTACAGATAAACCACAATTTCTGTATCCATTTTTCAGTTGGGTGGTATCTCGATCGCTTTCAGGTTCTGTCTATTATAAATAAACCTGCTACAAACATGGTTGAGCAAAAGTTTTTATTGTATACTTGAGCCTCTTCTTCATATATGCCTAGGAGTGGTATAACTGGGTCTTGAGAAAGTGTTATACCTCATTGTCTGATAAAGAGCCAGATTGATTTCCAGAGTGGTTGTACAAGTTTACATTCCCACAAGAAATGTAGTAGGGTTCCCCTTCTCCACAAACTCTCCAGCATGTGTTGTCACTTGAGTTTTTGATCTTGTCCATTCTGACGGGTGTAAGGTGAAATCTCAGGGTCGTTTTGATTTGCATTTTCCTGATAGTTACTGATGTTGAACATTTCATTCAGTGTTTCTCTCACTCAATATGCCTCTATCAAGAATTCTCTGTTAAGCTCTGTTCCCCATTTTTTAATTGGATTACTTGATTTGTTGTTTTTCAGCTTCTTTATTTCTTTATATATACTTAGTATTAGCCCTCTCTCACATAGAGGCTGGGTGAAGATTCTTTCCCAATCTGTATGCATTCATTTTCTTTTGATGACAATGTCCTTTGCTTCAGAGAATTTTTTAAGTTTCATGAGGTTCCATTTTCCAATTGTTGTTCTTAGAGCCTGTGCTGCTGGTGTTTTGTTCAGGAAGTTGTCTCCTGTCCCAATGAGTTCAAGGTTCTTCCCCACTTTTTCTTCTAACTGATTTAACGTGTCTGGATTTTTGTTGAGGTCTTTGATGCACTTGGACTTTAATTTTGTGCAGGTTGATAAGTATGGATCTATTTGCATTTTTCTATATCTAGACATCCAGTTAGATCAGCACCATTTGTTGAAGATGCTACCTTTTTTTTCCATTGTATGGTTTGGCATGTTTGTCTAAACTCAGGTGTTCATAATTGTGTGAGGTTTATATCTGGGTCTTCTATTCAGTTTCATTGACACACCATTCTGTTTCTATGCCAGAACCATGCAGTTTTTATTACTGTTGCTCTATAATACAACTTGTGATCAGGGATGGAGATACATCTAGAAGATCTTTTTAATGTAGAGGGTTGTTATAACAATTCTGGCTTTCTTGTTTTTTCCACATTAAAGTTTCTTTCAATGTCTGTAAAGACTTGTGCTGGTAATTTTATGGGAATTGCATTGAATGTATAGATTGTTTTTTGTAAGATGGCCATTTTTACAATGTTAATCCAGTCAAACCATGAGCATGAGAAATCTTTCCATCTTTTGATATCTTCTTCTAATTCTTTCTTCAGAGACTTGATTTTTTTTTTTCATACAAGTCTTTGACTTGCCTGGTTACAATCATAACACGGTACTTTATGTTTTTTACCAAATAAGAACACTTCAAAGATACCATCCACTATGACCAAGAAGGCTGTTTACCAGGTATGCAGGGGTGGTTCAATATCTGGAAATCCATCAATGTGATCCACCATATCAAAAAAAATGAAAGAAAAAAAAAACAGATGATAATCTCCTTAGATTCTGAAAAATCATATGATGAAATCCAACCTTTATTCATGTTTAAAGTATTGGAGAGATCAGGGATACAAGGCACATATCTAAATACAGTAAAGGCAATATACAGCAAGCCTATAGCCAATATCAAACTGAGAGAAGCTTTAAGGAATCCCACTAATTCAGGAACAAGGCAAGGCTACCCAATATCTCCATATCTCTTTAGCATAGTTCTGGAAGTCCTTGCTAGAGCAATAATACAAAAAGGAGATCAAAGGGAAACAACTTGGAAAGGAAGAATTCAAAGTATCACTATCTGTAGATGATATGATATTATACCAGAGTGACCCCAAAAATTCTACCACGGAATTCCTTCAGCTGACAAACACCTTCAGCAAAGTGGCTAGATACAAATTATCTCAAAAATATCAGTAGCCCTCCTGTATAAAAAGAGCAAATGGCTGAGAAAGAAATTATTGAAACAAAAGTAATTATACTATCTAACAGGGCCACCTTTTAGCCTAACCAGATATTTCCTCACTGGGGACTCCACATTTAAAAAGATAGGCTTCAAGGGGACATTGCAGTTCAAATCACCAGTAATTAGAAGAGGGATATCTAGGCTAAAAGAACATTGTCATCCTGAAACTTTGTCATTCAATATAATGATTAAAGTCCCAGCAATTTCAAATGACTAAAGAACAGGACTGACAATCTCCTTTGGTGAAAATGTGCAATATTTTCATAGAGGAGTATTAGTCAGCTAAGAAAATGACATCATGATAATTTCAGGCAAATGGATGGAACCAAGACTAATCATCCTGGGTGAAGTAACTAAAATGCAGAAAGACAAATAGGGTATGGATTCACTTATTAGGGGTTCTCCTAATGGTGGGGGATTAAGTTTCAATAGGCTATCTATTGTGAACAAACCACTAGGGGGATCTGATGGCAGTTATTTGAGTTGTGGGGCCAGGGCTTCCTATGGAAATTTTCAAGCAATCAAAGCTGTTGTTATTAAAATATGTTGCTCTCTGCCCTCAACTGATATATCAGTGCTATGTTCTTGTATCCACAGAGTTGCTTCCTTCTGCATTAAATTGGATTGCATACAGAGACCCACAGTCTGATATTATGTAAAGAGAGACCTTAAAACATCCAGCTCTAAATGGGATTTCCCTATGAAATTCTCCCTCCCCTCAGGGCTCTGGGAATCCTCTAGGAGAGGAGGGAATGAGAGTGTCTTAAGTAGAAGGAATTGAGAACCCAAAGTGAACAATCCCAGAGAATCAGCCCACAGAGGAAGATGATATAGCTAGCCTTTGTGAGATCTGATGAGCTCAGGCAGATAGAAGGGGAGGAGGACTGTGGACTGTAAATCCCAGGAACAGAAGGATTGCTCACTAACCACTGAGTAGGACATGGCTACCAATCCATCAGGTCAGTGAAGTAACACTGCTCATAGAGGTTTGGCAACACTATGTGTGGAATATCATTAGCTGTCAAATAGCTCATTGACCCTCAGTTCTCGTTTCACATTTACAGATCTTTCTCTGTTTTGTCCAAATGAGTCCTGGCTTATTTCATGGTTTCCTTCTCATTCCCTGCTCTTAAACAATCAATACCCCAGGGAACTCTAGTCCCTGCAAGCCTATTTTATCCATTAGAAGCTGAAGGTACATTTACTGAGTATACCAGTAACTGCTGAATTCAATGTCACAATTTAGAAAATTTCAGATCTAAGACCACAGTAGGAGACCAGTTTTTCTTTCTGTACATTCCCCTTAATCCCACATCACTTTGAAGCTTCCCTACATAGAAAGTTCCCTACTTTAAAGTTTCATTTCCTACCTGACATTGTCACAGAGATAAACTGGAATAAATGTGTGGGAACTGGATAAAGGGATGAGATAAAGGCTTGTTGGGATACACAAGAAAAAGTCACATGTGCCCATGATCAGAGATACAATGCACTGAGGAAAGTTTGTTTAATCATCTACATGGGAAACTCTCAGGTGTTGATTGGCTAAGAGAGTGAATCATATCATGAAACAGGTAAGAGCTAGTAAGAGTTTCAGGAGCCAGTTATTTAAAGGGCCAAGTAGACAGCCTGCTTGAGAGAAAGGCTTGGCAGCCCTACATGCCTCAAACTGGGCAGCTGAAAGCACACAACCCCCAGATGACATTCCTGTCTCCAGGACTCTTAGTTCAGGAAAATATTTCTTTCAAGTGGTCATTAATAGAGTCATGTGTCCTAGAAATGTGAGCTTCACATTATCACAGATTCCATTATTAATTGTTAAATTCAAAGATAAGTGCTTAGTCAGTGAATTACTTACTGTGAAAATGTCCCCTGATTAACTTATTTATATTATTTACAGAGACCATCTAGGATATCATGTCAGCAAGCAGTCATCTTGTAGTACTTCAGCAGACCTGAGAGCTTTTCATATTGATCCCCAGCATCAGGCAGAAAGAGTGAGACAGAGAGAGAAAGAGAAAGATCTAGAAAGACATATTCATAAATAGACCAAGACTAACAGAAAACAAAAAGATATAAAATGACAGAGACTAAGAGACAGAGACTGCATTCTTTCTGGCCACTTTCATTGGCATATCAACCTCAAAGCACAACCTCCTATATTATAACTCCAAAAGGAATTATATTATCTAACAAGACCATAACTCCTATCCCTTCCTAGACATTTCCTCACTGGGGACTAAGCAGGTAAATAGATTAGCTTCAAGTAGACATTGGAATTCAAATCACCAGAAACAGAATAAGATGGAGGGACTTCTAGGCTAAAAGAACATAGTTACCCTGTAGTTTGTCATTCAATACAATGATTAAAGTCCCAGCAACTTCATATTTCTACAGAACATGGCTTACAATCTCCTTTGGGGAAAATGTGAAACATTTCTATAATGGGTATTATTCAGTTAAGAAAATGACATCATGATACTTTAAGACAAATGATAGGAACTAGGATATATCCTGGCTGAAGTATCTAAAATGCCGAAAGAAAAAAATATGGTATATATTCACTTAGTAGAAGGTCTCCTAATAGTGGGGGATAAAGTTCCAATAGGCCATCTATCGTGACCAAATCAGTCTTCCACTAGGTGAATTGGGTGGCAATGAATTGATTTGTTGAGCATCCTACCGAAATTTTGAAGCAACACAGGCTGTTGTTAATCAGTTGTTAATGAGTTAATCAGTTGAGTTAATGCCCACAACTGACAGATCAGTACCATGTTCCTGTATCCACTTAGATGGTTCCTTGTGCCTCATACAGGATTCCTTGCAGAGATCCACTGTCCAATATTATGCAGAGAGAACCCTTAAAACACCCAGCTCTAAATGGGATTTCTCTATGAAATTCTTCCTCCCCTCAGAGCTCTGGGAATCCTGCAGAAGAGGAGGCAGCAAAAGTGTCCTAAGTAGAGGGAATTGAGGACACAAGAAGAACAATGCCCTGCGAATCAGGCTACAGAGAAAGATGATGCAGCTAGCATTGATGAGACCTCCTGAGAAGCTAGGTGAAGTTAGAATGGGGAGGAAGACCTCAACTATCAGGGGAATTTTAGAAATTACATAGGGGTAGAAGAAGGGTGTGTGGGACCAGAAGGAGAAGAGGGAGGGGACAGTAGAGGGGATACAAAGTGAACCCTTTTTAATGAATAAATACATAAGAAAACTGTGATCAAGGTGATGAAGAATAGAGCTCTTCAGGACTCATGGCTTATTTTTAGGGGTGTTGACAGAGCACTGCAAGGATGAACTCAGTTTTCTTTAAGGGACTTGGCACTGAGACTCTGATCATGTTACAATGAGTATATGAACAACACATACTTCAATTGATGTATTTTAAAGAAAAAAATATTTTCATGTGATACATGGGAAAAAATTTGAACCTGGGAGCCATGGCAAGGGAGTGTAATGTATAGTATACAAAATTCCCACGTAATCGATAAAAATAATATGTTAACAACTTTTACAATGACTTTTAACATGAAGAAAAGATTCTCCTAAATGACAGCAGAGCTTTACGTTGAAAGCCATCTTTTCAAGGAACTCATTATGTAGCAGAGAATCTTAATAAATTAGTGGTTACCCAGCTACTTCAGACCCCGTGATCTCAGATGTCACCTCTGAACAATGAGTTCTGGCACTAACACTGAGTATAAAAGGCTTATCTGGTGGGACACAACTTGAAACACAGCTGCTCTTGTGTCCTAGGCATGTAACACAGACCCATTTCTGTGTCCTGAAGGCCAGGTATTAACTGTAAACCCCAGAAGTATGAGTATTGCTCACTGACCACTCTGTAGGACATAGCTGCCAATCCATCCAGGTCAATCGGCAATCCTGTTTATAGAAGGTTGGCAACACTAGTGTGGAACCACTCCAGCTGTCAAATACTTTATTTCCCCTCTGTTCTACTTTTCCATACACTGATCTTTCTCTGTTTCAGCAAACCACGCCAAGGAATTGTCTGGTTTCCTTCTCTTTTCCCTGCTCTTAAAGGTTGAGTACCACAAGGATACCTAGACTCTGCCACCTCTTAAATCAATAAGAATATGAAGGACCATTTAGTGAGTACAGGAGTAACTGCTCAGTTCAAAGTCACAACCTAGGAATTTTCAGATCTAAGGCAACAGTAGGAGACCATATTGTCATGCTGTACAGCTCTTTAATCCCACATCATGTTGAAGCTTCCCTATTTAGGAAGCTGTCCAATTAAATAAACATTAAATTTTCATTTCATACCTGACATTGTCACAAAGGTAAACAGGAATAAATGTGTGTGATATGGATAAAGGGATAAGACAAAGGCTTGGTGGGTTTCACAAGAAAAAGTCATGTGTGCACATGATCAGAGATTTTGGACACTTAGGAAACTTTGTTTACTCATCTCCATGGAAAACTCAAAATTCTCTCATGTGTTGATTTCTTAAGAGGGAGAATGATGTCATGATCAGGTAAAAGCCAGTAAGAGTTTCAGGAGCCAGTTATTAAAAGGGCTAAGTGGACCTTGTTGTAGTTATTCAGCACAACTGAGAACATTTCATACTAAACCATACGCAGCAGGCAGAGAGAGGGATAGAGATAGAGACAAAGAGAGAAATAGCTAGAGAGACAGATTTAGAAACAAAGACGTAGACCAACTGAAAAAAAATATAAAGTGACAGAAACAGAGAGACAGAGACGCCATTCTGTATGGTTGCATTCATTGGCATATCAAACTCAAATCACAACCTCCTATAATATAAATCCAATAAGAATTATACAGTCTAAGATGTCCATACCTCCTAAAGGTTCCCTGATATTTCCTCACTGGGCATTCAAAATATAAATTGAGAAACTACTATGGATTATTGTGTTTCAAATCTCCAAGAAGTAATAGAAGATGCAGGTACTTATAGGCTAAAAGAACATAGTTATCCAGATAGTTTGCCATTCTATATAATAATCAATTCCCAACAACTTAAAAGTTCTAAAGACCAGGACTGACAATATCCTTTAAGAAAAATGTGGAATATTTGCATAATGGATATTTCTTCAGCTAAGAAAATAACATCATGATATTTTCAGGCAAATGGATAGAACCAGGAAAAATCATCCTGGGTGAAGTAAATAAAATGCAGAAATACCAACATGTTTTGAGGTCTCTTATTAGAAGTTCTCCTAATACTGGCAAGTAAAGTTCCAAAAGGCCATCTATTGTTACCAAACCAGTCTTTCACAAGGTAGATTGGGTGGCAGTTAATTGAGTTGATAAGGGTAACCTAAGAACATATTCAAGAAACCCAGGCTCTTGTTATAAAAGTATGCTGCTCTCTGCCCTTACCACATAGATCAGTGTAATGTTCATGGATCCACAGAAATGCTTCCTTCTGCATTAAATGGGATTGCATATATTGACACAGAGTCTGATATTATTCATAGACAGACCTTAAACACTGAGCTCTAAATGGTATTTTGTATGAAATTCTCTCTCTTCTCAGATCTCTGAGAATCCTGCAGGGGAGGAGGCAAGAAGAGTGTCAAAAAATAGAGAGAATTATGGACACAAGGTGATTTCATTGAGAATCAGGTTGCAGAGAAATACAATACACCAAGCCTTCATTAGACCTGATAAGCTAGGAATACATAGAAAGGAAAGGAGGACCTCTCCTATAATAAAACTAGAGGAAGGGCATAGAGGTAGAAGGAGGAGGGTGGGTGGGACTTGAAGGAGAAGAAGGAGGGGCAAGAAAAGGGATACAAAGTGTCTAAATGTTAATAAATAAATACATAAGAAAAACTGTGATCAACTCCTGCTGTTTAGCCATTTGCAGAGATACTCTTAGATGACAAAATTTTCTAAGATTACTTTGTAAATTCTTTTTTCTTAATAATAGATGTTATGTACTTTCTAATATAAAGGTGAGATTAACATCATTTTTAGGTTTATGTAAAGAGCGATGTCACACTGCTTTGGAAACTGTCTTATTCTTTTAAACATGAGATATTTTCATGGGTAAAAAATGTTACTTATGCCTATGTAAAAAAGACACAAGAGTCTTAAAGATGCCAAAGTACATGCTAACCTAGTTTAGTCTGAAAAACTCAAAAATTGTATTCATATGTTTAAAAAATAAAACTGTCCACCCCATATCAAAAAGAGGCCAAGCCAAAGAGTAGCCAAAACCAATGTAAAAATCCAGGTACAAGATGCCTAGGATATACTTAACACTAAGGGTAAGAGAGTTTATATGCTAATGCTAAGAAAGTTTATATAAAGTTCAGCTATAAAGGCATAACTGCTCATTCTATGTAAATAAGGGGATAGGATAAATAGCTCCAACATATATAAAAATGTAGGACTAAATTTCACAACAGGTACAAGATACTTATGTTATGTTTATATTCTAAATTTTAAAAAGGGATTTATATAAAGTTTACTTAAAACATTCATTTTCTATTGCTCAAGGAAACCAGTTTTAGGAGGGAGTAACTATTGCCCAGCATTGTCTTCTAGGGTAACTAAATAAACCCAGTCTCTGTATGGTTATACAGTTGCTTAGAATTAACAGCAAGCTTCATATACAACAACACTTTTTGACAAGCCTGAAGGATAGGTCAGTTGGTGCCCAGAAAAGGGACATTGAAAATGAAGGGCAACATGAGAAAGGCTGGTTTTTGGAGCTCCAGATGCCTAAGAAAAAAAAGTGCTTTGTGATGACTGCCCATCTCAGGAACAAAGACAAGGTAGGCAGGCAGTGAAATCATGGGACAGAGAAATAGCAGGGAGATGTTAATGAGGAATATAAAGTCAAAAAGTGAGGAACTGGGAGAAACACACTTATCCTTTTCAGTTTGTAAATGAAGTAAGTCCCTGGTTCTCAGGTGAAGGTACCATAAATCTGGTAACTTGGGAAAAGGAATCTCACAAGTTAAAGAGTTACTTGTGGAAATTGGAACAGCCAAACAGACAAAAAACAAACAAACAAAACAAAACAAAACAAAAAAAAGGACTTCTAAGGTTATTTCAAATGTTCATAAAGGAGCTCAAACAGATTTGTTTAATTTGAGAGCAGAAAATAATTTAGGGGCTAGAAGGTGGGTATGAAATGGAGTAAGAGGAAAAAACTTCCAAGTCTCATACTTCAGACTGGCTTCCTGCACCCTCTGTCTCTACGGCTTTCCCTGCCCCATGTTCAGGAGATACTGGACAACTGCAAGAGGATATTACTGTTCCCGAGAGAAAGTCCAATTATAAAGGGAACAAGTTCAGTTATTAAGGGAATTAGAAAAATTAAAATTACAAAATAATAATAATAATAGTATTAAATAATAATAATAATAATAATAATAAATTGGATTGTTTGTACTGGCAAATATTAAAGTGTTCTTTTTTACTTTTTTTTTTCAATGCAGTTTATTCAGGAACCTTGAACAATCCTCAGACCCTGGGGAAAGCCAGCCCACAGCTTAAATAGCCTCTGGGTAGCCAACCCAGGCATGCCATGTGTGCAATGCAGATGCTGGAGAGGTTGTGGAGAAAGGGGAACCCTTCTCCACTGCTGGTGGGAATGTAACCTTTTACAACCACTCGGAAATCAATCTGGCGCTTTCTCAGACAACTAGGAATAGCGCTTCCTCAAGATCCAGCCATACCACTACTGGGCATATATCCAAAAGAGGCTCAAGTACACAAAAAGGACTTTTTTTTTACTTTTAAAATTAAAAATGTGCTTTATGATTTCACTCCTAAAGAGGATGCTTTGTTTTAATATTATGAAAACAGGTTTAAAAAATATTTAAATGTGTAAATAAGCAGGTACTGAAGTTGTTTCTTGTCTTTGTATTTGTTTGTTTGTTCGTTTGTTTTTGTCTGCTGGCTTCTGTTTTGGTTTCTGGTTTTGGTTTGCTTTCGAGGTCTGGGAAAGTTGGAGAGTTTCCAATCTGGTCGAGGGAATGTGGAGGATTCTCCAATTCCTGGAGAGAGGCTCCTAATCTTCTACTCCTTTGGGGAACAGGAGAGAGGGGCACTGGGACTGTGTGATAAGAGGGCTGCTAGATACCACTCCATCTGGAAGCTGTGGAAAGGGCCATGGGGACTCTGCTCCTTCTGAATCTATATGTGTAGAGCAGACCCACGAGGGATCCACTACTTCTCAAATCTGTGGAACTTGTGTCTTATAAGAGCTGGTAAAGTCCAGGCATTTGGGTATTCTGCTTACTCCAAGGTGACAATGTCAGATTTCTATGCTCTTTATGTATCTCTCTGTGTATGTTTTTCTCTAGATTTGAGTATTTTTAGACTTGAGACAATTTGAATCAATACCTCTGAGTTTGGTGCTGGAACATCACAGATAAATTACTATAAAATATTTTAAAAGTAATCAGGTATTTTAAAACACTCTAACAAAGAACTTAAAATTTTCTCAACTCTTTCAGAAAATAAAAAAAAAAAATCCTTGGTAATTATTTTATTATGTTTACAAAGCAAAAGCAAGCCATGCTGTTTAAACCAATTAAACAAAAACTGCAGTTATAGCAATATATTCACATGAAAATACTCTAAAATATGTTGTTCTTTTTACAAAAAAAAAAGATTCTTCAATGCAAAATGTTTCCTTATGCTCTTGTACAGAAAAAACAAACAAACAAACAAACAAACAAAAACCTCCAGTTCCATGTTAGCCCAAGGTTACGCAGGTTTATATTCAGATCATTCTTAACCATTATATAAAGTATATGCCTGGCTGCCAGTACCTAAATGATTTAATGCTGTTTCTTTCTGACCTATACATTTGGTATGTCCAGAATATTCCATTTTTGCTGAGGGCTACAGGCTAAGTGTAGTTTTCTGTTTAATGTTAAATAAAACTTTTATCCTTTAATTTTTTGCTGTTAAGTTTTAATACAATATGATAAGATTAATAAGCTTTGCTAGCCCCTTTATAAGTTAGGTTTAATTGAAATTTGTATTTGAATTTATTTAAAAAAAGCAGACTTAAAGTTATGCTAAAGATTATAGATGAGTACGAGATTGAGTTTTACTTAGTCTCTTAGCTTAGTTTTTTTTTTTTTTAAGGTTAAATATAAAATTGGTAACCATAAAGTTTGCCTATGTTGATCTACCTAAAATTGTTTCTAAAACATGTATTTAAAAAATATTCCAAAATTGAGATTATCACATCCTGCTTTATACGATGAAGTTTTGAGCAGATAATGAAGGTAAACAAACAGTAACTCAAATATGCTGGCCCTCAGACTTGTCAGAGATCTGATAAAAATGGTCATTTTAATATATGTAAGCTTATTATGACAGACTCTAAACTGTTGAGGCACAAAAAATTAATTCAGTTTTTACAGGTGCAACCTATAGTTTTTCCATTTAAAACAAAATTGGCTTAATTATTGATACTTTAACTTAATTTACTGATGCTTTAGTATCTGGTGTTGCTGCCTATGCTTATTAAAGAAAAACTATCTTTTCAATTGTCCAACACATCTGCACAAAGAGCAGAGTTACCTGCAGTAATAAGCAGTCTTTGACATTTTTACAGATAGTGTATATGTAGCTCAGTCTTTGCCTAGGTTAGAAACTACAGGTCAATTTCAGACATCTTCTCCTGCTAGAATTTTATTTTTACAAATTTAAACTTTGATACCAAAAAAAAATGCTTTCGCTTTGTTATAGGATATTTGAGGGCTCATTCTAATTTGCCAGGACCCTGTCTAAAGGAAATGCATTGGCAGATAAAGTCACCAAAGTTTATTGTTCAGTTTTAAAAAAAGCTCAGGATGCCCATAATATGCATCATCTTAATAGTCAAACATTGAGACTTAAATATGGATTGACTAAGGGACAGGCCGGTAGTATAGGGCTTGCAGCACTTGTCCTCAATTTCAATCTGTTCCTCATTTGGGTCTCAATCCTAAAGGATTGGTTCCAATGCAGATTTGGCAGATGGATATTGCTCAGATTGCTGAATTTAAACAAATAAAATATGTAGAAGTTTGACTAGATACCTATTCTGGATGTATTTTTGCCACTCTTCAACCAGCAAAAGCTGAAAAAACAAAAACAAAAACACGTTATTGCTCAATGTCTAAAGGCTTTTAATGTTCTATGAGTTTCTAAAGCAATTTAAAACTGACAATGGAACAGTATATACTAGCAAATCTTTTAAAAGATTTTGTCAACAGTTTCAAGCTTCTCATATAACTAAAATACCTTAAAATCCTCAAGGAAAAGGCATGATAGAGCATGCCCACTAAACAATTAAGATTTATTTGCAAAAGACAAAAGGGGAGCTGCTCCCCTAGACACCTAAGAATCATCTTAATCTTGTTGTTTTTATTCTGAATTTTTAAAAGTCAGAATGAAATACCAGGATAAACCTGGTAAATCTGCATCACATAGATTTTCGCATACAGAAACCAGGAAAATTTTTGCTAAACTAAAATAGAAGGATATTTTAAGAAATCATTTATGGTTATAACCTAGAACCTTTGCTCAGACAAAGCTTGTGGTAGCTCAATAACCAATCGGTTTCTCATGGTAAAGGGAACAGGGACTATCTCTGACAGGAACTCAATGGCAGGCTCTTTGACCTCCCCACCCTCCAAGGGATGAGCAGCCCTGCTAGGCCACAGAGGAGGACTTTGCAGCCAGGCCTGAAGATACCTGACAAAACAGGGCCAGACGAAAGGGGAGAAGGTCCTCCCCAATCTGTGGACTTGGATTGGGGCAGGGAGAACCTGAGGGAGGGATGGTGGATTGGGAGGGAATAAGGAAGTGGGATACAGCTGGGATACAGAGTTAATAAAATGTAACTAATAATAATAAACAATAAAAAAATAAATGGCATGGAACTGACCCTGTACTCATATGGGGATGAGGATCTGTCTGTGTTTTTGCACAGGAAAATGATGAAGCTTGATAGCTACTGGAACTTCTGGTGCGAGAAATGGATGAGAAGTTTTCTCCTTACAATGATAATGATGTTAATGAAAACCCCTCCAGTAAAGATGACTGTTTATTGGGTGTATATTCCTAATCCACCTGTACTACATACAGGTTTCTGGGATGATCCAGAAGTCCTTGTTTATGTCAACAAGAGTGGTTGCTGGGTTTTTCCTGCTTTTGAAGGAACAGAAGTAAAACAGAATCTTAACTTGACAGCTTACCATTCTCACCTGTCTAGGTCAAAGTTCGGAATGCCTACTACTCTAAAGTTGGAGTGGCAGCTCAAGTCTCTCTTTGCAACCAGGCAAAGCAGAACATTGGTGGGATATTATTGTCCCTTCCTACCAGAGTTAAGAATGGCAGTCTTAGATCTTCAGTGAGTTACCCAACTTTTGGGAAAGAGGTTCAATTCACTTGTCCTCAAATGATGGTTCCATGGACAATATGTATGGGAGAAAAGCCCACCATCTACTCCTGGGCAATGACCCCTCATTTACAGTCATGGACTGGACTGGTTTATCTTTGAGGGTCTTAAGAATGTGGCTTCTGGTAAAGGCAGTCAAAATTCTTTTGTTTTAGAAAATAGCTGGACTTTTGAGGACTTCAAATAAAAATTGGCAAACCTATGTATGGAAATTGGGGGCTGCATTGTGAAATATAGGGAATGCAAGTAGCTTTACTAAATAAATCAAGTATACTTCTGTTTTGGCATTTGTTAATCCTTTTTATTTATTGCTAATTGGAAACATTGTAGTGAGACATTTTAAGAACAATGATATCTATCCTATTGAATGTATAACAATCTTACTAATTGTGTTAGTGCTGAAAATAATGCTCTTTCAGTATTAGTTGTTCAGCAATCTGCTTTTGTTATGAATCCTGTTAGGGTTTCTTTTTCTTGGTATGATTAGTCAGTATTTAATTGGATTTAGGTTCAGAGTTACCTTGCTGATATTTGGTCTATCAAAACTTCTCATTGGACATGTTAATGATGAGAAAATAAGATCCATGACATAGAATTTCTAAGAAACCTAGGTTAGAATTGACCAATACAACCTGGGATATATTTACTTGACTGAGGAGAAGCATTTGATTCTTTGATTCTGTGCTTAATTGGGGACTGACGCTTGCAGGCAGAAAGAGGGATTGGTTTGTTGGCATATGCCTGCCTTCCTTGTGTGTTACAGTTCCTTCTTCAAGAACTTCAATGCTTGCAAGTACAATTGCATGAACTTAACTCAAATATCTCTAACATTCTCATTTGATATGGAAGTAAGTGAATGACATGTAAGAGTAAAATTGTGTTTTTTTCCAATCTAAGAATGAGGCTCATAAAAATTGCATCTGAGACCTTGATGACGAATAAGGAAAAATGCACATTTTGCCAACCTAAGTGAAGCTCTTCATAAAACAAAGAAGGGAAAAGTGAAGGAAACTTGTAATTGGAATTCTGCCTCCTGAACATGGCTGATGCAGGTCTTACCTAAGTTCCGTATCACAGAGAATGTCCTTGGTGGTCTCTGAAAGCGGGTGTTCTAGGCCTGAGAAGTAGATAGAAAACTCCCTGCAACCTTGGGAACCAAAGATTGAACTTGGTGTAACCTTGTGTTAATTGCTAGGTTGAGTGAATCGCCTTGGTAGGTGGCACAGATATGTTGCTAATATGAAAAAGAAATTTGCTTGAAACCTTTGCTTTATAAACTTTGATTGCATGTTCAGTGAATTGAGACTTGGAAAGGAAGCTGTCTTTTCTCTATTCTTTGTGAATCTGTCCCTCCTATTTACACTCCCTCTTTCAGGTGGACCCTGTTAGACTAGCCCACAGGACTCTCGGGATACCTTCTCTTTTCCCTGCTCTTAAATAACCAATACCCCAGGGAACCCTAGACCCTGCCAACCTGTTATATAATTAAAATGTGAATGTCCATTTAGTCAATACAACAATAACTGTTCAGTTCAAAGTCACAACCTAGTAAATTTCAGATCCAAGACCACAGAAGGAGACCACCTTGTCATTCAGTACATTCCCCTTAATCCCATATTTCCAGACATTTCCTCACTGGGGAGAAAGAGCTAGAAAGACAGATTCAGAAATAGAGAGACCTAGACCAACAGAAAAAAAAAAAGATATAATGTAACAGAGACCGAGAGATAGAGGCTCCATTTTGTTTGGTCACTTTCTTTGGCATATCACTCTCATAGCACAACCTCCTATAATATAACTCCAATAAGAATTATATTTTTGGCGAAAAGATGGCGGTGTCAGGAGGACACTGTATCTTAGGAGCAGGACAGCATGGTGGCACTGCGATCAGGAGACTAAACTCTGTGACCTAAAATACCAGTGTTTGTGATTGCCAGGTGAGAGCAAAGCCAACAGTGTGGAAATCAACTGGGGCCTGACCTCAGGTTACCCAATCAATACCTGGAAAAGGTTCTGGGGACCAGCAGGCGCCCCAGCTGCCCCAGATTGTAGGACACAGACTGATGCAGCAACCCCCAGCTGCCATCCAGGACTGGGACACACAGCCTCTGGCCAAGAATCAGGCGCTCATCCTCCAGACCAGAGTAGAGACCTCAATTCCGGGCCCGGAGTGGAGTGCACAGCCTCTGACCCAAAGCTGGCCCAGATTGGTGACCCCAACTACCATCTCCGACTGGGGGCACAGCCTCTAGTCCAGAGTGAGTCACCAACCCTCCATGTGAGAGCAGAGCTCTTAGTTGCCAGCTCAAAGAGACGTGCACAGCCTCTTGCCCAGAAGGGGACACACACTGCCAGCCCAGATCTGAGCACAGAGCCTCTGGACTAGAGCGGAGGCCCCAGCCACCTTCCCCAACAAACACAGCTTCCAGCCAAGACTGAGACGACCAGCCACCAGATCAGAGTACATCCCTCAGATGCCAGCATAGAGAGGAGTGAAGAGCCTCGAACCAGAGCGGCACCCCCAGCCACCACACACAAGTTTGTGTGTCCACAAACTTGGGCACACATTCTCCCATCCTAGAGCATAGCTCTTAGCCTCTGTCCCAGAGACTTTCTGGGGGTATCTCTCAACTTCCCAGACAGAACTGTGTGCCCCAGGGTACCAGATTGAGTTTTCTGTTGGGAGAAAATCCGACAGCCAGGGGATCAGCCAGGGTACCAGATTGAGTTTCTCTGTTGGGAGAAAATCCGACAGCTAGGGAATCAGCAGGTTCATCAAGAGGGCTGTAACTGGAAAACAGTGCAGCAGCTCACTACTAAATTCAGAATGAGAAACCAGCAGCGTCGCAGCTGTCTTGAGGATTTCTATGGGTGAGAGGAGAGCCCCCCTGACTAACAAAGAGGACAACTATTCCTTATGTCTAAATGCCTGAGGTGAACAGTGGCAATTCCTGGGAAACACTGGCCATACAGTGACCATACCCAAAAAGCAGAGGAGGCCTCTGTCAGGAAAAATCATCTTCCTGCCAAGGGGATTCTCCCTACCCCAGTATTCCAGGAAGTAGCAGAAACTAACAGCCAACACCTAAAATGGCCCAACGAGTAGAGATTATCATAAAAGCTCAGCCAACAAAAGACAGAGCAATATGGCATCTCCAGAACCCAGTTATCCAGGGGCAAAGAGTCCTGGACACCCCAGCATAATTGAAATTCAAGAAGATGCCCTTATATCTATGCTGATGAAGAGGATAATAGAGGAAACAAATAAAATAAGTAAAAAATTAGAGGAAGACAAAATCAAACAGATTATGGCCATCCATGAAGAAATATTGGAAGAGAGAGCCAGTTTGTAGCCTTCAGAGAAGAAATAATTAAATCACTGAAAGAAATAAAAGAAACAGAGGAATGTTCAAACACTTGAAGGAACTAAAAGTAAAACAGGAAAATACAATCAGACAGGTGAAGGAAATAAACAAAACAACTCAAGATTTGAAGAAAGAAATGGAAAACTTAAAGGAAACACAAATGGAGGAAGTCATGGAGAGGAAGAATTTAGGAAAGAAAACAGAAAATATAGAGGTAAGCATAACCAACAGACTACAAGAGATGGAAGAAAGAATCTCAGGTATAGAGACATACAATGGAAGAAATCGATGTATCCATCAAAGAAAATGTTAAATTCAAAAAAATCCTGACACAGACCATCCAAGAAATCAAAGACAATATGAAAGGACAAAACCTAACTATAATAGGAATTGAGGAAAAAGAAGATTCCCTGCTCCAAGGCCCAGAAAAATATCTTCAACAAAATCATGGAAGAAAATTTCCCTAACTTAAAGGACAGGCCTAAAAGATTACAAGAGGACTACAGAACAGGAATAAATTAGAGCAGAAAAGAAAATCCTCCCACCACATACTAATCAAAACAGTAAGTACACAGAACAAAGAAAAAATGCTGAAAGCTGCAAGGGAAAAAGGCCAAGTAACATATAATGGCAAACCCATCAGAATCACACCTGACTTCAAAACAGAGAAAATGAAAGCATGAAGGGCCTGAATTGACATAATGCAGGTCCTAAGAGAACACACATATAAGCTCAGGCTACTATATCCAGCAAAAATCTCAGTCATTATAGATTGAGAAAACAAGATATTCAATGACCAAAACAAATTCAATCAATATCTAATCTTCAGCATTACAGAAGATACTAGAAGGAAAAATAGAACCCAGGAAAACTAATTACATTCAGGAAAACACAGGAAACAAATTAACTCACTACAGCAAAAAAAGAAAGTAGCCAAGCACATAAATAAACTACCATAGACAACAGCAAAATCAAAGCATCTGAAGGCCACTGGTCATTATTTTTTCTTAACATGAATGGACTCAACTCTACAATAAAAAGACACATAGTAACAGAATGGATGCATAAACAAGACCCAACAACCTATTACATACAAGAAACACACCTAAATCACAAAGATAAACATTACCTGAGAGTAAAGGGCTGGAAGGTGGTTTTCCAAGAAAATGGAACCAAGAAGCAAGCAGGAATAGCCTTTCTAATATCTGATAAAATAGACTTACAACCAAAATTAATAAAAAGATATGGGGAAGGACACTTCATATTCATCAAGGGAAAAATCCATGAAGAAGACATCACAATCCTGAACATCTATGCCCAAAATACAAGGGCACCCACATTTGTAAAAGAAACATTGATAAAATTTAAAACACACATAGATCCCCACACATTAATAGTGGGAGACTTCAACACCCCACTATCAAGAAAGGACAGGTCAACAAACCAGAAATTAAGCAAAGAAACAATGACAGTAAGAGAGGTCAAAAATCAAATGGACCTAACAAATGACTACAGAACAAAAGAATTTTGCTTTTTCTCAGCCCCTCATGGAACCTTCTCCAAAATAGACCTCATAGTGGGTCACAAAACAAGTCTTAACACATACAAGTAGATTGAAATAATTCCATGTATCCTATCTGACCAACATGGACTAAGGCTCGATCTCAAATACAACAGAAATAACAAAAAGCTTATACATGCATGGAAAATGAACAAGTTGCTACTCTATGACAGTTGGATCAGGGAAGAAATAAAAAAATCAAAGTTTTCCTAGAATTCAATGAAAATGAAGGCACAACATACCCAGACTTATGGGGAAAAAATGGAAGCAGTGTCAAGAGGACACTTATAGCACTAAGTGTCTATAAGAAGAAATTAGAAATATCTCATGCCAGTACCCTGATGGCTCACCTTAAAGCTCTAGAAAAAAAAAAGAAGAAGAAGCAGATATAAAAGAGGAGTAAATGGCTGGAAATAATCAAACTCAGGGCTGAAATAAATCAATTAGAAACAAATAAAACTATTGAACGAATCAATTAAACCAAGAGCTGGTTCTTTGAGAAAATCAACAAGATAGAAAAACCGTTAACCAAACTAACTAAATGGCAAAGAGACACTATCCAAATCAAAAAATCAGAAATCAATAGGGAGACATAACAACAGACACTGAGGAAATCTAAATAATCATTAGGACTTACTTCAAAAGTCTGTATGCCACAAAATTTAAAAATCTAAATGAAATGGACAATTTTCTGAATCAATTCCACTTACCAAAGCTGAATCAAGACCAGGTAAATCAATTATATAGTCCTATATCCCCTAAGGAAATAAAAAAGGTCATAGAAAGTCTCCCATCCAAAAAGGCCCAGGAATAAATTGTTTCAGCACAGAATTCTACCAGACCTTCAAAGAAGAGCTAACACCAATTCTCTTCAAATTATTCCACAAAATAGAAACAGAAGGAATACTACCAAACTCATTCTAAGAAGCCACAGTCACCTTGGTACCTAAACCTCACAAATACCCAACAAAGAAAGAGAAGTTCAGGCGAATCTCCCTTATGAACATTGATGAAAAAATACTCAGCAAAATAATTGCAAACCAAATACAAGAACATATCATAGATATCATCCATTAAGAACAAGTAGGCTTCATCCCAGGAAGGCAAGGATTGTTCAATATATGGAAATCTATCAACAAAAGCCCTGCGTCTGCTTTCGTTGATATCAAAGCAGATGTTGAGACTTACAGCCAAAGTTTAGACAGAATGCAGGGAATCTTATGAAAGAAGTGGGAAGTAGTAAGATCTGGAGGACAGGAGCTCCAAAAGGAGAACAATAGAACAAAAAAAAAATGAACACAGGGGTCTTTCCTGAGACTCATACTCCAACCAAAGACCATTCATGGAGATAACCTAGAACCCTTGAACAGATGTAGCCCACGGCAGTTCAGTGTCCAAGTGAGTTCCATAGTAATGGGAACAGGGACATCTTCTGACATGAACTGATTGGCCTGCTCTTTGATCACCTCCCCTTGAGTGGGAAGCAGCCTTACCAGGCCACAGAGGAAGACAATATATCCACTTCTGATGAGACCTAATAGACTAGGGTCAGAAGAAAGAAGAAGAAACCCCTATTGGTAGACTTGGGGTGGGGCATGTTTGGAGAAGTGGGAGAAATGGAGGAATTAGGATGGAAGGTAGGGAAATGGAGGAATACCAAGTAAATAAAGTGTAATTAAAAATAAAATTAAATTAAAATTAAAAAAGAATTATATTTTCTAACAAGGTCATACCTCCATCCCAGATATTTCCTCTCTGGGGACTCTACATAAAAATAGACGAGCTTCAAGAAGACATTACAATCCAAATCACCAGGATGTGGAAGTAGGTGAAGGAAATTCTAGGCTAAGGACATAGTTATCCTGATAGTTTGTCTTTCAATACAAAGCTTAAAGTCCCAGCAACTTCCAAGGACAAAAAACAGGACTGACAAACTTCTTTGGGTTAAATGTGGAATAATTCCATAATGGAGTATTATTCATCTAAGAAAATGACATCATGATATTTTCAGGCAAAAGGACAGAACCAGGGAAATAATCCTGGGTGAAGTTACTAAAATGCAGAGAGACAAATATGGTATGCAGTCACTTATTAGGAGGTCTACTATTAGTGAAGTAAAAAGTTCCAATAGGCCATCTATTGTTACTAACCCAGTGTTCCACTAGGGAGATTGGGGGGGGTGTCAATTAATTGAGTTGTGCCAGTGCATCCTACAGAAATTTTCAAGTAATCCTGGCTATTGTTATTAAAATATGTTGCTCTCTGCCCTCTAATAATAGATCAGTGCAATGTTCTTCCATCCACAGTGATGCTTCCTCTGCATCAAATGGAATCACATACAGAGACACACAGTCCATTATTAAGCAAAGAGATACCCTAAAACACCCACCTCTAAGTGGGATTTCCCTATGAAATTCTTTCTCAGCTCAGAACTCTGGGAAGCCTGCAGGAGAGTATGCAGGAAGAGTGTCATAAGTAGAGGGAATTGAAGTCACAAGAAGAAAAATCTCCTGAGATACAGGCCTCAGAGGAAAATGATGCAGACAGTCTGGTTGACACCTGAAAAGCTAGGGTCAGATAGAAGGGGGAGGATGATCTCCCTTATCAGGGAACTAAGGAAATGGCATAGGGTTAGAAGAAGTGTGGGTGGTACTTGGAGGAGAAAAAGGGAGGGGACAACAGAGGGGAAACAAAGTGAACAAATCATAGTAAAGAAATACATAAGAAAAAGTATGATCAAGGTGATGAAGTACAGAGCTATTCTGGACTGATGGCTTGTTCTTGGGGTTGGTGCCAGTGTGTGGCAAGGATGAACTCAGTTTTCTTTAAGAGACTTAGTACTGAGATTCTGATCATGTTCCAATGTGTAGATGAATAACACGTACTAGGATTGATGTATTTTAAAGAAAAAAAAAATAGTATGACACATGGGTATGAATTTGAAACTGTGACAATGGTAAAGGAGTGTAATGTATGTTATATCAAATTCCCACATAAGCAATAAAAAAAAAAAAATGTGTGGACAACTTTTACAATGACTTTCAACATGGGAAAATATTCAGCTAAAGAAGGGCAGAGTTTGACTTTGTAAGGCATGCTTTCCAGGAACTGATTAGGTAGCAGACAACCCTAGCCATGAATTAGGGGTTACCCAGCTACCTCTGACCCCAAGAACTCATGTGACACCTCTGAAGAAGCTGTCCTGGAACAAACACTACATGTAGAAGTTTTGTCTGGAGGATCCCAGCAGGGAAAACAGCTGCTCTTGTGTCCAAGGCATATAACAGAGACATATTTCTCTGTCCTGAAGGCCCAGGTAAACATAAACACCTGGAACAAGACAATTGCTCACTCACTACTGAGAATGAGAGAGCTGACAATCCAGTAGGTTAGTCAAAGTAACAGTGCTCATAGAGGGTTGTCAACAATAGTGTGGGACATCACCAGCTGTCAAGAAGTTTATTACGCCTTAGTTTTCTTTTTATATACACCTACCTTTCTCTTTTAGCAAACAAGTCCCAGAAATTTTCTGGTTTCCTTCACTTTTCCCTACTCTTTAAAAACCTCAAAACCCTAGGAAATGCTAGACCATGCCAGCCTATTTATATCTATAAGAAAGTCAAGGTCCATTTAGTAAGTATGTGAGTTACTGCCCAGTTCAAAGTCACAACCAAGGATATTTCAGATCCAAGAGCACAGTAGTAACTACCTAGTCATACCATGCATTCCCTTTAATCCCTCATCACTTTGAAGCTTCCCTACTTAGGAAGCTGTCCAATTAAAAACATTGCAGTTTTATTTCCAACCTGATTTTGTCACAGAGGTAAACAGGAATAAAGGAGTGTGATCTGGATAAAGGGATGAGATAAAGGCTTGTTGGGTTTCACAAGAAAAAGTCACATGTGCACAGATCAGAGGTACTGGACACTGAGGAATGTTTGTTTACTCATCTCCATGGAAACCCAAAAATTCTCTCAGGTACTGATTGGCTGAGAAGGAGAATGATACCATGCAACAGATGAAAGCCAGTAAGAGTTTCAGGAGCCAGTTATTTACAGGGCCAAATGGACAGCCTGCTTGAGAGAAAGGGTAGTTAGCCCTAAATGCCTCAATCTGGGTAGCTGAAAGCAAATAACCCAGAGATGACAGTTCTGGTGTACAAGACTCTTAGTTCAGGAAAAGTGTCACATATTTCTTTCAAGTGGTCATTAATAAACTTACTTGTATTTGATTTGTGAGTTTCACATTATCACAGAGTCCATTATTATTTGTTAAATACAGATATGTCCTCAGTCAGTGAATTACTTACTGGGAAAACACTCCCAGAATAAGGCAACTCTTTGAACACAAAGCATTTAATTGGGACCTTGCTTATATTTTTACAGAGACCATTCAGAATATCAAAGTCAGCAAGCACTCATCTTGTTGCAGTATTTCAGCAGAACTGAGAGCTTTTCACACTGAACCACAAGAGGCAGGTAGAGAGAGGGAGACAGATAAAGAGCTAGAGAGAGCAATTCAGAAATAGGAAAATCTGGAGAGGACAGGAACTCCACAAGGAGAGCAAGAAAACTAGAAAATTTGAACACAGGGGTCTTACCAGAGATGCATACTCCAACTAAGTACCATGCATGGAGATAACCTCTGCAAAGATTTAACCCATGGAAGTTTAACATCCAAGTGGATTACAGAGTAATGGGAAGAGGGACTTCTTCTGACATTATCTGATTGGCCTACTGTTTGATCACTTCCCCCTGAGGAGGTAGCAGCTTTACTAGGCCACAGAGGATGACAATGCAGCCACTCCTGATGAGATCTGATAGACTAAGAACAGAAGGAAGGAGAGGAGGACCTCCCCTATCAGTGGACTTGGGGAGGGGCATAGGTGAAGAAGGGGGAGGAAGGATGGTATCAAGAGGAGAGGAGGGAGGGACTTATGGGGGATACAAAGTGAATAAAGTATAATTAAAAAAAATTAGTTTCAAAAGCAAAATAAATAGAGTGAGATCAAAAGAAACAAATATATAAAGTGACAGAGACTGAGAGACAAAGACTCCATTCTCTGTGGTCACTTTCATTGACCTATTGACCTCACATCAAACCCTTCTATAATATAACTACAATAGGAATCATATTATCTAACGATGCCATAACTCCTAATCCCTCCCAGATAGTTCTTTACTGGGGACTCCACATGTAAACAAGGAGCTTCAAGAGGACATTGCAATTAAAATCACCAAGAAGTGGAAGAATATGGAGGGACTTGTAGGATAAAAGAATATAGTAATATTGATAGTTGCTTATGCAATATAATGAGTAAAGTCAAAGCAATTTCCAAGGACAAAAGAACAGGACTGAAATTTTTCTATGTTGAAAATGTGGAGTATCAACATAATGGAGTATTATTTTGCTAAGAAAATAACATCATGATATATTCAGCTAAATGGACAGAACCAGGAAAATTCATCCAGGGTAAAGTAACTAAAATGCAGAGAGACAAACATGGTATGTATTCACTTATTAGGAGGTCTCCTAATAGTTGGGGATAATGATCCAATAGGCCATCTATTGTAACCAAACCAGTCTTGTACTAGGGAAATCGGGTGTCAGTGAATTGAGTTGTTGGGCTAAGTCATCCTACAGAAATTTTATAGCAGGGAACCAAGGACCATGAGAACCTATTATATCTGTAAGAATGTAAAGTTATATTAATGAGTTCACAAGTAACTGTACAGTTTAAAGTCACAAACTAGGAAATTTCATATCCAAGACTGCAGTAGGGTACATTCCCCTTAATTCCACATCATTTTGAAGCTTACCTACTTAGGAAGCAGTCCAATTAAATAAACATAAAGTTACATTTCCTACCTCATATTGTCACAGAGATAAACAGGAGTAAAAGTGTGGGATCTGGATAAAGGGATGTGATAAAGACTGTTGTGTTTCATAAGAAAAAGTCACATGTGTACTGGATCAGAGATACTGTAAAATGAGGAGTTTGTTTGTTCATCTCCATGGAAATATCAAGATTCTCTCAGATGATGATTGGCTGAGAGGGAGAATAATGTCCTCCAATAGGGGAAATCCAGTAAGTGTTTCAGAAGCCAGTTATTAGAAGGGCCAAGTTGACAGCATGCATAGGGGAAAGGGTGGTCAGCCCTACATGCCTCAATCTGGGCAGCTGAAAGCATACAACAGAGATATCAGTTCCTGTGTCCAAGACTCTTAGTTTAAGAATAGTGACACATATTTCTTTCAAGTGGTCATTAATAAAGTCACGGGTCCTTGATGTGTGACTTTCACATTATCACAGATGCAGTTATTATTTGTTAAATGCACAGATATGTCTTCAATCAGTGAATTACTTAGTGTAAAAATGCTCCCTTACCAAGACAATTCTTTCAACAAAAAGTGTTTAATTGGGACCTTGCTTATATTTTTATGGAGACCATCCATGATATCACATCATCAAGCAAGTTATCTTGTTGTACTCCTTCAGCAGAACTGAGAAGTTTTCATACTGAACCACAAGTGGCAGGCAGACAGCAAGTGTCAGAGACAGAGAAGAAAGAAGTAGAGAGACACATTCAGAAATAGAGAGACTGAGAAGAAAAGAAACAATGATAGTAAGTCACAGAGACCAAGAGAAAAAGACTCCATTCTGTCTGGTCCCTTCTATTGGTATATCAACCTCACAGCACACTCTCCTGTAATATAATTCCTATTAACAAGACCATATCTTCTAGGACTTACCAGATAATTCCTCCCTGGGGACTAAAAATGTAAATAGATGAGCATCAATGGGACATTGCTATTCAAATCACCTGGAAGTGGAAGAAGATGGAGGAACTTCTAGGCTAAAACAACATAGTTACACTGATAGTTTGTCATTCAATATAATGATTAAAGTCCCAGTAACTACTAAGGTCTACAGAAGAGGATTGACAATTTCCTTGGGGAAAAATGTGGATTAATCCATAATGAAGTATTATTCTGCTTAAAAAATGACATCATTTTATTTTCAGGCAAAAGGATAGAAGCAAAAACAAAATGATAAGGTGTGAGGTAACTAAAATGTAGAAAGACAAATATGGTATGTATTCATTATTATTAGGAGGTCTCCTAATACTGGGGGATAAAATTAGAATAAACCTTCTCCTGTGAGTGAACCAGTCCACCACGAGGGAATGGGTGGCCTTTAATTGAGTTGTTAGGCTAGGGCATCCTATGGAAATTTTCAAGTAACCCAGGCCAACATTATTTGAATATATTTCTTGCTGCCCTAAACTGATGGATGAGTACCATGTTCTTTGATCCACAAAGATGCTTCCTTCTGCATCAAAGGGGGTCGTTACAGAGAAACACAGTCCGATATCATGCAGAGAGATACCTTAAAACACCCAGCTATAAATGGGCATTCCCTATGAAATTCTCTCTTCCCTCAGGGCTCTGGCAAACTACAGTAGAGATGACTGGTAGACTGACATAAATACAGGCAATTGAGGACACAAAGAGTACAATGCCCAGAGAATAAGACAACAGAGGAAGATGGTATAGCTAGCCTTGATGAATACTGGTAAACTAGGGTCACTTAGAAGGCGGAAGAGGACCTCAACTTCAGGAAATAGAGAAATGTCATAGGGTTTGAAAAAAGAGGTTAGGTTGGACTGGATGGAGGGGGTAGAAGAGGGTATCAAATGTAAACAAATCATAACAAATAATACATAAGAAAGACTGGGATCAAGGTGATGAAGTACAGAGCTCTTCAGGGCTGATGGCTTCTTCTCAGGGTTGGTGCCTAGGTATGGCAAGGATGAACTCACTTTTCTTTAAGGGACTTGGCACTGAGATTCTGATCAGGTTCCAATGAGAAGTTGAATAACAATGACTTCAATTGATGTAATTTAAAGAAAAAGAATTTGGCTCATGGGTAGGAATTTGAACCTAGGAACAATGGAAAAGGAGTGTAATGTATAATATATGAAATTCCACATAAGCAATAAAAATAATATATTGACAAAATTTACAATGACTTTTTACATGGAGAAAAAATTCCGATAGAGGATGGCAGTGTTTGACTTTGTAAGGCAAGCTTTACAAGAACTCATTATGTAATAGAGAATACTAGCCATGAACTAGGGACTACCCAGCTACCTCAGACCCCATGAGCTCAGATGGCACCTCTGAACGAGCAGAGGTGCACTAACACTACTTTCATAGGATTTGGTTGGAAGGACCACAGCTGGAAACACAGCTGCTGCTCTTGTGTCTAGGCATATATCACAGACCCATATCTCCGTCCTGTAGGCCCAGTTTTAACTGTAAACCCCAGGACCAGGAGAGTTCCTCACTGACCATTGAGTATGACATAGCTCCTATTACAGCCATGTCTCTTAAGGCAACTCTGCTCATAGAGATTGCCAACATTAGTGAGGAACAACACCAGCTGTCAAATAATTTATTGTCCTTCAGCTTTCCTTTCACATACAGCAACCTTTCTCTGTTTCAATCCAGTCTCAGTAATTATCTGTTTTCCTTCTCTTTTCTCTGTTCTGAAAGATGCAGTAACCCAGGATACCCTAGAAACTGCCAGCCTATTATATTAATAATAATGTGAATGTACACTTAGTGAGTATGTAAGTTCTCAATTCAAAGACTGTATCCAGGAAAATTCAGATGCAAGTCCATAGTGAGAGAACACCTTGTTATTTGTTAGTTTCCCCTTACTCACACATCACTTTGAAGCTTCCCTACTTAGAAAGCTGTCTAATTAAATAAACATTAAAATTTAATTTCCTACCTGGTATTGTCACAGAGGTAAACAGGAGTAAAGGTGTGGGATCTGGATGAAGGGATGAGATAAAGTCTTGTTGAGTTTCACAAGAAAATGTCACTTGTGTGCAGGATCAGAGATACTGGACACTGAGACAGTTTGTTCACTCATCTTCATGGAAACCTTAAGATTCTATCAGGTGCTGATTGGCTGAGAGGTAGACTAATGTCATGAAACAGGTGAAAGTCAATGAGAGTTTCAGGAGCCAGTTATTAAAAGGGCAAATTGGACAGAGTGCTTGAGAAAAAGGATGAGTAGCCCTACATGCTTCACTCTGGGAAGCTGAAAGCACACAACCCAGAGAAGACAGTTCCTGTGTCCAAGACTCTTAGTTCAGGAATAGTTTTCCATAATTCTTTAAAGTGTTCATTAATAAAGTCATGAGTCCTTGACATGTGATTTTCACATTATCACAGATTCCATTATTATTTGTTAAATGCACATGTATGTCCTCAGTCAGTGAATTACTTCCTGAGAATATGCTCCCTTGCCAAGACAATTCTTTGAACAAAAACATTTAATTGGGACCTTGCTTATATTTTTAAAGAAACCATCCATGATGTCATTTCAGCAAGCTCCAATCTTGTTACAGTCCTTTAGCAGATGTGAGAGGTTTTCATATTGATCCACAAGTGGCAGGCAGAGAGAGGGACACACACACACACAGAGAGAGAGAGAGAGCTAGAGAGAAATTCAGGAATTTCTCTCTGAATTGACACCAAGACCAACTCAAACAAAGATAGAAAGTGACAGAGAACTAGTGACAGACATTCCTTTCTCTCTAGTCACTTTTGTTGGCATATCAACCTCAAAAAATACCCTTCTATAAAATAACTCCAATAGGAATTGTATTATCTAACAATTGTATTATCTAATTGTATTATCTAATACCTCCTAACACTTTCCAGACACTTCCTTATTCGGATTCTACAGGTAAATACAGGAATTTCAAGGATACATTGCAATTCAAATCACCAGGAAGTAGAAGAAGATGGAGGAACTTCTAGGCTAAAAGAGCACAGTTATCCTGATATTTTGTCATTCAACAAAATGAATAAATTCCCAGGAACTTTCAAGGCTAAAGAACAAGACTAACAATCTACTTTGAGGAAAACATGGAATATTTCCATAACAGATTATTCTTCAGCTCAGAAAATGACAGCATGATATTTACAGGCAAATGGAAGGAACCAGGAAAAATCATCCTGAGTGAAGTAACTAAAATAAATAAGACACATACGGTATGTATTCACTTATTCGAATGTCTGCTAATAGTGGGTGATAAAGTTCCAATAGACCCAGTTTTAACTTTAAACCCCAGGACCAGGAGGCTTGCTCACTGACCACTGAGTAAGACATAGATGCCAATCCAGCCAGGTCATCCAAGACAAACCATCTCATAGACAATTGGCATTACTAGTGTAGAACAGCACCAGATGTCAGAAAGTTTGCTACCTCTCAGTTCCCCATTTAAACTCACTGATCATTTTCTCTTTCATCCAATCCAATCCCAAGAATTATCTTGTTTTCTTCTGTGTTTTTTTTTTTCCTGCTCTTAAAGACTCAGTACTCCAAGGAACCATAGACCCAGCCAGGGTATTATATCAAAAAGAATGTGAAAGTTTAATTTAATGAGTACCTGAATAACTGCTCATTTCAAAGTCACAACCTAGGGTTTTTAAATCCAAGACCACAGTAGGAGATCACTTTGACATTCCTTACATTTTCCTTAATCCCACATCACTTTTAAGCAATCCTACTTAAGAAGCTGTCCAATTAAGTAGACATTACAATTTCATTTCCTACCTGACATTGTCACAGAGACAAAAAGGAGTAAAAGTGTGGGATCTGGTTAAAGGGATGTGATAAAGGCTTGTTGGGTTTCACAAGAAGATTCACATGTGCACAGGATCAGAGACACTGGATTCTGAGGACAGTTTGTTCAGTCATCTCCATGGAAACCTCAAGATTCTGTCAGGTGCTCATTGGCTGAGAGGGAGAATGATGTCAAGAAACAGGTGAAAGCCAGTTATTAAAAGGGACAAATGGAGAGCCTGCTTAAGAGAAAGGCTGAGCAACCATGCATGCTTCAATCTGGGCAGCTGAAAGCACAAAACCCAGAGAAGATAGTTCCTGTGTCCAAGACTCTTAATTCAGCAAAAGAGTTACATATTTCTTTCATTTCTTTCAAAAGTGGTCATTAATAAAATAACATGACTTTCTCATTATCACAGATTCCATTATTATTTGTTAAATGCCCAGATAAGTATTTCAGTCAGTGAAATACTTACTGTGAAAATGCTCCCTGACCAAGGGACTCTTTGAACCAAAAGCTGAGTAATTTTGTAGATGGACTACAATTTCTGTATCATTTTATAATTGGTGTGAGAGAGGCATCTGGGTGGTTTCCTATTCCTGGGTTTTACAAATTAAGTTGCTATAAACACGGTTGTGGAAATGTCCTTATTGTGTACTTGATCCTCTTTGGATATATACCTAGAAGTGGATAGCTGTATCTTGAGGAATCACTGGTCCTAGGTATCTGAGAAAGCACCAGAATTGCATTTCTATATGTAGACATCTAGTTAGACCAGCACCATTTGTTAAAGATGCTATCTTGTTTCCATTGACAAAGATGGCTTTGTCATCTTTATCAAAATCCAGGTCTCCATAAGTATGTGGGTTTATTCCTGGGTCTTCTATTGAGTTCCATTGATCCACAATTCTGTTTCTATGCCAGTACTATGCACTTTTTATTACTGTTGCTCTTTAATACAGCTTGAGATCAGGGATGGAGATACCTCCAGAAGATCTTTTATTGTAGAGGATTGTTTTAACAATTCTTGGATTCTTGTTTTTCCATATGAAGTTGAGATTTTTTTCTTTCAAACTCTGTAAAGAATTGTGTTGGTAATTTGATAAGAATTGCATTGAATTGCTTTTGGTACGATGGCCATTTTTACCATGTTAATCATGCCAAGGCATGAGCATGGGAGATCTCTCCATCTTCTCATATCTTCTTTTAATTCTTTGTGCAGACTCTTGAAATTGTTTTCAAACAAGTATTTCACTTCCTTGGTTAGGGTCACACCTAGGTACTTTATGTTTTTGACAGAATACAAGAACAAATAAAAAATATCATTCACTATGACCAAGTTGGCTTCATTCCAGCTATGCAGGGTGGTTCAATATATGCACACCCTACAATGTTATCCACCATATTAAAGAAACAAACAAAACAAAAAAAAACATGAAAATCTCCTTAGATACTAAAAAAGCATTTGATAAAATCCAACATCAATTCATCATTAAAGTAGTGGAAATGTATCAGAAATACAAGGCACATATATAAATATAGAAAATGCAATATTCAGCAAGCTTATATCCAACATCAAACTAAACTGAGAGACATTTAAAGCAACTGCACTGAAATCAGGGACAAGTCAAGACGCACAATCTGACCATATCTCTTCAAAATAGTTCTGGAAGTACTTAATAGAGGAATAAGACAATTGAAGAAGATCAAAGTGATAAAAATATGAAAGGAAGAAGTTAAAGAATCAGTATTTGCAGATGAAATGATAGTATACCTGAGTGACTCCAAAAATTCTACCAGGGAATTCCTTCAGCTGATAAACACCTTCAGCAAAGTGGCTGGATACAAAATTAAGTAAAAAAAAAAAATCAGTAGCCCTCCTGTATACAAAATATCAAAGGGTTGAGAAAAAAATGAGGTTAACAAAAGAATTATATTATCTAACAAGGCCATACCTCCATCTCTAACCAGACATTTCCTCACTGGGGACTCCACATGTAAATAGTTAGACTTAGAGGGGACATTGCAATTCAAATCACTAGGAAGTAGAAGAAGGTGGAGGAAATTCTAGGCTAAAGGAACATTGATATCCTGAAAGTTTGTCATTCAACACAATGATTGAATTCCCAGCAGCTTCCAATGACTATAGAAAAGGACTGACAATCTCCTTCAGGGAAAGTATGAAATATTTCCATTACAGAGTATTATTCAGCTAAGAAAATGACAACAAGGTATTTTCAGTCTCCTGGATGCAACCAGGAAAAATCATCCTGGGTAAAAAAATTAGATTGCAAAGAGACAAATATTCTATTTGTATTCACTTATTAGGAGGTCTCCTAATAGTGGAGGATTAAGTTGCAATAGGCCATCTACTGGGACCAAACTAGCCTTCCACTAAGGGGACTGGATGGCAGTTAATTAAGTTGTTGATCCAGGGCATCCTATGGAAATTGAAAAGGAACCCAGGCTGTTGTTATTAAAATGTGTTGCTCTTAACCCTCACTGATAGATCATTCCCATGTTCTTAGATCCAAAAGATACTTCTTTCAGCATCAAATGGGATTGCATACAGAGACCCACATTCTGATATTATGCAGAAAGAGACCTTAAAACACCCAGCTCTAAATGGGATTTCCGTATGAAATTCTACCTTCCCTCAGTTCTCTGCTAAGCGTGCAGGAGGGAGGCAGGAAGAGTGTCATAAATAGTGGTCATTGATGACATAAGGAAAACAATGCCCTGACAATCAGGCTGCAAAAGAACATGTTGCAGCCAGCCTTGATGTGATCTGATAAACTAGGGTAAGATAGAAGTGTGAGGGGTACCTCCTATATTAGGAAAGTAGAAAAAGCACATAGGGATAGAAGAAGTAGGGTGGGTGGGACTGGAAGTAGAAGAGGGAGGGGGCAGCAGAGGGGATACAAAGTGATCAACTCACAATAAATAAAACATGAAAATCTTTGAAGAAGGTGATAAAGTATAGAACTCTTCAGGACTGATGGCTTCATTTGGATGTTGGTGGCAGTGTGTGGCCAGGATGAACTCAGTGTTCTTTAAGGAATTGGCACTGAGACTCTGATCATGTTCCAATGAGTATATGAACACCACTTATTAAATTGATGTATTTTAATGAAAAAAATTAGTGTGACACATAGGAATTTAAACCTGGTGGCATGAGAAAAGGAGTATAATATGTGTAATATGAAATTCTCACATAATCAATGAAAATAATATGTTGACAACTTTTACAATGAATTTTAACATGGAGAAATGATTCCACTAATGGAGGGCAGATTTTGACTTTATAAGGCATGCTTTGCAGGCACTCATTGTGTAGCAGAGATTCAATGCCATGAACTAGTGGTTACCCAGCTATGTCAGACCCCATGAGCTCAGGTGGCACCCAAGCAGTCCTGGCACTAACACTAGGTTTAGAGGGTTTGTCTGGAGGACCACCACAGGTAAAAGAGCTACTCTTGCATGCTAGGCACAGAACTCCATCCATTTCTCTGTCCTGACGGCCCAGGTTTTTTGTTTGTTTCTTTGTTTTTAATATTACATTTACATTTATATTAATTATAAATGTAATTAATATATTATATTACATATATATTAATATTACATTACAGAGTTACATTTTATTAACTCTGTATCCCAGCTGTATCCTGCTCTTTCATTCCCTCCCAATCCCACCCTCCCTCCCTCATCTCCTCCCTGCCCCTTTAAAGTCCACTGATTGGGGAGAACCTCCTTCCCTTTCATCTGATCCTGTTTTATCAGGTATCTCAGGACTGGCTGCAAAGTCCTCCTCTGTGGTCTAGCAGGACTGCTCCTCCCTTGGAAGGTGGGGAGGTTAAAGAGCCTGCCATTGAGTTCCTGTCAGAAATAGTCCCTGTTCCCCTTACTATGGAAAACCAATTGGTTACTGAGCTACCACTGGCTTCACCCAAGCAGAGGTTCTAGGTTATATCCATACATGGTCCCTGGGGGAGTGTCAGTCTCAGAAAAGACCCCTGTGCTGATGATTCAGTTTTAAGTGTAAATCCAGGACCAGGAAACTTGCTCACTGATCACTGAATAGGATACAACTGCCCATTCAGCCATGTCAGCCAAGACAACCCAGCTCATAGTTGGTTGCCAACATTAGGGGTAATAGCACCAACTGTCACATAATATCTTGTCCTTCAGTTTTCCTTTTACAAATACTGTTTCAGACAAACCATTCCCAGAAATTATCTGGTTTCCGTTTCTTTCCCCTGCTCTTAAAGAATCAATACCACAGGGAACCCTAGACCCTGACAGCCTATTATATCAATAACAATGTGAAGGTACATTTAGTCAGTACTTCAGTAACTGCTCAGTTTGAAACTACCTAGGAAATTTCAGATCCAAGACCACAATAGGAGACTACCTTGTCAATAGGTACATCCCCCTTAATTCCACATCACTTTGAAGCTTCCCTACTTAGGAAGCTGTCCAAGGATACTTTACTACATAGTGAGTTCCTGGAAAGCATGGCTTACGAAGTCATACTCTGTCTTCTTTTAGCAGAATCTTTTCTCCTTGTTAAAAGTCATCATATAAGTTGTCCAAATATTATTTTTATTGCTTATGTGGAAAATTCACATAATATAAATTACAATCCTTTTCCATTGGTCTCAGGTTCAAATTCCTACCTTGTGTTACCCTAAATATTTTTTTCTTTAAAATACATCAAGTTCAGTATGTGTTGTTAATATACTAATTGGATCATGATCAGAGTGTCAATGCCATGTCCCTTAAAGAAAACTGAGGTGGTCCTTGTAGTACTTTGGTACCACCCCCAAGAAGAAGTCATAAGTCCTAAAGATCTCTATACTAAATCTCCTTGATCACATTTTGTCTTATGTATTTTTATTATAATTTGCTCACCTTGTATGCCCTCTGCTGTCCCTTCTCTCTTCTACTTCTAGTCCCATTCACCCTCCCTCTTCTACCCCTAGGCCCTTTCCCTACTTCCCTGATAGGTGAGGTCCTCCTCACCCTTCTATCTGAACCTACCTCATCAGGTCTCATTAAGGGCTGGATGCATCATCTTCCTCTTTGGCCTGATTTTCAGGGCATTGTTCTCATTGTGTCCTCAAATCCCTGTACTTATGACTCTTCCTGCCTCCTCTCCTGCAGGCTTCTCAGAGTTCTGATGTAAGGAAGAATGTTATAGGGAAAACCCATTTAGACCTGGGTGTTTTAAGTTCTTTCTCTGCACAATTATCAGACTATGGGTCTCTGTATGCATTTTACTTACTTCACCCCAAATGATTTTTTCTGGTTCCATCCATTTGCCTGGAAATATCATGATGTCATTTTCTTAGCTGAATAATACTCTGTTATGGGAATATTCAACATTTTTTTTCCAAAGGAGATTGTAAGTCATGATCTTTAGAACTTGGAAGTTGCTGGGGAAAACAGGGAACAATTTAGGAGCCTGCCAAAAAAAGCCTCTTAAAGGCTGTGCCCAGAAGACTATCAAAGCAAATGCTGACATTTATGGGCAATTGTTGGGCAGAGTGCATGGAATCTAATTAAAGAAGTGGGAAATAGCAAGATCTGGAGATGACAGGAGCTCCACAAGAAGAGCAACATAACCAAAAAAATCTGAGCACAGAGGTCTTTTCTGAGATTCGTACTCCAACCAAGTACCATGCATGGAGATAACCTAGAACCTCTGCACAGATGTAGCCCATGGCAGTTCTTTGTCCAAGTTGGTTCCATAGTAAGGGGAACAGGGACTACCTCTAACATGAAATGATTACCCTTCTCTTTGATCACCTCACCGTGATGGGAGAGCAGCCTTACCAGGCCACACAGAAAGAGAATGCAGCCACTTCTGAAGAGATCAGAAGAGACTCAAGATCAGAAGAAGGGAGAGAAAGACCTATCCTATCAGTGAGCTTAGGGAGGGGCATGTGTGGAGAATGGGGAGGGAAGGTGGGAGAAGAAGGGGTGGAGGCTTCAAGGGGGTAAAAGTGAATAAAGTGTAATTAATAAAAATTAAAATAGAATATTAAAAATTATAATTCCTTTTGGATTTATATTAAAGGATGGTGTACTTTGAGGTTGATATGCCAAAGAAAGTTACCAGAGAAATTGGAGTCTCTGTCTCTAGGTATCTGTCACTTTACATCTTTGTTTCTATTGGTCTCCATCTCTCTATTTCTGAATCTGTCTCTCTCTCTCTCTCTCTCTCTCTCTCTCTCTCTCTCTCTGTCACTTTCAGTCTCCCTCTCTCTTCCTGCTGCTTGTGGTTCAATATAAAATCTCTCAGTTTTGGAAAAAACTAAAACAAGATGACTGCTTGCTGAGGTGACATCATGGATGGTCTCTAAAAATATAAGCAATGACCCAATTAAATTCTTTTTGTTGAAAGATTTGCCTAGGTCAGGGAGCATTTTCACAGAAAATAATTCACCGACTGAGGACATATCTGTGCATTTAATAAATAAGAATGGAATCTGTGATAATGTGAATCTCAAGTCATGGACACGTAATTTTATTAATGACCAGTTCAAAGAAATATGTATTGCTCTCTTCAGGAGCACATATACTAAAATTGGAACAATAGAGAGACTACTAGCAAGGCCCTTATGCAAGGATGAGATTCAAATTCATGTGTGGAAAGAAAGAAATTAGGGAAGAAAACAGGAACTACAGAGCTAAGCATAAGCAACAGGCTACAAGAGATGGAAGAAAGAATCTCAGGTGTTGATGATACAATAGAAGAAATTTATGTAACATTCAAGGAAAATGATAAATCTAAAAAATTCCTGACAAAGACCATACAATAAATTTAAGACAACATAAAAAAAAACAAAACCTAAAAATAATTGGAATAGAGGAAAAAGAAGATTCCCTCCTCCAAAGCCCAGAAAATATTTTCAACAAAAGCAATGAAAAAAATTTCCCCACCTTAAAGAAGAGGCCAATAAGAATACAAGAGGTATACAGAACACCCAATCAATTAGTCCAGAAAAGAAAATCTTCTCACCACATATTAACAAAAACAGTAAATAAAAATACTAAAAGAAAAAAAATACTAAAATATGTAAGGTGTAAAGGCCAAATAACATATAATGGCAAACCCATTAGAATCATACCTGACTTCTCAACAGAAACTATGAGAGCTACAAGGGCATGGACGGATATAATGCAGGCCCGAAGAAAACACAGATGTCAGCACAGGTTACTATACCCAGCAATCCTCTCAGTCCTCATAGACAGAGAAAACAAAATATTCAGTAACAAAATCAAATTTCAACAATACTTACACACAAATTCAGTGCTACAGAAGACACTAGAAGGAAAAATACAACCCAAGAAAACCAGCTACTTTCAAGAAAACACAGGACATAATTAACCTCATTATAGTAAAACAAAAATCAACCAATACACAAACTTGCTACCACAACCAATATTAAAATCAAAGGATCCAACAAACTTGGTCATTAGTCTCTCTCAACATCAATGGACTCAATTTCCTTAGATAATGAAATAGCATTTGACAAAATCTAACATCCATTCACGTTTAAAGTTTTGAGAGATCAGGGATACAAGGCACATATCTAAACATATTAAAGGCAATATACAGCATGCCTACAACCAACATCAAAATAAATGGAAAGAAACTTAAAGCAATCTCACTGAAATCAGGGACAAGGCAAGGCTGCCCATTTTCTCCATAGCTCTTCAACACAGTTTATGGAAATCCATGCTAGAGCAATAAGAAGATTGAAGGAGATCAAGGGAATATAAATCAGAAGGAAGAAGTCAAAGTATCACTATTTTCAGATGATAAGATAGTATACCTGATGTTATTAATTAAAAAGAGATGAAGCAGGGGGACAACCAATATTCTCTGTGAGAGGTTTATTAGGGGGGGTATGGTGGAAGTGGGTAGCAGGGCATGGTGGGGAAAGAGAGACGTAAAGGGAGATGGGGTGCCCCAAAGAAAGAGAAAAAGCATAAGATAGAGTGAGAGAGAGAAGAGAGTAAGAGAGAGAAAATAAGAGAGGGGTTAAGCGTAAGAGAGAGACCATGTGTTGGATTGGCCCTTTTAAGGGGGCACGGCAACCACATCTTCCAGGTGTGGTCAACTGGCTGGCTGGCTGGTGACACATGATGACATCATAGGTTGCTGGGCAACCCAGAAGCAGGTTGTTTTCCAAAATACTAACATTCCTCTCTTTTTCTATAATTAAAAATGGGGAGCTTGGGCTGCTTTTTATAAAGTAAGTTAAAGTATATGAATTTAGGCTCATTGGAAGCAGCTCTTGGTTGTCATGCAAGAGATTGAGAGAGAGAAGAATTATAGCAACAAAATGGTCAGATTGCAAAGTCAAGAGTAAGGAAAGCCTCTGCCCTGGAAAATTTAGGGTAGAGGATTGTCAATAGAGAGAGTTGCCATCCATGCAAGGCAGCAGGTAGGGACTGGGGAATCTTGGGAGAAGCTAGAGCCACCTGTCCCGGTCCTGAAGCACACCATTTCAACCTTTTTGTTAAGAACAAGTGAATAACAGGCATAGATTCTCTTCTGTCTACTTCCTGCTGACACTGGAGGTGCTGTAGGGAGGTCAAAAGGCTGAAATGTTGGCCAAGTCCAGGAAGAATAGGCTGCTTTGATGCTTTCCAGGGTCTGCAAGAACATCCATGGCTCGGAGGGAAGGTGCAGGTCCAGCATTTTGAAAGTCTGTGAGGTCAGAGCTGAACACATGCAGCTTGTTGGAAGTCTGTGAGGCCAGAGTTGAACACCTGTAGCTGCTTTGGTGCTGTTGTGGCTACAAGAAACATCTGTGTATGGCAGGACACTGAAACACATATATAGGCAAAAGATAAATGTTGAGTAGGGAAAAAAAATCCTGTAGGTATACAGTGAAATGTTTGGATCAATGAGGCTTGTACATGGGAACCTCTGTCTACCTGGAGGAACATTTATTTACCCAATCACTGGCAATATTTAAAGAAGGCTTTGTTTTGTTTTTGATCTGTCATTGAGGTGAGGTTTAATTACAGAAGCATGTAAACTTAGAGGCCCTGGTGCCAGCTGGCACTAGGTGTAGAAACTTAAAATTCTCCAGAGGAGATCCTATCTGGAGGGTGGGCATCTGGGCATCTCCCATTGGGGGCAGAGAAGTCAAAACCTTCCAGTGGCATTCGGAGGGAAAGTGTGACTCTGAGCAAGAGGGGTGCTACCTGTCCAATAGCTCATCAGCTCTTGGCCAGGGACCAGGGTGCAGTGCCCAGTGGCACGGGCGAAGCAGGACAGTTTGCCTAGCATTAGGTCTTCCCATGAGTGAATGAGAGAGGGCCCATGAATTGTCGAGAGGGGGCCCAAGAGTGGGCCAGAGGACAAGCAAGTTCGGAGAAGGAAGCGTGTGCAAGAGGAGACATACCGCCCAAGGCAGAGGGTGGCCCTAAAATGTAGGTCAGCAAAGAGGGTCAAACCTAGATAATTAAGGCTATGGCTGAGGGGGGGTCTCTCTGTCTCAAAAGTAGGAAGTTGCAGGAGCTATGCAGTCAAGCTTCCCCTCCCAAGAGAGGTGTTTATGCTGAGAAAATGGAATGAACTCACCAATCTAGTCTGTGGTTGCATGCAGTAAACAGCTATCTGTTAGCAAGGAAAGGAAGTTTTGAGAAAAAGTTACAGCTTTAGACATGTTAGTATCACAATTGTACTGTGCATTGAGAAAAAGGCAGTAGACACATATGTGTTAACAGCATAAGTACTTTTTAACGAGAATTCCGAAAAGGCAAAATCCTTTTATGAAGTAAAAGGGAAACTCACTTCTACTTTTAGTATAAGCATACACATTATGAAGGCTTACAATCTTGAGCTTAGGACCATAATAGTGGAATAGTGGTATTGTGGAATGTTTTTGTATCAGAGTCAGATTAATAAATTAGAGCCCTATTGATAAAGGTTGAAACTCTGGACAGTCAATACAACAGTAGCATAACAACAGGAGGAAATATTAAGTCTTTTTACCTATTTAAGATACCTTAAATCACCTTAGACTTGTAACCTTTATCATTTGCATTTACCAACCTTAAAACATTTGTTTAGACCCTCAAACATTTATAAGTTGCATTACCAACCTTAAGACACATTTTTAGACTCTCAAACATGTATAACTTGTATTTATTAACCTTAAGACATCACTCAAATATGTTCTTTGAAAGGGACCTTTGTATTTAGTTATTTACCATGAGACATAGTTGAAACTGCTATGAATGTTTATTGTCCTTTAGCTAAAGGTTTCATTTAGGCCTGTTTCTTGAGTCTGGACTCTGTCAGGCCTGAAAGGAGCAGCTCTAGGACTTAGACTTAAGGCCTGGTTCTCCTGTGTATAAATAGAACTGGGAAGGCACCTTGAAGACTCTATGAAAATAGCAGCTCTAGTACTTAGGCTTAAGTCCTGGTCTCCTGCACATAAAAAGAATCGTGAAGGCATCTGAAGTCTTCCAACACAGAAGTTGGCAATATGTCTGTGGAACCTCAATCTGAGGTCAAAAACAGACCTGTGGGAGAGCTGTGGAGTTTGCTAAGTCAAGGAGCCACCTGTCCTCTGCCAGGCCAACGAGCTAGAAGGCTGGAAGTCTCTGTGCTCTTGTGTTGGTTGAACCTTCATGGCTGGGCACAGAGGACAAGCCTGCTTGGGAGCATTTTGACTTCCATAGGCCAGTTTGCCAACAGCCATCGTTGGTGTGTCAGCAGCAGGATCAGCATCCATTTGGCTGCATTCGAACACATCATCTGCCAGAATGGACGTTTTTGGCTATATATACATCTTGCATTTTTGCGGTAACACTAGTAGCTTCTGAACACAGCTAGGTCTAGGTTTAGAGCCCTTCGGGATGGCTCAATTTTTATCAACTCCTATATGGTGACTCAATGACCATCTCAGCTGTTTATTAAAAATTGCAGTGAGACCATGTTTGCATCTGCATGATTATAAATATGTATCTATGTGATGACTATTAGCTTACATTTGTTAACCTATAAATATCAACCAGGACTTTAGGTTTTGTCCTTGCTAAGTTAGAACCTTAAAAGTCATGAATACAATTTATTAGAGTGAAAGCATAAGAGTTTTTGTATGATGTAATATATAAAAGTTTATACCTTATAATTGTCTAAGGCTACACTACAGATTAATAACATCATTTTAAGAGAACAAGACCAAGCTTACATTAACCTTTTGATAGTAGAGATATAGTAAATTGACCCAGTTTTAACATAAATATATATTTTTAAAAATTAATAGATCTCAATTTAGAACACTGGTAAACAACTTGTACATAATAACAAACCCTTGATCTATAAATTTAAAACCAACAGTTTAGCAAAACAGTATGAACCAAATTTAAAATTAACTAAGCATATTTTAACCCTTTGGTAATAGAGATGCTACAAAATGACCCAGTTTTAACATAGATAAATACCTGTAAAATTAATAGATCTTAATTTTAGAATAATGGTCAACAATTTGTACGTAACAATGAACCCCTGAGCAGAACAGCATAAAGCAACTTTAAAATTATATTTGAGCAACACATAAACCAACCTAATTTGAATAGATATTTATAATTTTGAAATTTTTTATTATATAAAATTTATTTTGAAGCAGGGTTGAATCATAAGATAGTAAAATGTAACTTTGAATTTTTATAAAAATCTATGCCAATTTGAAATGATGCTCCTTGTGGCCTAGTCTAAAAGATAAGATAAAGTTAATTATGATTAAGACTTATAAATGCAAACCCAATGAGAAAATTATTTAAATTATATAAAGCATTAGATAAGGAATTTAAAATGGAAGAGTAAAGTGTACAGAAATCAGGGAGAAATGATTTTATTTTATTTCACTTTTTTTCTTAAAGCTTGGGAAAAGAAAGCTAAAAGAAGAAAGCACTGGGCTAGAAGCAAAAGGAAAGCAGACTCGGGGGAGGAGAGAAGCACGTGGAGAGACAGGAGGGTGTGCTGGAGGCGGAGCCTCTTTGCTGGAACCAAAGATGGCACTGTGCCACATTAAGTCAGTAGTTAAGCTATAGACACGCCCACTTCCTCCCAAAGCAAACATGGCAATGAGCAGAGATTCAGCAGGAAATTTAAAAGTTTCCCAACTGTGCTGGTTTTCGAAAACTGTCCTACCCAGAGAATCGCACCAAGCTTTTAAGGTTGATTTTAGCATGGCGTGAATGTCCCAGGGTCATACATGGTCCCTTTTGGCTAGCCTCCCCCAGGGGACCTGGATAGAGGGCCTACCCTCTTACCAAACTGGGCCGCTGCAGAAAGCACAGAGATCCAAGCCAGGGTTGGCCTTCGCCGCAGCCACAGTGGCAGGAGCAGGACATGGCGAGAGAGAGAGAGAGAGAGAGAGAGAGAGAGAGAGAGAGAGAGAGAGAGAGAGAGAGAGAGAGAGAGAGAGAGAGAGAGAGGCAGGGGCACCACAGGAGAGAAAAAGAGAGAAAGAGAAAGAGTAAGAGGGTGAGAGAGAGAGAGAGAAGTAAGAGAGAGTAAGAGAGTTAAAGAAAGAGTGTAAGAGAGAGACCTCATGTTGGGATTGGCCCTTTAAGGTGCAAGGTAACCACACCTGGTTGGTGACACATGATGACATCATAAGTTGCTGGGCAACACAGAAGCAGGTTGTGTTCCAAAATACTAACACTTTCAGCTGCACAGATTTAGGCATGTAGTGCTGCTCAGGCTGTCTCTCAAGCAAGCTGTCCACTTTTGCCTTTTAATAACTGCTTCCTAAAACTCTTACATTCTTTAAGCTGTTGAATGACATCATTCTACATCTAACCCAATCAGCACCTGAGAGAATCTTGAGGTGTCCATAGAGATGAGTAAACAAACATTCTTCTGTCTAGTATCTCTTATCCTGTGCATACATGACTTGTTCTTGTGAAATCCAACAAGCTTTTAACTCACTCCTTTATGCAAATCCCTCACCTTTACTCCTATTTACCACTGTGACAATATCAGGTATGAAATCAAACTTTAATGTTTATTTAATAGGACAGCTACCAATGTAGGGAAGCTTCAATATGATGTGGGATTAAAGGGAATGTGCTGAATGACAAAGTTGACTCCTCCTGTTCTCTTCAATATGAAATTTTCTAGGTTGTGGCTTTGAACTGAATATTTACTGCATACTCACTAAATGTTCCTTCACATCCTTATTGATAGGCTGGCATGGTCTAGGGTTCCCTCGGTTATTGTGTCTCTAAGAGCAGGGAAAAGAGAAGAAAACTATACAATAGCTGGGACTGGTTTTGCTGAAACAGAGAAAGATCAGTGAGTGTAAAAGGAGAACTGAGGTGCAAGATATTATTTGACAACTGGTGCTTTTCCACACTAGTGTTGCCAACCCTCTATAAGCAGGACTGCCTTGTCTGACCTTGCTGGATCAGCAGCTATGTTGTATTCAGTGGTCAGTGAGGAACCCTCCTGGTCTTGGGGTTTAAAGTTAAAACTTGGCATTCAAGACAGAGAAATAGGTCTGTGTTATAAACCTAGGACACAAGAGCAGCTGTGTCCTCCAGACAAACCCTCTAAATGTAGTGATATTGCCAGGACTTACTGTTCAGAAGTGTCACCTGAGCCAATGGGGTCTGAGATAGCTGGGTGACCACAAGTTCATTGGCTAGTATTCTCTGCTACATAATGAATTCCTGGAAAGCATGCCTTACAAAGTCAAACTATGCCCTCCTTTAGCAGAATCTTTTCTCCATGTTAAAAATCATTATTAAAGTTCTCAACATATTATTTTTATTGATTATGTGGGAATTTCATGTAACACACATTACACTACTTTTCCATTGCTCCCTGGTTCAAATTCCTACTCATGTGTCACATTAATTTTTTTTCTTTTCTTGAAAATACATCAATTGAAGTATATGTTGTTGGTATTTTTATTGGGAGATGATCAGAGTCTCAGTGCCAAGTCCACTTAAGAAAACTGAGATCATCCTTGCTGCACCCTGGCACCACCCCCAAGAAGAATCCATCAGTCCTGAAGAGTTCTGTATGATTTCACCTTGATTACACTTTTTTATGTATTTATTTATTACACTATATTCACTTTGTATTCAGTCTGCTGCCCCCTCCCTCTTCTCCATCCAGTTCCACACACCCTCCTTCTTCTATCACTAGGAACTTTTCCGGTTTCCATCCTTTTGCCTGAATATATATCAGGATGTAATTTTCTTAGCTGAATAATACTTCATTATGGAAATATTCCACATTTTCCCCAAAGGAGACTGTTAGTCCTTGGAAGTTACTGGGACATTAATCATTGTATTGAATGACAAACTATCAGGATAACTATGTTCTTTTAGCATAGAAGTCTCTCCATCTTCTTTCACTTCCTGGTGATTTGAATTGCAATGTCCACTTGAAGCTCATCTATTTACATGTGGAGTCCCCAGTGAGGAAATGTCTGGGAAGGGTAGGAGTTATGGCCATGTTTGATAATATAATATCTTCAGTTTTTCTAATTTTTTTCTCAGCCCTTTCGGCTTTTTTATAAAGGAGGGCTACCAATTCTTTTGAGTTAATTTTGCCTTCAGCCATTTTACTAAAGGTGTTCACCAGCTGTGGGAGTTAACTCGTAGAATTTTATAGTTCATCAGATATACCATCATAAAATCTGCAAATAGTGATACTTTGATTTCTTTCTTTCTGATTTCTATTTCTTCTAGTTGTTCAAATTTCTTATTGTACTAGCAAGGACTTCCAGAACTAGGTTGAAGAGATATAGAGAGAGTGGGCAGCCTAACCTTGTTTCTGATTTTAGTGGGATTGCTTTATGTTTCTCTCAGTTTAGTTTATGTTGGCTATATGATTGCTATATATTGTCTTTACTATGTTTAGATATGTGAATTGTATCTCTGATCTCTCTAATACTTTAAATATGAATGGATGTTTGACTTTGTCAAATGCTTTTTCCACATCAAAGGAGATTATCATGTGGTTTTTTTTTTTCCTTTCAGTTTGTTAATATGGTGGATCAAATTGATGGATTTTCATATATTAAACCAAGCCTGCATACTTGGGATGAAATTTTTTTTTCAATGCAGTTTATTCAGGAACCTTGAACAATCATCTGACCCTGGGGAAAGCCAGCCCACAGCTTAAATAGCCTCTGGGTAGCCAACCCAGGCGTGCCACGTGGGCAATGCAGATAGGTCCACATACATAGAAGCAAGCCAGATCCTCAGCCTTAGCCAAATGTGGAATTGTTCATGACAGAGAGCACTCACCATCCGGAAGGTGGAAGGCGGAAACCAGCTCCATCTTTAAGGCATAGCATTCCGCAGCTCTCTACAGTTCCTCCTTTTTGTTTTAGACGCATCAGGCAAGAGTAGAGGTCTGATCTCTGAAATTAGAAATAAGTTGGGACTTTGTACCAATGTTCATTTAGGTGTCATCCACCCAAAGAGCATCAGACCCGTCCGATAACTTTTTCTCAGAGGCGGGACCTGGGGTATCAACCCGCATGCAATCAGACATGCTCTTCTCTGGGTCCAAAGCGGCTGAGGGATGAAAATTTTTGTGGATGATATCTTTAATGTGTTCTTGTATTCAGTCAAAGATATAATGTAACCTGGTATGACCTTAACCAAGCATGTAAAAGACTTGTATGTAAAAAAAATTCAAGACTCTGAAGAAAGGAATTAGAAGAAGATATCAGAAGATGGAAAAATCTCCCATGCTCATGTCTTGGCTGGATTAACATAGTAAAAATGGAAATCTTGCCAAAACCAGTCTACAGATTTAATGCAATTCCTATCAAAATAGTTCACAATTCTTTACAGAACTTGAAAGAAAAATTCTCCACCTTCATATGGAAAAACAAGAAAACCACAATGCTAAAACAACCTTCTACAATGAAAGGTCATCTGGAGGTATTGCCACTCCTGATCTCAAGGTGTGTTATAGAAGAAGAGTAATGAAAACTGCATGGTACTGGCATAGAAACAGAATTGTGCATCAATGGAACCAAATAGAAGACCCAGAAATAAACCCTCACACTTATAAACACCTATTTGACAAAGATGGCAATACCATACAATTAAAAATAGGTAGCACCTTGTCATTCAGTACACTCCCCTTAACTCCACATCACTTTGAAGATTCCCTACTTTGGAAGCTGTCCAATTTAATAAGCATTAAAGTTTCGTTTCCTACCTTACATTTTTCACAGAGTTAAACAGGAATAAAGGTGTGGGATCTGGACAAAAAGATGAGATAAAGGCTTGTTTGTTTCACAAGAAAATTTCACCTGTACACAGAATCAGAGGTACTGGACCCTGAGGAATGTTTACTCATCTCCATGGAAACTTCAATATTCTCACATGTTCTGATTGGCTGCGATGGAGAATGATGTCATGAGACAGGTTAAAGACAGTAAGAGTTTCAGGAGCCATTTATTAAAAGGGCCAAGTGGGCAGCCTGCTTGAGAGGAAGGCTGAGCAGCACTATATGCATCAATCTGGGCAGCTGACAGCATACAACCCAGAGATGCCAGTGCCTGTGTCCAAGATCTCTTAGTTCAGGAAAAGTGTCACATACTTCTTTCAAGTGGTCTTTAATAAAGCCACTAGTCCTTGACATGAGAATTTGACATTAAGACAGATTCCATTATTATTTGTTAAATGCAAAGATATGTCCTCCGTCAGTGAATTACTTACTGGGAAAATAATCCCTGGCCAAGGCAAATCTTTGAACAAAAAGCGTTTATTTGGGACCTTTCTTATATTTTTACAGAGACTATCCAAGATGTCACAACAGGAAGCAGTCATCTTGCTGTACTCCTTTAGCAGAACTGAGTACTTTTCATACTTAACTACAAGCTGCAGGCAGAGGGTGAGAGAGAAAGCAAGAGAGAGAAAAAGCTAGAGAAACAGATTCAGTAATATTAAGACCAAGAACAAAAAATACAAAGATATAAATTGACAGAGACCTAGAGACAGACTACTGCATTCTATCTGTTCACTTATATTGGCTTATCAACCTCCAAGCACACCCTCCTATAATATAACACCAAAAGGAATTATATATTTTAATATTTTTAATTTTAATCCATTACACTTTATTCACTTTGTATACTACCATAAAGCCCTCCCACCCTTCCCTTCTCCCCTCCCAACCCCACCATCACTCACACTGGTCCACACATGTCTCTCCCCATTTCTGATAGGGAGGACTTCCACTCTTCGTTTTAACCCTAGTCTATCAGATCTCGTCAGGAGTGGCTGCCTTGTCTTCCTCTGTGGCTGCTCCTCCATCAGGGTGTGATTTTCAAAGAGCAGGCCAATCAGTTCATATCTGCCCAGATTGATGCATGCAGTGCTGCTTAGCCTTCCTCTCAAGCAGGCTGTCCACTTGGCCCTTTTGATAACTGGCTCCTGAAACTCTTAGTGTTTTTAACCTGTCTCATGACATCATTCTCCATCTCAGCCCATCAGCACATGAAAGAATATTGAGGTTTCCATGGAGATGAGTAAACATTCCTCAGTGTCCAGTATCTCTGATTCTGTGCACAGGTAACTTTTCCTTTTGCAATCCAACAAGCTTTTATCTCATCTTTTTGTCCAGATCTCACACCTTTGTTCCTGTTTAACTCTGTGAAAATGTAAGTAGGAAATGAAACCTTAATGCTTATTAAATTGGGGAGCTTCCTAATTAGGGAATCTTCAAAGTGATGTGGAGTTAAGGGGAATATATTGAATGACAAGGTGCTCTCTTACTTTTTGCTACTCTCCTTTTGCTTTTTCTCTATGATTCCTGGTATAGCACAACTAACTATTCAAGGAAATATATCTTTGGTAGATTATTAAAAGCTTTAACAAGAATAGAATGAAAGAAGAAAAATATTAAAAGAAGGAATGAATCAGATTCAGAATCAGAAAGCATTAAAGAAGAGAAAAAGAAATAATGGGCTCCTTCTTAGGAAAAAAAGAGCATAAGCAAGCACAGCAGGCTTGAGCATGCCTCTCTTGGCTTCTTGTTTCTAAGGGAGATTACAAATCTTGAGCAAGACATATGGGAGATGGTTGACTAAGGTGTATTTAGACTTTAATGTAGAAAAAGACTTTGACAGGTATTTGACTTGGCTCGGGGGACTATAACAGCTCCTGGCTTTCCTCTTCACTAGTCAGTAGTACTAGTCAGTAGTCCTGAGGTACTGGATCTAAAATTTTCTAAGTTTTGACTTGAAATAAGCAGTTACTCAATTACTCACTAAATGTACCTTCACATTCTTATTGATATAATAGGCAGGCCAGGACTAGGGTTCCCTGGGGTATTGAGTCTTTAAGAGCAAGGAAAAGAGAAGGAAACGAGGCAGTTCCTGGAACTGGTTTGGCTGAAACAAAGAAAAAATGATGAGAGGAAAACTGACGTGCAAGATATTATTTGACAGCTGGTGTTGTTCCACTGTAGTGTTGGCAACCCTTCATGAGCAGGGTTGCCTTGGCTAACCAGGCTGGAACACCATCTGTGTCCTATTCAGTGGTCAGTGAGGAAACCTCTTAGTCCTGGGGTTTACAATTAAACTGGGCCTTCAGGATACAGAAATGGGTCCCTGTTATATTCCTAGAAGAGAAGAGAAGCAGTGTCTTCCAGACAAACCCTCTAGAAGTAGTATTAGGGAGAGGACTGCTTGTTCAAGGTACCACCTGAGCTTATGAGCTTTAAGGTAGCTGGTAACCACTGGTTCATGGCTAGGATTCTCTACTACATAATGAGTTCCTTGAAAATATAGATTCCGTCTCTGTATTTCTGAGTCTGTCTCTCTAGCTCTTTCTCTGTCTCTTTCAGTCTCCCCCTCTCTGCTTACTGCTTGTGTTTCAGTAGGAAAATCTATCAGTTCTTCTGATGGTCTGATGAGTGCTTGCTGACATGGCATCATGGATGTTTTCTGTAAATAATATAAGCAAGGTCCCAATTAAACACTTTTTTTTTTCAAAGATTTGCCTTTGGAATCTTTGAAAAAAAATCAGGGAGCATTTTCCTATTAAGTAATTTGCAGACTGAGAACATATTGTGCATTCAACAACTAATAATGAAATCTGTGATATTGTGAAACTCACATGTGAAGGACATGTGACTTTGCTTCCTGACCTAAGAATATTGGATACAGGAACTGACATCTCTGGGTTGTGTGTTTTCATCTGCCCAGACTGAGGCATGTAGGGCTGATCAACCTTTCGCTCAAGCATGCTATCCACTTGGCCCTTTTAATAACTGACTCCTGAAAGTCTTACTGTTTTTAACCTGTTTCATGACTTCATTCTCAGTCTCAGCCAATTTGCACCTGAGAGAATCTTGAGGTTTCCATGGAGATGAGTAAAGAAACATTCCTCAGTGTCCAGTATCTCTGATCATTTGAACATGTGATTTTTCTTGTGAAACCCAAGAAGCCTTTATCTTATCCCTTTATCCCGATCCCAAAACTTTACTCCTGTTTACCCCTGTAACAATCTCAGGTAGAAAATGAAACTTTAATGTTTATTTAACTGGACAGCTTCCTTACTAGGCAAGCTTTAAAGAATGTGGGATTAAGGGGATTGTGATGAATGGCTAGGTGGTCTCCTACTGTGGTTTTGGTTCTGAAATTTCCTAGGTTGTGACTTAGAACTGAGAAGTTACTTGCATACTAACTAAAGGTACCTTTACATTTTTATTGATATAATAGCAAACCGACCCCAGGGTTACTTGGAGTATTGAGTCTTTAAGAACAGGGAAAAGGGAAGCAAACTTAGAACTTAGAACTGAGCAGTTACTCCTGTACTCCTGTACTCACTAAGTGTACCTTCACATTATTATTGATATAATAGGCAGGCTGAGCCTAGGGTTAGTGCCAGCATTGCTTGTTCAGAAGTACCACCTAAGCTCATGTGGTCTGACATAGCTCATAACCAGTAGTTCATGGTATATATTCACTCATATAGACATATAATATAGTATAAACCTACTAAAATCTCTAGATCTAAAGAAACTAATCAAGAGGAAGGACTCTGGCTAAAATGCTCAATCCCCATCCCAAAAGGCAAAGATGATGGACATCAGAAGAAAGAGAAAACAGGGAACAAGTTAGGAGCCAGCCACAGAGGGCCTCTGGCCTGCAGAATATCATAGCAGATGCTGAGACTTATGGGCAATTGTTGGGCAGAGTGCATGGAATCTGATGAAAGAAGGGGGGAATAGTATGATCTGGAGAGGAGAGGAACTCCATAAGGAGAGCAACAGAACCAGAAAAAAAAAATGAAAACTGGTGTCTTTCCTGAGACTCATACTCTAACCAAATACCATGCATGGAGATAACCTTGAATCCATGCAAAGATGTAGCTCATTCCATTTCAGTGTCCAAGGTGGTTCCACAGTAATAGGAACAGGGACTGCCTCTGACATGAACTTATTGGCCTGCTTTTTGATCACCTCACTGTGATGGGGGAGCAGCCTTACCAGGCCACAGAGGAAGGCAAGGAAGACATTACTGATGAGATCTGATAGACTAGTATCACAATGAAGGAGAGGAAGACTTCCCCTATTAGTGCACTTGGAGAGGGCCATGTGTGGAGAAGGTGGAGGGAAGGTGGTGTGGGGAGTAATTAATTGGGGATTAAAAGTGAATAAATAAAATTAATAAAAATTAAAATAAAAAATATTAAAAAAAACAAAACGATTCCTTTTGGAGTTATTATAGGAGGATGTTCCTTGAGATGGTTATGCCAATGAGAGTGACTAGACAGTAGGGAGTCTCTGTCACATTTTATCTTTGTTTCTGTCAGTCTACCTGTTTTTGAATGTGTCTCTCTAGCTCTTTCTCTATCTGTATTTGTCAGTCTCTCTCTCTCTCTGCCTTCTGCTTAAGGTTCAGTGTGAAAAGCTGTCAGGTCTGGTGAAGGACTACAAGAAATGACTGCTTGGTAACTTGATAGCATGAATGGTCTCTGTAAAAATATAAGCAAGTTCCCAAATAAACACTTTTTGTTCAATGAGTTGCCTTGTTCAGAGAGCATTTTCAGAGTAAATAATTCACTGACTGTGGAAATATCTGTGCGTTTAATAAATAATAATCAAATCTGTGATAATGTGAGTCACTCACTTGTGACTTTATTAATGATCACTTGAAAGAAATATGTGACACTTCCTGAACTAAGACTCTTGGACACAGGAACTGTCATCTCTGTGTTGTGTGCTTTCAGCTGCCCAGATTAAGGCATGTAGGACTGATGACCCTTTCTCTCAAGAACTCTGCTTGTCCCTTAATAAGTGGCTCCTGAACTTCATAATGGCTCTCACCTGATTCATGATATCATTCTTCTTCTCGGCCAATAAGCACCTGAGAGAAGCTTGAGGTGTCCATGGAGATGAATGAACAAACTTTCCTCAGTGTCCAGTATCTCTGGTCCTGTGGCACATGTGAATTTTTCTCGGGAAACCCAACATGCCTTTATCTAATCCCTTTATCAAGGCCCCACACCTTACTCCTGTTTACCTCTGTGACAATGTCAGGTAGGAAATTAATCTGTAATGTTTATTATTTAGGAGAGCCTCCTAAGTAGGGAAGCTTCAAAGTGATGTGCAATTAAGAGGAATGTACCCAGTGACAAGCTGATCTCCTACTGTGGTCTTGGATCTGAAATTTCCTAGGTGGTGACCTTGAACTGAGAAGTTCCTGGCATACTTTCTCTATGAACTTTCACATTTTTATTGATATAATAGGCTTCAAGGTCTATTGTTTTTTGGGGTATTGAGTCTTTAAGAGTAGGAAAACAAGGAGGAAATCAATCAATTACTGGGCCTGGTACACCTGTAACAGAGAATGATCAGTGTATGTAAAAGGAGAACTGAGGGGCAATAAACTTTTTGAAAGCTGGTGATGTTCCACACTGGTTTTGTCAACCCACTATGAACAGGATTGCCATGGCTAACATTGCTGGATCAGCATCTGTGTCCAACTGAGCATTCAGTGAGGAACCCTCCTTGTCTTGGGGTTTAAAGATAAAACTGGGCCTTCAGGACAAAGAAATTGGTTATATGCCTAGGACACAATGGCATCTGTGTCCTCCAGACAAACTCTCTAAAACTATTGTTAGTGCCAGAACTGCTTGTTCAGAGGTGCCACCTGACCTCATAGGGTCTGAGGTAGCTGGGTAACCACATGTTTATGGCCAGGATTCCTTGCTCCATAATGAGTTTCTGGAAAGCATGCCATACATTGTCAAATATCTGTCCTCCTTTAGAGGAATCATTTCTCCATGTTAAAAAGTCATTGAAAAAGTTGTCAGCACATTATTATTATTGATTATGTAATTTCATATAATATACTTTACACTCAGTTTCTATTGCTCCCAGGTTCAAATGCCTACCATGTGTCACAATAAAAATTTTGTGTCTTTAAAATACATCAATTGGAGTATGTGTTGTTTATATTCTCATTGAAACATGATCAGAGTCTCAGTGCCAAGTCCCTTAAAGAAAACTGAGTTCCTCCTTGCCACATCCTGTCACCATCACCAAACACAAGAAAGAAGCCATCAGTCAAGAAGAGCTCTATATACTTGATCCCCTTGATCACCGTTTTTATTATGTATTTATTTGTTATGATTTGTTCACTTTGTTTCCCTTCTGCTGCCCCCTCCCTCTTCTACTTCCAGTCCCACCCACCCTCCTCCTTCTACTCCTATGCTCATTCTCTATTTCCCTGATAGGATAGATCCTACTTCCTCTTCTACCTGAACCTAGATTTTCAGGTCTCATCATGTCTGGTGGCATCATCTTCCTAAGCAACCTGATTCTCAGGGCATTCTTTTGATTTAATCCTCAATTCCCTCTCCTTATGGCACTCTTCCTGCCTCCTCTCCTGCAGGCTTCCCAGAGCTCTGAGGAGAGGAAGAATTTCATAGGGAAAGTCCATTTACAGCTGGATGTTTTAAAGTCTCTCTCTGCATAATATCACACTGTGGGTCTCTGTATGCTATGCCATTTGATGCAGAAGGAAGCATCTCTGTGGATCCAAGAACATGGTTGTCATCTATCAATTCAAAACAAAGAGCAATACATTTTAATAAGAATAGAATGTGTTGCTTTAAAATTTCAGTAGGATGTCCTGACCCAAGAATTCAAATAACTGCCACCCAATCCTCCTATTGTTAGACTGGTTTGGTCCCAATTAGATGGCCTACTAGTACTTTAACCCAGACTAATAGAAGACCTCCTAAATAAGTGAATACACACCATATTTTTCTTTCTGCATTTCATTTACTTAACCCAGAATGATTTTTTTTCCTGATTACATCTTTTTGCCTGAAAATATTATGATGACATTTTCTTAGGTGAATAATTCTTTTTTATGGAAATATTCCACATTTTCCCCAAGCTAGACTGTCATTCCTGTTCTTGAGAACTTAGGAGTTGCTGGGATGTTAATCATTGTATTGAAGGATGAACTATCAGAATAACTATATTCTTTTAGCCTAGAAGTCCCTGCATCATCTTCTACTTCCTGGTGATTTGAGTTGGAATGTCCCCTTGAAGCTCATCTATTTACATGTTTAGTCCCCACTGAGGAAATGTCTGGGAAGGCCTAGGAGGTATGGTCTTGTTAATAGGAATTATATTGCAGGAGGGTGTGCAGTGATGTTGTTATGCCAAGGAAAGTGTCCAGACATTATGTAGTCTTTGTCTCTTCATCTGTCACATTCTATCATTGTTTCTGTTGGTCTTGGTCTCTCTATTTCTGAATCTGTCTCTCTAGCTCTTTCTCTCTCTATCTCTGTCTGTGTCCTGCTCTCTGCCTGCCACTTGTAGTTCAGTACGAAAAGCTCTCACTTCTACTAAAGGACAACAACAAGATGAAGTCTTGCTGAAATGACATCATGGATGGCTTCTGTAAAAATATAAGCATGTTCCCAATTAAACGCTTTTTTGTTCAATGATTTCCCTTGGTCAGGGAGCATTTTCTCAGTAAGTAATTCACTGACTGAGGACACATATGTGGATTTAACAAATAATAATGGAATCTGGGAAAATGAGAAAGTCACATGTCAAGGACACATGACTTTATTAATGACGGCTTTAAAGAATTACGGGAAATTATTTCTGAACAAGCCGTATCTCATCCATTTATCCAGATCCCACACCTTTACTCCTGTTTAAGTTTGTGACAATGTCAGGTAGGAAATGATCTTTAATGTTTATTTAATTGGACAGTTTCCTAATCTTCAAAATGAGAGGGAATAAGGGGAAAGTAATAAATGACAAGGTGTTCTCCCACAATGGACTTGCATCTGAGACTTGCTGGGAATTGACTTTGAACTGAGAAGTTACTCCTGTACTCACTAAATGTACATTCACATTATTATTCTTATAATCGGCTGGTAGTTTTTAGGATTCCCTTGGGTATTGGGTCTTTAAGAACAGGGAAAAGAAAAGGAAAACAGAAATATTCTGGGACTGTTTTGCCTGAAACAGAGAATGAGTCCTGTGTGTGAAAGGAGACCAGAAGGGCAATAAACATTTTGACAGCTAGTATTGTTCCTCTCTAGTGTTGGCGACTCTCTATAAACAGGGTTGCCTTGGGAGACATGGCTGGATTGCCAGCTGTGTCCTACTCAGAGGTCAGTGAGGAACCCTCCTGGTCATGGGCTTTACAGTTAAAATTGGGCCTACAGGACAGAGATATGGGTCTATTATGTATGCCTAGACACAAGAGCAGCTGTGTTTCCTGCTGTGGCCATTCCAATCAAACACTCGGAACATAGTGTTAGTGCAGCGACTGCATGTTCAGAGGTGCCACCTGAGCTCATGGAGTCTGAGGTAGATGGGTAGTCCATATTTCATGGCTAGAATTGATTATGCTACATAATGTGTTCCAGTAAAGCATGCCTAACAAAATCAAACATTGCCATCATTTAGCAGAATTTTTCTCCATGTCAAAAGTCATTGTAAAGGTTGTCATTATATTATTTTTATTGATTATGTGGGAATTTCATATAATATTCATTAAACACTTTTTCATGGCTGCCTGGTTGAAATTCGTACCCATGAGTCACAATAAAAATTCTTTTTTCTTTAAAATACTTCAATTGGAATATGTGTTGTTCATATACTTATTGAAACATGATCAGAGTCTCAATGCCAAGTCCCTTAAAGAAAACTGAGTACATCTTTGTGGCACCTAGGCACCATCCCCAAGAAGAAGCCATCGGCCCTGAAGAGCTCTATAATTCATCACCTTGATCACAGTTTTCTTATTTATTTATTACAATTTTTTTACATTTGATCTCCCCTGCTGCCCCCTCAATCTTCTCCTTCAAGTCGAACTCACCCTCTTTCTTCAAACCCTGTAACTTTTCTCTAATTCCTGATAATTGAGGTTCTCCTCCCCCTTCTATCTGACCCTACTTTATCAGAATTCATCAAGATGGCTGCTCCTTCCTACCCTGTGTCCTTATTCTCAGGGCATTGTACTACTTTTGTCCTCACTTGCCTGTATTTATGCCACTCTCCCTGCCTCCTTTATTGTAGGCTTTCCAGAGCTCTGAGAGGAGGGAGAATTTCATAGGGTAAGCCCATTTAGACCTGGTTGTTTTAAGGTCTCTCTCTGCATAATATGGGAATGTGAGTCTCTGTATGCAATCCCATTTGATGCGGAAGGAAGCATCTCTGTGGATACAAGAACATGGTACTCATCTATCAGTTGAGGGCAGCAAGCAATATATTTTAATAACATCAGCCTGGGCTACTTGAAAATTTCTGTAGGATACCCTGGCCCAACATCTCATTTAATGACCACCCATCCCCTAGTAGAAGACTGGTTGGTTACAATTAGATGGCCTATTGGAACTTTATTCCCCACTATTAGGAGATCTCCTAATAATTGATATATGCCATATTTGTCTTTCTACATTTCAGTTACCTCGCCCCATATGATTTTTCCTGGTTCCATCCATTTGCCTGAAAATAGCATGATGTCATTTTTTTAGCAGAATCATTCTTTGTTATAGATTAATCCACATTTTCCCCAAAGGAGATTATCAGTCCTGTCCTCTAGCCCTTAGAAGTTACTGGGACTTTAATCATTGTATTGAATGACAAACTATCAGGATAACTATGTTCTTTTAGCCTAGAAGTTCCTCCATCTTCTTCCCCTTCCTGGTGATTTGAATTGCAATGTCTCCTTGAAGCTCATCTATTTACATATTTAGTCCCCAGTGAGAAAGTGTCTGGAAAGGCCTAGGATCTTGTTAATAGGAATTATATTTCAGGGGGGTGTGCTGTAAGGTTGATATGCCAATGAAAGTGACCAGAAAGAATGGAATCTTTGTCTCTTGATCTCCGTCACATTCTATCATTGTTTCTGTTGGTCTCAGTCTCACTATTTCTGAATCTGTCTCTCTCTGTCTCTGTCTATCTCCCTCTCTCTGCCTACTATTTGTGGTTCAATATGAAAATCTCTCAGTTCTACTGAAGGAGTACAACAAAATGACTGCTTGATGATGTGATATCATGGATGGTCTCTGTAAAAAATGAACAAGGTCCAAATAAAACCTTTTTTCTTTCAATTATTATCCTTGGGATAATAATTGATAATAAATGCATGGAGCATTTTCACAGTAATTCACTGAGTGAGGACATATATGTGCATTTAATAAATGAAAATAGATTCTGTGATAATGTGAAAGTTACATGTCAAGGACACGTGACTTTATTAATGACCACTTTTAAAAAAATATGTGGCACTATTCCTAAACTAAGAGTCTTGGACAGAGGAACTGACATCTCTGGGTTGTGTGCTTTTAGCTGCCCAGACTGAGGCATGTGGGGCTGACCACCCTTTCTTTCAAGCATGCTGTCAACTTGGCCTTTTTAATAACTGGCTCCTAAAACTCTTACTGGCTTTCACCTTTGACATGATATCATTCTCCTTCTCAGCCAATCAGTTCCTGAGAGAATTTTGAGTTTTCCATGGAGAAGAGTAAAGAAACTTTCCTCATTTTACAGTATCTTTGATCCAGTATGTGACTTTTTCTTGTGAAATTTAACAATCTTTTATCTCAACTCTTTCTCCAGATCCCACACATTTACTCCTCTTTATCTCTGTGACAATGTCAGGTAGGAAATGAAACTTTCATGTTTATATATTAGGAGAGCTTCCTGAATAGGGAAGCTTCAAAGTTATGTAGGATTAAGAGGAATGTACCCAATGATGAGGTAGTCTCCTACTGTGGTCTTGGATCTGAAATTTACTAGGTTGTGACTTTGAACTGAACAGTTACTTGGGAACTCATTAAATATACCTTCACATTCTTATTGATAGGTTCTCATAATAGGTTATCATTGTCCATCGTTCCCTGGGGTATTGAGTCTTTAAAAGCAAGGAAAGGAGATGTAAGTCAGTCAATTCCTTGGACTGGCTGGCTGAAAGAAAGATCGGTGAGTGGAAAATGTGAACTGAAGGGCAGTAAACTCTTTCACAGCTGGTGTTATTCCACACTAGTTCAGCAAACCTCTACAGGTAGGGATGCCTTGGATGACTTGGCTGGATCGGCAGCTGTGACATACAAAATGGTCAGTCAGGAATCCTCCTGAACCTGGGGTTTACAGTTAAAACTTGGCCTTCAACAGAGAAATGGATCTGTGTTATATGCCTAGGACACAAGAGCAGCTACGTTTCTGCTGTGGTTCTCCAGACAAACACTCTAAATGTAGTGTTAGTGCCAGGAATGATACTTGAGAGGTACCACCTGAGTGCATGGGGTCTGAGGTAGCTGAGTAACCACTAGTTCATGGCTAGGATTCTCTGGTACATAATGAATTTCTGGAAAGCATGCCTTACATGTCAAACTCTGTTCTCCTGTAGCAAAATCTTTTCTCCAAGTTAAATGTCAGTGTAAAAGTTGTCAACATATCATTTTTACTGATTTTGTGGAAATTTCATATAACTACATTACAATCCTTTTCCATTGTTCCCAGGTTCAAATTCCTACCTTTGTGTCCCACTAATTTTTTAATACATCAATTATAATAATTGTTGTTCATATACTCATTGGAACATGATCAGAATCTCTGTGCCAACTCACTTAAAGAAAATTGAGTTCATCCTTGTCACACACTTGCACTAGCCAAAAGTCATCTTCTTCTGTGGCCTGATTCTCAGGGCATTATTCTCCTTCTGTCCTCAATTCCCTCTACTTATACAATCTTCCTGTCTACTCTCCTGCAGGCTTCCCAGAGCTCTGAGGGAAGGGAGAATTTCATAGGGTAATCCTATTTAGAGGTGGGTGTTATAAGTTCTCTGCATAATATCAGACTATGGAACTTTGTATGCAATCCCATTTGATGAAGAAGGAAGCCTCTCTGTGGATGAAAGAAAATTTCCCTCTTCTATTATTTGAGAATGGAGAGCAACATATTTTAATAACAACAGCCTGGGTTGCTTGAAAATTTCTGTAGAATACCCTGACACAAAAACTCAATTAACTGACACCTGATCTCTCTAGTGGAAGACAGGTTTGATCACAATAGATGGCCTATTGGAACTTTATCCCTCACTAATAGTAGATCCCCTAATAAGTGACTATGTACCATATTTGTCTGTTTGCATTTTAGTTACTTCAACCAGGGTGATTTATCCTTGTTCCATCCTTTTGCCTGAAAATATCTTGATGTCATTATCTTAGCTGAATAGTACTCCATTATGGAAACTTTCCACATTTTTTTCCAAAGAAGTTTGTCTTTCAAGTTCTTTAGTCCATGGAAGTTAATGGAACGTTAATCATTGTATTGAATGACAAACTTTCAGGATAACTATGTTCTTTTGGTCTAGAAGTCCCTCTATCTTCTTCTACTTCCTGGTGATTTGAATTGCAATGTCTCTTTGAAGCTTATCTATTTACATGTTTAGTCTCCAGAGAGAAAATCTCTGGGATGCATTAGAAGATATGGCCTTGTTAGATAATATTATTCCTTTTGGAGTTATATTATAGGAGGGTGTGCTGTGAGGTTGATTTGCCAAAGAAAGTGACCAGACAGAAAGGAGTCTCTGTCTCTCAGTCTCTACACATTATATCTTTGTTTGTGTTGGTCTAGGTCTCTGTATTTCTGAATTTGTCTCTCTAGGTCTTTCTTCCCAGTGAATAAATGTGGAATTAAGAGGAATGTACCAACTGACAAAGTGGTCTTCTACGTGGGTTTGTATTTGATATTTCCTAGGTTGTTACTTTGAACTGAGTTGGTATTGGAGTACTGACTAAATGTACCTTCAGATACTTATTGATATAATGTGCTGGCAGGGTCGAGGTTTTCATGGGGTACTGAGTCTTTAAGAGCAGAGTAAGAGAACGTATCCTGAGAGTCATGCAGGCTAGTCTAACAGGGCCCACATGAAAGAGGGAGTGTGAATGGGGGAAAAAAGATGCTAAGAATAGAGACAAGACAGATTCCATTTCAAGTATCAGTTTACAGAACTTGCAATCAATGCTTAAAAAGCAAAGGGTACAAGTAAAAATTTTTTTTCACAGTAGCAACCAATCTGTGCCACCTGGCAAGATATCCACCAATTCACTCAAGGTTACAGCAAGTTTGTTTCTGGTTCCAAGGTTGCACCCTGCTTGCAGACACCACCAAGGACAATATCTGAGGAACTTAAATGAGACCCATGGCATCTGCCATGGCCAGGAGGCAGAATTCCAAAAAAACAGACTCTTATGGAGAGCCCTACTTAAATTGCACTTTTTTCTTTATTGTAATCAAGGTCTCAGATGTAACTTTTATGAACTTCTGTCTTAGGTTGGAAAAACTACAATTTTACACTTCCACGTCAATGACTGACCTCCATATCAAATGAGGTTGTAAGAGATCTTTAATTTAAATTCATGCAACTGTACTTGAATATGTTGAAGTTGTTGAAGAAGAAAATGTAACAAACAAGGAGCGGAGGCACAGGCCAACAAATGCATATCCACCATGCCACAAATATCAGTCCCCACTTAAGCACAGAGTGAAAGGATCGAAAGTGACTCCTGAGGCTAGTAAATATTTCCCAGGCAGTATTGGCCAGTTCTTAATGTAGGTTTCGTGGTAGATTTTGTATCATGTATCTTCTCATCATTAACATGTCTAATGAGAAGTTTTGCTAGACCAAATACCAGCATGGTGATTCTGAACATGAGTCCAATTCAATTCTGTTTCATCATACTAAGAATCAGAAACCCTAACATGAATCATAACAAAAGCAGATTGCTTAAAAACTAATACTGAAAGAGCATTATTATTAGTACCACTAATTGTGGTACTAATTGTTACCAAAATTATTAAGATTGTAATATACACATTCATTTAAATAGATATCATTGTTCTTAAAATGTCTTACTACAATGTTTCTAACTAGCAGTAAATGAGGAGGATTAAAACATGCCAAAACAGAAGCATACTTTTGTATGTTACAAATAAAGCTGCTACAAAATTGGTTGAGCAAATGTCCTTATTGTGGACCTAAGCCTCTTTTGCATATATGCATAGGAGTGCTATAGCTGGATCTTAAGGAAGTCCTTGTTGTCTGAGAAAACACCAGATTGATTTCAGGAGTTTTTGTACCAGTCTACATTCCACCAGCAGTGGAGGAGGGTTCCCCTCTCTCCAGCATGTGTTCTCACTTGTGGTTTTGTTTTTTTTGTTGTTGTTGTTGTTTTTATTTTTTATTTTTATTTTTTATTTTTTTAATCAGTTACATTTTATTAACTCTGTATCCCAGCCGTGTCCCGATCCCTCATTCCCTCCCAGTCCCTCCCTCCCTCATCTCCACCGTGCCCCTTTCCAAGTCCACTGATAAGGGGGGACCTCCTCCCCATTCATCTGATCCTGTTTTATCAGGTATCTTCAGGACTGGCTGCAAAGCCCTCCTCTGTGGCCTAACAAGACTGCTCCTCCCTTCGGGGGTGGGGAGACCAAAGAGCCAGTCATTGAGTTCCTGTTAGAAATAGTCCTTGTTCCCCTCACTTTGGGAAACCAATTGGTTACTGAGCTACCACAGGCTACATCTGAGTGGAGGTTCTAGGTTATATCCATACATGGTCCTTGGTTGAATATCAGTCTCAGAAAAGACCCTGTGCCCAGATATATTTGGTCCTTGTGGAGCTCCTATCCTTTCCCCATCAGACTAACTCCCCTTCTTTCTCATGATTCCCTGTACTCTGCCAGAGGTTTGGTCATGAGTCTTTGCTTTGAAAACACTGCTAGTTAGGGTCTTTCAGATGCGCTCAGTACACTCCTGTCATACGTTCAATGCACATCCCATCTGTCTTTCTAAATGAGGATTGATCATCTTACCCCATGTCCGCTCAATTGATTATCTTTTTTAGGTGTATAGATTTCATTATGTTTATCATATCTTATAGGTCTATATAAGTGAGTATATCCCATGTTTTTCTTTCTCCTTCTGGGATATTTCACTCAGAATGATCTTTTCTAGATCCCACCATTTGCCTGCCAATTTCATGATTTCCTCCTTTTTGATTGCTGAGTAGTATTCCATTGTATAAAAATACCACAATTTCTGTACCCATTCCACCGTTGATGGACATCTGGGTTGTGTCCAGGTTCTGGCTATTACAAATAGAGCTGCTATAAACATGGTTGAGCAAGTGTCCTTTTTGTGTACTTGAACAAACTTTGGGTATATACCTAGCAGTGGTATAGCTGGGTCTGGAGGAAGCACTATTCCTATTTGTCTTAGAAAGCGCCAGATAGCTTTCCAGAGTGGTTGTACCAGTTTACATTCCCACCAGCAGGGGAGGAGGGTTCCCCTTTCTCTACAACCTCTCCAGCATGTGTTATCGCTTGAGTTTTTCATCTTGGCCATTCTGATGGGTGTAAGGTGATATTTCAGGGTCGTTTTGATTTGCATTTCCCTGATGGCTAATGAGGATGAGCATTTCTTTAAGTGTTTTTCTGCCATTCGATATTCCTCTGTCGAGAATTCTCTGTTTAGCTCTGTTCCCCATTTTTTAATTGGATTAACTTGGATTGCTGCTTTTCAGCTTCTTTAGTTCTTTGTATATACTGGATATTAGTCCTCTGTAAGATAAAGGCTTAGTAAAGATTCTTTCCCAATCTGTAGGCAGCCGTTTTGTTTTGATGATGGTATCCTTTGCTTTACAGAAACTTTTCAGTTTCATGAGGTCCCATTTATTGATTGTTGCTCTTAGAGCCTGTGCTGTTGGTGTTCTGTTCAGGAAGTTGTCTCCTGTGCCAATGAGTTCTAGGCTGTTCCCCACTTTTTTTTCCAATTGATTTAGGGTATCTGGTTTTATGTTGAGGTCCTTGATCCACTTTGACTTTAGTTTTTTGCAGGGTGATAAATATGGATCTATTTTCATTTTTCTGCATGTAGACATCCAGTTGGTCCAGCACCATTTGATGAAGATGCTGTCTTTTTTCCATTGAATGGAATTGGCTTCTTTGTCGAATATCGAGTATTCATAGGTGTGTGGATTTATTTCTGGGTCTTCTATGTGGTTCCATTGATCCTCCTTTCTGTTTTTATGCCAATACCATGCAGTTTTTATTACTGTTGCCTTGTAGTACAGCTTGAGATCAGGAAAGGGGATACCTCCAGATGATCTGTTGTCATACAGGATTGTTTTGGAGATTCTGGGGTTTTTGTTTCTCCATATGAAGCTGAGAATCTTTTTTTCAAGGTCTGTAAAGAATTGAGTTGGTATGCTGATGGGAATTGCATTGAATCTGTAGATTGCTTTTGGCAGTATGGCCATTTTCACAATGTTAATCCTACAAATCCATGAGCACAGGAGATCTTTCCATCTTCTGATATCTTCTTCGATTTCTTTCTTCAGAGACTTGAAGTTTTTCTCAAACAGGTCTTTCACTTGCTTAGTTAGAGTCACACCAAGGTACTTTATGTTATTAGTGGCTATTGTGAAGGGTGTTGTTTCCCTAATTTCTTTCTCAGCCTTTTTGTCTTTGGTATATAGGAGGGCTTCTGATTTTTTTGAGTTGATTTTGTATCCTGCCACTTTGCTGAAGGTGTTTATCAGCTGAAGGAGTTCTCTGGTTGAATTTTAGGGGTCGCTCATGTATACTATCATATCATCTGCAAATAGTGACACTTTGACCTCTTCCTTTCCGATTTGTATCCCCTTGATCTCCTTTAGTTGTCTTATTGCTCTGGCTAGGACTTCAAGTACTATGTTGAAGAGATATGGGGACAATGGACAGCCTTGTCTTGTCCCTGATTTCAGTGGGATTGATTTAAGTTTCTCTCCATTGAGTTTGATGTTAGCTATAGGCTTGCTATATATTGCCTTTACTATGTTTAGGTATGTGCCTTTTATCCCTGATCTCTCCAAGACTTTAAACATGAATGGGTGTTGGACTTTGTCAAATGCTTTTTCGTCATCTAAGGAGAGGATCATGTGGTTTTTCTCCTTCAGTTTGTTTATGTAGTGGATTACATTGATGGATTTCCGTATGTTGAACCACCCTTGCATGCCTGGGATGAAGCCTACTTGGTCATGGTGGATGATATCTTTGATGTGTTCTTGGATTCGGTTTGCAAGTATTTTATTGAGTATATTTGCATCAATGTTCATAAGAGAGATAGGCCTGAAGTTCTCTTTTTTTGTTCAGTCTTTGTGTGGTTTAGGTATTAAGGTGACTGTGGCTTCATAGAATGAGTTTGGTAGTGTTCCTTCTGTTTCTATTTTGTGGAATGGCTTGAGGAGAATTGGAGTTAGCACTTCTTTGAAGGTTTTGTAGAATTCTGCGCTGAAGCCATCTGGTCCAGGGATTTTTTTTGGAGGGGAGACTATTAATGACTGCTTCTATTTTCTTGGGAGATATAGGGCTATTCAGTCTTTCTACCTGATCTTGACTTAGTTTTTGTAGATGGAATTTTTCAAGAAAAATATCCATTTCATTTAGATTCTCAAATTTTGTGGCATATAGGCTTTTGTAGTATGACCTAATAATTGTTTGTGTTTCCTCAATGTCTGTGGTTATGTCCCCATTTTCATTTCTGATTTTGCTGATCTGGATAGTTTCTCTCTGCTTTTTGGTTAGTTTGGCTAAGGGTTTGTCTATCTTGTTGATTTTCTCAAAGAACCAGCTTTTTGTTTCATTGATTCTTTGGATAGTTTTATTTGTTTCTAGTTGATTGATTTCAGCCCTTAGTTTGATTATTTCCAGCCGTCTGCTCCTCTTGGGTGTATCTGCTTCTTTTTTTTCTAGGGTTTTCAGTTGGGCCATTAAGTTGTTTGTATGTGATGTTACGAATTTCTTCTTGCAGGCACTTAGTGCTATAAGTTTTCCTCTGAGCACTGCTTTCAATGTGTCCCATAAATTTGGGTATGTTGTGCCTTCCTTTTCATTGAATTCTAGGAAATCTTTAATTTCTTTCTTTATTTCTTCCTTAACCCAGCTGTCATTGAGTAGTAAGTTGTTCAGTTTCTATGTGCTTGTCGGCTTTTTGTTGTTTCTGTTGTTGTTGAGGTCGAGCTTTAGTCCATGGTGGTCAGATAGTATACAAGAGATTATTTCAATCCTTTTGTATCTGTTGAGGCTTGCTTTGTGGCCCACTATATGGTCTATTTTGGAAAAGGTTCCATGCGGTGCTGAAAAGAAGGTGTACTCTTTTGAGTTTGGGTGGAATGATCTGTAGACGTCTATTAGGTCCATTTGATTTAGGGATTCTGTGAGTGCTTTTATTTCCCTATTTGTTGTCTGTCTAGTTGATCTGTCCCTTGGTGAGAGTGGAGTGTTGAAGTCTCCCACTATTAAGGTATTAGGATCAATGTACGATTTAAGCTTTAATAATGTTTCATTTACGAATGTCGGTGCTCTTGTATTTGGGGCATAGATATTCAAGATTGTGATGTCCTCTTGGTGGATTTTTCCTTTGATGAGAATATAGTGGCCCTCCTTATCTTTTTTGATTAACTTAGGTTGAAAGTCTATTTTATTAGATATTAGGATGGCTACTCCAGCTTGTTTTCTGGAACCATTTGCTTGAAAAACAGTTTTCCAGCCCTTTACTCTGAGGTAGTGTTTGTCTTTGTTGCATAGGTGTGTTTCTTGGATGCAACAGAATGTTGGATCCTGTTTCCTTAACCATTCTGTTAGCCTGTGTCTTTTTATTGGTGAGTTGAGTCCATTGATATTGATAGATAATAGTGACCAATGCATGTTAGTTCCTTTTGTAATGGAGTCGATGATCTAACCCTGTTTCAGTGCTTGTTTTCTTTTCATTTTTGTTGGGACATTATCTGTATGCCCTGTTTTCTTGGGTGAATTTGTTTTCATTGGATTGGAGTTTTCCTTCTAGTATCTTCTGTAGGGATGGTTTGCTGTGTAGATATTGTGTAAATTTAGTTTTGTCATGGAATATTTTGTTTTCTCCATCTATGTTGATTGAAAGCTTTGCAGGCTATAGTAGTCTGGGTTGACATTTGTGATCTCTTAGAGTCTCCATGATACTTGCCCAGGCCCTTCTGGCTTTCATAGTTTCTGATGAGAAGTCCGGTGTGATTCTGATAGGTCTACCTGCATATGTTACTTGGCCTTTTTCCCTTGCTGCTTTTAATATCTTTTCTTTGTTCTGTAGATTTAGTGTTTTGACTATGATGTGACGTGATGTGTTTCTTTTCTGGTCTAGTCTATTTGGAGTTCTGTAGGCCTCTTGTATATTTATGGACATCTCTTTCTTTAAGTTGGGAAATTTTTCTTCTATGATTTTCTTGAAAATATTTTCTGGACCTTGGAGTCTGGAGTCTTCTTTTTCGTGAATTCCTATTATTCTTAGATTTTGTCTTTTCATAGCATCCTTGATTTCTTGGATATTTTGTGATTGGAACTTTTCTGATTTTACTTTTTCTTTGAGAGAAGTATCCATTTCTGCAAGTGTGTCTTCATCTCCAGAGATTCTCTCTTCCATCTCTTGTATTCTGTTGGTGATGCTTACTTTTGTGGTTCCTGATCTTTTCTACAAGTTCTCCAGCTCAAGGGTTTTCTCATTTTGTGTTTTCTTTATTGATTCTAATTCTGTTTTCATGTCTTGCACCATTTCTTTCATGTGTTTGAATTTGGATTCCTGTCTCTCTACGATGGCCTCTATTTCTTTTTTTCATTTCCTTCTTATATGCCACTAATTTTTCCTGTACTTGTGTATCTATTTGTTTGGCTATGTTTGCCTGTGTTTCTTTAAGGATATTGTCTATTTCTTCTTTCTTTGCCTCCAATTGACTGGCCATCTCTTTGAAAGACTTGTTCATTTCCTCCTATGAGCCTCAAATACTTGGGCAAGCATGGCTTTAAAATCATTTTCCTGTGCTTCTGCTGAATTGGTGTATCCATCGATTTTGGGGTTTGCTGGTGAAGTCATGATGTCCTGATTTATGTTGGAAGTGTTCTTTCGCCTACCTCTGGCCATTGGCTTATCTGAAACCTTCCCTGTTTGTTTTTGGATTCTGCAGATCAGACTGGTGCTGTCTCTCTCTGGTGTCTGGAGAGGTCTTCAGGAAGCTGAGCACTCTCAGCGTGTGCTGAGGACTAGCTGTACCTGTGGGAGGAAAGTATGCAGGAGCAAACGGGGCAAATGCAAGCATGTGTGCGCGTGTGCGTGCACGTGTGTGTCTGTGTGTGTAAGTGTGCGTGGATGAGTTTCTCGAGGGACAGAGTGATGGCTAATGTTAAACCCTTGAGTGTGTTGGAGGGGCTCTGCACTGTATATGTCACAGGCGCTAATGATGATAGCAGCGCAATTTCTGGTATTAACTGTCTTAACTCCTCAATCAGGCCCACAGGGCAGGAACTTCAATGTCCCTAGTGCCCCTCTGTTTCCCAAAGTGGGTATGTGTGGTGGTAGGGGTGTTCGATGCCTGGCTTCTGATTTAGAAGGACCCAGGATCTCGGGAACTACAGATTCTCAAGGGTGCACTCACTTACAGGCAGGTCTCTTGGCAGAGATCTTGGTATCTGGGGCTCTCTGCTCTCTGGTTTGGCCCTGCTTCTTTGATGTGTTCTGCCAGTTCTGTGCTGCTGTCACTGCCAGGTTCTGAGGTCTTGCTGCAGCTGGAGATTCCAGGGTGGTCACTTCAGCAGGGATGGGGTAACCAGGCTCTCTGTTCTCTAGTTTGGCCCTGGTTAGTCTTAACCTGGAGGGCTGTGGTGCCCTGCCAGTTCAGTGCTGCTCCGCTGCCATGTCCCGCTGTAACTTGAGACTGGGTTGCTAGTCCCAATGCTTTCTGGGAAGTCCTGGGATCTCTTAGTTGTGCTCTCCAAGCTTGGGAGGCCCAGCGCCTGGTGTGTACAGGTTGTATGACGTTTCTGCCTGGTTTTGGTGAGTATATAGCGTATTCTCTGTCACTGTGGGATTGGGCGGGCTGTTCCTTCAGTGATGGTGATCCTGCGGAGCTAGTATGGTGTCTAGCAGATTTGCGCCCTGGGAGGATGGTGCAGCCACTTTGTGAATCTGGGACTCTGTGGCAAGTACTGCTGGCGTTTGTCTGCCGCTAAAGTGCTTGGGGCTCCTTCTCAGCGGCTGTATACCCCAGGCAGTTAGGTCTGTGCTGAGAAAGATGAGTCCGCTGTGCTGCTGTGCCAGGAGGAAGGAGGTCTGGGGGAAGGGAGTGCCCCAAGAACAAAGGATCGTTTCTCTCCTTCCCCAAGCAAGTCTCCGGGTGACCGGAGGCCAAAGTTTTCACCTCCTGCGATGTTCCCTGGTGTTCAGAAAGCCTCGCTGTGGTTTTCCCGGGTTGGGGGTCCTTCCATTCTCCAACTCAGAAGATCAGGTATCCCACCGCTCAGAAACTCTGTGTGCTAGTCGCCATCTTGGCTCTGCCCCCCATTTTATGGTTTTGGCATCTTTGTAAAAGATCAGGTATCCATAAGTGTGAGGGTTTATTTCTGGGTCTTTAATTAGTTTCCATTGATCAACCATTCTATTTATATGCCTGTAGTGTGCTGTTTTTATTATTGTTGCTCTATAGTACAGCTTGAGATCAGGAATGGAGATTATAGAAATACCTTCAGAAGATTATTTTGAGGTTTGTTTGTTTTTTTTTGTTTGTTTGTTTGTTTTTTTAGCAATTCTGGGTTTCTTCTTTTCCATATGAAGTTGAGAATTTTTCTCACAAGGTCTATAAAGAATTGTGTTGGTATCTTGATGGGAATTGCATTGAATATGTAGATTGCTTTTGGAAAAATGGCCATTGTTACAATGTTAATCCTGCCAAGCCATGAGCATGGGAGATATTTCCATTTTCTGATATCCTCTTCTAATTCTTTCTTCAGAGACTTGAATTTTTTTTTTTCATAGAAATCCTTGATTTGGTTGGTTAGGGTCATACCAAGGTACTATTTGTTTTTGACCAAATACAAGAACACATCAAAGATATCATCCAATCTGACCAAGTAGGCTTCATCCCAGGTATGCATGGGTGGTGCAATATATGAAAATCCATCAAAGTGATCCACCATATTAAAAAATTGAAAAAAAAAAAAAAAACAACACATGATAATCTCCTTAGATCCTGAAAAACCATCTGATGAAATCCAACCTTTAGTCATGTTTAAAATATTGGAGAGGTCAGAAATACAGGTAGATATCTAAACATTATAAAGTCAATATAAAGCAAGCCTACAGCCAACATCAAACTAAACTGAGAGAAACTTAAAGAAATCCCACTGAAATCAGGGACAAGAAAAGGCTGTCCACTCTCTCCATAATTATCAACATATTACTGGAAATCCTTGCTAGAGCAATAGGACATTTGTAAGAGTTCAATGGTAAACAATTCAGAAAAGAAGGAATTAAATTATCAGTATTTGCAGATGATATGATAATATACCTGAGTGACCCCAAAAATTGTACCAGGGACTTGTACCTGATAAGCAACTTTGGAAATGCAGCTGGATACAAAATTAACTTAAAAACTCAGTAGCCCTCCTGTATACAAAAGACGAAGGTGCTCAGAAATAAATTATAAAAACAGAAGAAATTATATTATCTAACAAGGCCATACCTTCTAACCCTAACAAGACATTACCTCAATGGGGACTACACGTGTAAATAGATGTGCTTTGATGGGACATTGCAATTCAAATCACCAGGAAATGGAAGAAGATGGAGGAACTTCTAGGCTAAAAGTACAATTTTATCCTGAATGTTTGTCATTAAATACAATGATGAAAGTCCTAGCAACTTCCAAGGACTAAAGAACAGGACTGACAATCTCCTTTGGGGAAAATGTGGAATATTTCCGTAGAGGAGTATTATTCACCTAAGAAAATGATAAGATGATATTTTCAGACAAATGGATAAAACCAAGAATAATCATCCTGGGTGAAGTCACTAAAATTCAAAAGGACAAATATGGTATGTATTTACTTATAAGGAGTTCTCTTAACAGTGGGGGATTAAATTCCAATAGGCCATCTATTGTGACAAAACTAGTCTTCCATTAGGGGGATTGGGTGGCATTTATATGAGTTGTTGTGCCAGGCCATAATACAGAAATTTTAAAGCAGAAAAGGCTGTTGTTAATTAAATGTGTTGCTCACTGCCCCCAACTGATAGATCAGTGCCATATTCTTGGATCCACAAAGAGGTTTCCTTCTTAATTAAATGGGATTGCATAGAGAGACCTACATTTCCATATTATGCAGAGAAAGACCTTAAAACACCCAGCTGTAAATGAGAGTTCCCTATGAAATGCGACCTTATCTCAATTCTCTAAGCCTGCAGGACAGGAGGCAGGAAGAGTGTCATAAGTAGAGGGAATTGAGGACACAAGAGAACAATGCCCTGAGAATAAGAACTCAGAGGAAGATGATGCAGAGATCCTTAAATGAGACCTGAAATGCTAGGGTCAAATAGAAGGGTGAGGAGAACCTTGCCCAGTAGAGACTTAAAAAACAGCATAGCAATAGAGGAAGAAGGGTGGGTGGGACTAGAAGGAGAAGAGGGAGTCGGTAGAAGAATTGATACTAAGTGAACCAATCATAATAAATAAATACATAAGAAAAGTGTGATCAATGACTGATGGCTTCTCCTTGGGATGGTGCCAGTGTGTGGCAATGATGAACTCAGTTTTCAAGGGATTTTGCACTGACATTCAGATCATGTTCCAATGAGTGTACTTCAATTGATTTATGTTAAAATAAATTAGTGTGACACATAGGTAGTAATTTTAACCTGGGAGTAATGGAAAAGGAATGTATTATATGTATATGAAATGCCCACATAATAAAAATAATATGTTGAAAACCTTTACAATGACTTTTGATGTGGAGAAAGGATTCCACTAAAGGAGGGGAGGATTTGACTTTGTAAGGCATTCTTTCCAGGAACTCATTATGTAGCAGAGAATTCTTGCCATGAACTGAACATACCCTGCTATGTCAGACCCCATGATCTCAAGTGTCACCTGTGAAGAAGCAGTCCTGGCACTAACATTACATTTAGAGGGTTTGTCTGGAGGACCACAGCAGGTAACACTGCTGCTCTTGTATCCTAGGCATATAACACTGACACATTACTCTGTTCTGAAGGCCAAGTTTTAACTGTAAACAACACAACTAGGAAACTTGCTCAAGAATCACTGGGTAGGATACAGCTGACCATCCAGCCAGGTCAGCCAAGGAAACCCTTCTCATATAGGGTTGACAACACTAGTGTGGAATAGCACCAGCTGTCATATAATATCTTGTCCTTCAGTTCTCCTTTAAGAGACACTGATCATTCTCTGTTTCAGCCAAACCAGACTAGGTATTATCTGGTTTCCTACTCTTTTCCATGTTCTTAAAGAATCAATACCTCAGGGAACCCTAGACCCTCCCAGCCTATTATATCAATAAGAATGTAAAGGTACATTTAGTGAGTCAGCCAGTAACTGCTCAGTTCAAAGTCATAAACTAGGAAATGTCAGATCCAATAGCACAATAGGAGACCACCTTGTCATTCAGTACATTCCCCCTAATCCAACATCACTTTGAAGCTTCCCTACTTAGGAAGCTCTCCAATTAAATAAAGTAAGATTAAAGTTTCATTTCCTACCTGATATTTTCACTGAGGTAAACTGTATTAAAACTGTGGGGTCTGGATAAAGGGATGAGATAAACTTGTTGGGTTTCACAGAAAAAAATCACATGTACACAGGATCAGAGATACTGGACACTGAGGAAAGTTTATTTCCTCATCCATGGAAACCTCAAGATTCTCTCAGGTGTTGATTGGCTGAGACAGAGAATGATGTCATGAAACAGGTGAAAGCCAGTAAGAGTTTCAGGAGCAAGTTTTATTAGGCCTGTGTCCTTGACATGTGACAATCACATTATCACAGACTCCATTATTATTTGTTAAATGAACAGATATGTTCTCAATCAGTGAATTACTTACTATGAATATGCTGCATGACAAAGGCAACTCTTTGAACAAAAAGTTTAATGGGGATCTTCTATTTTTACAGAGACTATCCATGATGTCACATCAGCAAGTAGACTTCTTGTTGTATTTTTTCGGCAGAACTGAGAGATTTTCATACTAAACCACAAGCAGCAATTTAAAAGAAGGAGATTGAGAGAGACAGAGAAAAATAAGAGCTAGATAGAGAGACAGATTCAGAAATAGAGAGACTGAGACAGACAGAAACAAATATATAGAGGGACAGAGAATGAGAGACAAAGAATCCATTTTATCTGACAATTTCATTGGCATATCAACCTCACAGCACACGCTCCTATAATATAACTCTAATAGGAATTATATCATCTAAAAAGGCCAAACCTCCTCAACTATACCAGACATTTCCTCACTCAAGACTCAACATCTAAATAGATGTTCAAGTGGACATTTCAATTAAAATCAATAGGAAGTGGAAGAAGATGTAGGGATTCTAAGCTAAAATAACATAATTACTTTGACAGTCATTCAACACAATGATTAAAGTCCCAGCAACTTCCAAGTTCTAAAGAACAGGATTGACAATCTCCTTTGGAGAAAATGTAGAATATTTCTATAACAGAGTATTCTTCAGCTAAGAAATGACATCATGATATTATCAGGTAAATGGATGAACCCAGGATAAATAATTCTGGGTGAAGCAACTAAAATGCAGAAAGATAATATAGTATGTATTCACTTATTAGGAGGTCTCTTTATGGAGGAGGATAAAGTCCCAATAGGCCATTTTGTGACCAAACATGTCTTCCAATAGGGAGATTGGGTGGCAGTTAATTGAGTTTTGGGCCAGGGAATCCTAAAGAAATTTTCAAGCATCCAGACTGTTTTTATTAAAATACTTTGCTCTCTGCCTCAACTGATAGATGTAGAAGGAAGAAATGCTTCCTTCTACAACAAATTGGATTGCATATAGAGACCCACAGTCCTATATTATGAAGAGAGAGACCATAAAACACTCAGCTCTAAATGGGATATCTATGAAATTCTCACTTCCTTCCAAGCTCTGGGAAGCCTGCTTGAGAGGAGGCAGGAAGAGTGTCCTAAGTAGAGGAAATTGAGGACACAAAGAGAACAATCCCCCAAGAATCAGGCATCTGAGGAAGATGATGCAGCTATCCTTGAAGAGACCTGATTAGCTAGGGTCAGATTGAAGAGGGAATTTGACCACCCCCATCAAGGAAGCAGAGAGAGGGTGTAGGGATAGAGGAAGTAGGGTGGGTGGGAATTTAAAATAAGAAGAATGGGCCATCAGAAGGGATACAAAGTGAACATATCTTAATAAATAAATTTGTAAGAAAAACTGTAATCAATGTGATGAGGTATAGAGCTCTTCATGACTGATGTCTTCTTTTTGAGGGAGGTGCTAGGTTGAGGCAAGGATGAACTCAGTTTTTTTTAATGTACTTGGCACTAAAATTCTGAGCATGTTACAGTGAATATATGAACAAAATATTCTTCAATTGATGTATTTTTAAAGACAATCCAATATTTTACTGTAACACATGAGTACCAATTTGAACCTGGGAGCAATGGGAAAGGATTGTAATGTATATTATATAACATTCCCACATAATCAGTAAAAATAATATATTGACAATATTAGAATGACTTTTAAAATGGAGAAAAGATTCCTCTAATGGAGGGAAGAGTTTGACTTTGTAAGGCATGATTTCCACGAACTAATTATGTAGCAGAGACTCCTAGCCATGAACTAGTGGTTACCCAGCTACTTCAGACCCCATGAGCTCAGGTGACACCTCTGAACAATCAGTCCTGGGACTAAAACTGTGTTTAATGGGTTTATCTGTTGGAACACAGCATAAAACACCACTGCTCTTATGTCCTAGGCATATAACATGGACCCATTTCTCTGTTTTGAAGGCAAGGTTTTTTTTTTGTTGTTGTTGTTTTTCATCCTTTCACCTGATTGTTTTTATTTTATTAAGTATACTTTATTCATTTTGTATCCCCCCATAAGTCCCTCCCTTCTCCCCTGTCGACCCAACCCTCCCTCCCCTTTCTGCATCCATGCCCCTCCCCAAGTCCACTGATAAGGGAGGTTCTCCTCTCCTCTCTGATCTTAGTCTATCAGTTCACATCAAAAGTGGCTGCATTGTCCTCTACTGTGGAAGGCAAGGTTTTAACTGTAAACCTCAGAACTAGGAGAATTGCTCACTGACCACTCAGGAGGACCTAGCTGCTAATTCAGCCAGGTCAGCCAAGGCATTCCTGCTTATAGAGGTAATGGCAACCCTAGTGCAGAAAAGCACCTGCTGTCAAATGATATCTTGACCCTTAGTTCTCCTTTTACATAAACAGATCAATGGCATGGACCCAACCTTGTACTCATATAGAGACGAGGATCTTCTGTGCTTTTCCTCTGGAAAATGATGCAGCCTGATGGCTACTGGAACATCTGGTGTGACAAGCAGATGAGTAGTTTTCTCCTGACAATGATAATGATGTCAGTGAATACTCCTCCAGTCAAGATGACTGTTTATTGGACATATATTCCTAACCCATATCTACTACATCCAGTTTCCTGGGATGATCTCGAAGTCCTTATTTATATCAACAACACTTGGCTGCTGGGTTTTCCTGCTTTTAAAGGAACACAAGTAAAACAGACTCTTAACTTTTCAGGAATAGGAAGACATCATCCTCTTTGCTTTACCAGAGAGAGTATTCATCAGGACAGCTTACCATTCTCTCCTATCCAAGTCATAGTTCAGAATGCCTACTACTCTAAAGTTGGGGTGGCAGCTCAAGCCTTCCATTGCAAAAACACAAAGTAGAACATTGGAGGGATATTATTGTCCCTTCCTACAGGAATTCAGAATGACAGTCTTACATTTCCAATGAGTTCCTCACATTGTGAGAAAGCAGATCAATGCACTTGTACTAGAATGATTGTTCATTGGACAAGATGCATCTGGGAAATGCCCACCATCTAGCCCTGGGACAATGACCCTGGATTTACAGTCCTGGACTAGACTGGTCTATCGCTAAGGGTATTAAGAACTTGGTTTCAAAGCGACTGCCTACAGATTGGGAAAGAATATTCAGCAACCCTTTATCTGACAGAGGACTCATATCCAGTATATATAAAGAACTAAAGAATATGAAAAGCAGCAAACCAAGTAATCCAATTAAAAAATGGGGAACAGAGCTAAATAGAGAATTCTCAATAAAGAAATATCAAATGGCAGAGAAGCACTTAAAGAAATGCTCAACCTCATTAGCCATTAGGAAAATCAAAACAACACTGAGATTTCACTTTACACTCATCAGAATGGCCAAGATCAAAAATGAAGTGACAACACATGCTGGAGACGTTGTGGAGAAAGGGGAACCCTTTCCCACTGCTAGTGGGAATGTAAAATTGTACAACCACTCTGGAAATCAATCTGGATCTTTCTCAGACAACTAGGATTAGCCCTTCCTCAAGATCCAGCCATACCATTCCTAGACATATATCCAAAAGAGGCTGAAATATACAAAAAGGACATTTGCTCAACCATATTTGTTGTAGCTTTATTTGTAATAGCCAGAAGCTGGAAACAACCCAAATGCCCCTCAGCTGAAGAATGGATGCAGAAACTGTGGTACACCTATACAATGGAGTATTACTCAGCAATGAAAAATAAGAAAATCATGATATTAGCAGGTAAATGTTGGGACCTGGAAAGGACCATCCTGAGTGAGTTGTCCCAGAAACAAAAAGACACACACGGTATATACTCACTCATATAGACATACAACATAGGACAAACCCACTAAAACCTGCGCATCTAAAGAAACTAAGCAAGAGAGAGGACCCTAACAAAAATGTCCAATCCCCATCCGGAAAGGCAAAGAGGATGGACATCAGAAGAAGAAGAAAACAGGAAACAACCTAGGAACCTGCCACAGAGGGCCTCTGAAAGCCTCTGCCCTACAGACTGTCAAAGCAGATGCTGATCCTGATGGCCAACTGTTGGGCAGAGTGAATGGAATTTTATGTAAGAAGTGGGAAATAGTAAGAGCTGGAGAGGACAAGAACTCCACAAGGAGAGCAATAGAACCAGAAAAATTGTACACAGGGAAATTCCCAGAGACTCATACTCCAACCAAGGACTCTTCATGGAGGTAACCTAGAACCCCTGCACAGATGTAGCCCATGGCAGTTCAGTGTCCAAGTGGGTTCCATAGTAATGGGAAGAGGGACTGCTTCTGACATAATCTGATTGGCCTGCTCTTTGATTACCTCCCCCTGAGGGGGGAGAAGTCTTACCGGGCCACAGTAGAGGACAATGCAGCCACTTTTGATGAGAACTGATAGACTAAGATCAGAAAGAAGGAGAGGAGAACATCCCCTATCAGTGGACTTGGGGAGGAGCATGCATGCAGAAAGGGGAGGGAAGGTGGGATGGGCTTGTGGGGGAATATAAAATTAATAAAGTGTAATAAATAAAAAATTTAAAAAGTTAAAAAAAAAACAACAGGACAAAATCAAACAAAGGATGGCTGTGAGAATTACAGAAAGGTATAGCAGAGTGTTTGAGTTCAGGTTTACAGACACAGAAAAATGGTGTTTAAAGGGGATTTAGGTCAAAACAAATGGCGACACTAATCTGAGGAAACCTTTCCATAGGAATCAAGTATGTGAGTGTTAATAACACCCCACCAGCTCCATGCTACACCCCATCTTTTTGCTTCCGATATGAAACTCTTAATCGTATTCCAATGTGCCATTCATGTTCAAGTAAAGGTGAGGTCTTATCTGAGAGAAGACTGGCTTTGATCTAGGTTTATGTCATAGAATTTAAGTGTTTTATATAAACACTTGCTGCTACTTCCACTGCTTAATTTCTTATGAACCAGGTACCAGCTCAGCACTATCAAAACATCTGTATCTTCTCTCTCTCTCTCTCCTGCCCAGCCCTTTCTCCTTTCCCCTCCCCTCCCCCATCCTCTTCTTCTACTGTAAACATTCTGGATTCTCCTCCTATCTTTGGGGAGCAGACAGAATTTACAAGGTCCTAACCTGGAACACCTACACCTAAGCTTTGACTGTGCCTGGATGCTTCATCACATGGCTGCAAGAGCAGAGCAGCCACAGCCAGGGTTGACTTCAGACATAAAGATACTCTCAATAAATACCCAGCCTTGACCTTCACCTTCCCTGTGACTGAAGCTAGGGGCCAGGGACACAGGATTGCAGGGTGATTCCTATCTCTCTTCTGGTCAGAAAGTATTATCAATAAATGTTTCTCTTTGTTAAATCAAAAAAAAAAAAAAAAAAGAACTTAATTTCTATTCTGGAAGTCAATCTGGTGCTTTCACAGAAAATTAGGAATAGTGCTTCCTCAAGACCCAGCTATACCACTGCTGGTATATACCCAAAATTTGCTCAAGTACACAACAAGGACATTTGCTCAACCATGTTTGTAGCAGCTTTATTTGTAGTAGCCAGAACCTGGAAACAACCCAAATGTCCATCAACAAAGGAATGGATAGAGAAATTGTAGTAGTTTTACACAATGGAATACTACTCAGAAATCAAAAAGGAGGAAATCATGAAATTTGCAGGCAAATGGTGGGATCTAGAAAAGATCATTCTCAGTGAAGTATCCCAGAAGGAAAAAAAAAAACAAAACAAAAAAAAAAAACAAAAAAAACCAAACATACCTGCTTATATAGACCTACAAGATATGATAAACATAATGAAATCTATACACCTAAAGAAAATAAACAATAAAAAACAATAAAGTGGACATGGGGTAAGACGATCAGTCTTCACTTAGAAAGAGAAATGGTATGTGCATTGAATGTATGACAGGAGTCTATCACAGAAGGCATTTGAAAGACTCTACCTAGCAGTGTTTCAAAGAAGATACAAAGACTCATAACCTTAGGCAGAGTACAGGGAATCTTATGAAAGAAGGGGAATTAGTATGATGTGGAAAGGATAGGAGCTCCACAAGGACCAAATATATCTGGGCACAGGGGTCTTTTCTGAGGCTGACACTCCACTAAGGACCATATATGGATATAACCTAGAACCTCTATTTGGATGAAGCCTGTGGTAGCTCAGTAACCAAATGGTTTACCATATTAAGGGGAACAAGGACTATATCTGACAGGAACTCAATGGCAGGCTCTTTGACCTCCCCACTCCCCAAGGGAAGAGAAGTCCTGTTAGGCCACAGAGTAGGACTTTGCCAGCCAGTCCTGATGATACCTGATAAAACAGGGTAAGCTGAAAGGGGAGGAGGTCCTCCCGAAACAGTGGACTTGAAAGGGGCATCTGGGAGATGAAGGAGAGAGGGTAGGATTGGGAGGGAATAAGAGAGTGGGATACAGCTGGGATACAAAGTTAATAAAATGTAACTAATAATTAAAAAAAAACTTGGTAAAAATTCCTTTGTTTTATAAAAAGGTGTATGGGTTGGACTTTGGAGGGCTTTAAATAAAAATTCCCTAAATTATGTATGGAAATTGGGGGCTGCGTTGTGATATATACACATTCTTTGTGGGGATGCAAGTAGCTTTGCTTAATTAATCAAGTATGCTTCTATTATGGCATGTGTTAATCCTCCTTATTTACTCCTAATTGAAAATATTGTAGTAAGACATTTTAAGAACAATGATACCTGTTCAATTGAATGTGTATATTACAATCTTAGTAATTGTGTTAGTGCTGATAATAATGCTATTTCAGTATTAGTTGTTAAGCAACCTAATTTTGTTATGATTCCTGTTAGGGTTTCTGATTCTTGGTATGATGAAAGAGAATTTAACTGGACTCAGGTTCAGAATCACCGTGCTGGTACTTGGTCTACCAAAACTTCTCATTTGACATGATAACAATGAGAAATATGATCCGTGACATAGAATATGCCAAGAAACCTAGGTTAGAATTGGTCAACACAGCCTGGGATATATTTACTAGCATTAGGAGGCCCTTTCCATCCTTTGACTCTGTGCTTAAGTGGGTACTGACACTTGAGGACATGGCATGTATGGGTTTGTTTGACTGTGCCTCCCTTCCTTGTGTGTTGCAGTTCCTTCTTCAACATCTTCAATGCATGCAAGTGCAGTTGCATGAATTTAAATTAAATGTCTCTTACAACCTCATTTGGTATGGAAGTATGTCAATGATATGTAAGAGTAAAATGCACTTTTGCCAACTTAAGTGAGGCTCTCCAAAAAACAAAGAAGGGAAAACTGAAGGAGTCTGGTAATTGGAATTCTGCATCTTGGCCATGGCAGATGTAGTTCTTATCTAAGTTCCATGTCTTAGAAACTGTCCTTTGTGGTCTGTGCAAGCAGGGTGTTCTAGGCCTGGGACTTAGACAGCAAAATCCCTGCAACCTTTGGGAAACAAAGAGCAAATTTGCTATAACCTTGAGTGAATTGCTGGATACCTTGCCATGTGGAACAGATTTTTGCTACTATGAAAAAAATTTTGCTTTTACCCTTTGCTTCATAAATGTTTGCACATTCTGTAAACTGATACTTGAAATAGAATCTGTCTTGTCTCTATTTTTTGAGTTTTTGTCCCCCCATTTACACGCCCTCTTTCAGGTGGACCTTGTTAGACTAGCCCACAGGACTCTCAGGATACCTTCTCTTTTCCCTGTTCTTAAAGATTCAGTACCCCAGGGAACCCTAGACCCTGCCAGCCTATTATATCAAGAAGAAAGTGAAGGAACATTTAGTGAGTACCTGAGTAACTACTCAGTTCAAAGTCACAACCTAGGAAATTTAAGATCCAAGACCTTCTCATTCATTATATTCCCCTTAATACCACATTTTCAGACATTTACTCACTGGAGAGAAAGTCTTAGAGAGACAGATTCAGAAATAGAAAGACAGAGATAGACAGAAACAAAGATATAAAGTGACAGAGACTGAGAGACCAAGACTCCATTCTCTGTGATCACTTTCATTAACATATCAACCTCACAGGAAACCCTTCTCTAATTAAATGACAATAGGAATTATGTTATCTGACAATGGCATAACTCCTAACCCTTCCCAGACATTTCTTTATTTGGGATTTCACAGATAAATAGAAGATCTTCAAGAGGACATTGCAATTCAAATCACCAGGAAGTGAAAGAAGATGGAGGAACTTTAGGCTAAAAGAACATAGTTTTCCTGATAGTTTCTCATTTAATACAATGAGTAAAGTCCCCGCAAATTTCAAGGACAAAAGAACAGGACTGACAATCTCCTTTGTGAAAAATATCGAGTATTTCCATAATAGAGTATTATTCAGCTAAGAAAATGACATCATGATATTTTCAGGCAAAAGGAATGGAACCAGGAAAATTCATCCAGGGTGAAGTAAGTAAAATGCGGAAAGACAAACATGGTATGTCCTTCAGGACACAAGGAGAATAATGCCCTGAGAATCGGGATGCAGAGAAAGATAATACAGATAGCATGTTTGAGACCTGATAATATAGGGTCAGATAGAAGGGCGAGGAGGACCTATCCTATCAGGGAAATAGAGAAAGGATATAGGGGTAGAAAAAGGAGGGTGGGTGGGACTGTGAGGAGAAGAGGGAGGGTGCAGCAGAGTGGAAACAAAGTGAACAAATCATAAAAAATAAATACATAATAAAAAGTGTGATCAAGGTGATGAAGTAAGTATAGAGTTCTTCAGGACTGATGGGTTCTTCTTATGGGTGGTGCCAGTGTACTGTGAGGATGAATTAAGATTTCTTTAAGGGACTTGGCACTGAGATTCTGATCATGTTCCATTGAATATATGAACAACACATACTAGAATTAATGTGTTTTAAAGAAAAAAAAGTATGACTCATCGGTAGGAATTTGAAGCTGGGACAATGGAGAAGGAGTGCAATGTATATTGTATCAAAATCCCACATAAGCAATAAAAATAATATGTTGACAATGTTTACAATGACTTTTAATATGAAGAAAAGATATGCTAAATTTGGGCAGAGTTTTACTTTCTAAGACATGCTTTCCAGGAACTCATTATGTAGCAGAGAATCTTAGCCATGAATTAGTTTTTACCCAGCTACCTCTGACCCCATCAGCTCAAGTGGCACTTCTAAACAAGCAGTCATGGAACAAATACTACATGCAGAGGGTTTGTCTAGAGGATCACAGCAGGAAATGCAACTGCTCTTGTGCCCTAGGCATATTACACAGACACATGTTTCTGTCCTGAAGGCCTAGTTTTAACTGTAAACCCCAGGTTCAGGAAGATTGCTGATTGAAAATTTTGTATATCACAGCTGCTAATTCAGCCAATACAGCCAAGGCAACCCTACTCATAGAATTTTGCTGAAGTAGTGTGGAATAGCATTAGCTGTCAGAGTTTACTACCCTTGAGTTCTCATTTTACACTCACTGATCTTTCTCTCTTTCAGCCAACCAGTCCCAGGAATTGTCTTGTTTACTTCTCTTTTCCTTGCTCTTACAGACTCAATTCCCCAGGGAACCCAGGACCATGAGAACCTATTATATCAATAAGAATGTGAAGGTACATTTAGTGAGTAAATGTTCAGTTCAAAGTCACAACCTAGGAAATTTCAGATCCAAGACCACAGTAGCAGACTTCCTTGTCATTGATTACATTTCCTTTAATTCCACATCACGTTGAAGCTACCCTATTTAGGAAGGTGTCCAATTAAATAAATATTACATTTTCATTTCTTACCTGACATTATAGGAGAGTATCAGGAGTAAAGTTGTGGGATCTGGATTAACAGATGATATAAAGGCTTGTTGTATTTCAGAAGAAAAAGTCACAGGTGTACTAGATCAGAATCACTGTAAAATGAGAAAAGTTTGTTTATCCATCTCCATGGAAACCTCAAGATTCTCTCAGATGCTGAGAGGGAGAATGATGTCATGCAGGAGGTGAAAGCCAGTAAGAGTTTCAGAGGCCAGTTATTAAAAAGGCCAAGTAGACAGCATGCTTAAGAGAAATGGTGGTCAGCCCTACATGCCTCAATCTGGGCAGCTGAAACACACAACTCAGAAATGTTATTTCCTGTTTCCAAGACTCCTAGTTCAGGAAAATTATCACATATTTATTTCAAGTGGTCTTTAATAAAGTCATGTGTCCTTGACATGTGACTTTCATGCTATCACAGATTCGATTAATATTTGTTAAATGCACAGATACGTCCACATTCAGTGAATTACTTTCTGTGAAAATTGTCCCTGCCTGAGTTACCACTTTGAACAAAAAGTGTTTAATTGGGACCTTGCTTTTATTTTTATGGAGAGCATCCAAGATATTTCATCAAGCAGGCATCTTGTTGTATTCCTTCAGCAGAACTGAAAGGTTTTCATACTAAACCACAAATGGCAGGCAGAGAGTGGGAAACAGAGAAAGAAAGATCTAGAGATACAGATTCAAAAATAGTGATACCAAGACCAACAGAAACAATGATAGAATGTCACAGAGACCAAGAGACAAAGACTCCATTCTGTCTGCTCACTTTCATTGGCATATCAACTTCACAACACACCCTCCTATAATATAATTCCTATTAACAGGACCATATCTCCTAGGCCTTACCAGACATTTCCTTGCTAGGGACTAAACATGTAAATAGATATGTTTCAAGGGGACATTGCAATTCAAATCACCAGGAAGTTGAAGATGGAGGAACTTCAAGGCTAAAAGAACACAGTTATTCTGATAGTTTGTCATTCAATACTATGATTAACATCCCAGTATCTCCTAAGGTCTAAAGAACAGACTGACTAACTTCTTTGGGGAAAATGTGGAATATTTCCATAGAGGAGTATTATTCACCTAAGAAAATGACATCATGATATTTTCAGTCAAAAAGATATTACCAAGAAAAATCATCCAGGGTGAAGTAACTAAAATGAAGACAAACAAATATGATGTGTATTCACTTATTTGGAGGTCTCCAAATATTTGGGCTTAAAGTTCCAATAGGCCTTCTAATTGTGACCAAACCAGTCTTCCATTAGGAGGATTGGGTGGCAGTTATTTGAGTTGTTGGGTCAGGACATCCTACCGAAATTTCAAAGCAACACATACTGTTGTTATTAAAATATATTGCTCTCTGCCCTGAACTGATAGATAAGTACCATATTCTTAGATCCATAGAGATGTTTACTTCTGCATCAAATGGGATGGTATACAGAGACACACAGTCTGATATTACACAGAGAGAGACTTTAAAACACCCAGTTCTAAATGGGATTTCCCTATGAAATTCTCCCTCCCCAAAGTCCTCTGGGAAGCCTGCATTAGAGAAGACAGGAAGCATGTTATAAGTAGAGGGATTTGAGGATATAACCAGGAGAATGCCCTGAGGATCAGGTAAATTAGGAAGATGATGCAGCCAGATTTGATGAGCCTTGATAAACTAGGGTCAGATAGAAGGGTGAGGAAGACCCATCCTATCAGAGAAATAGAGAAAGTTCATAGGGGTATAAGAAGGAGTGTGGGAGGGACTAGAAGGAATGGAGGTAGGGAGAACCAGAGGGGAAACAATATGAACAAATCATGATAAATAAATACATAAGAAAAACTGTGATCAAGGTGATGAAGTATCAAGCTCTTCAAGACTGATGGTCCACCTTCTTCTGCTTGGTGACAGTGTGTGGCAAGCATGAACTCAGTTTTCTTTAAGGGACTTGCCACTGTGATTCTGATCATGTTTCAATGAGAATATGAACAATATATATTTCAATTGATGTATTTTAAATATAGAAAAAATTTAGTGATACACTAAAATTTAGTGGGTAAGCATTTGAACCTGGGAGCAATAGAAAATGAGTAAAGTATATTATATGAAATTACATAATCAAAAAATAATATGTTGACAACTTTACAATGACTTTTAACATGGAGAAATGATTCCTCTAAAACACATTTTTGACAGTGTACAGCATACTTTCCAGGAACTCATTATCGAGCAGAGAATCCTGGCCATGAACCAGTGGTTACCCAGCTACCTCAGACCCCATGAGCTTAGGTGGCACCTTTAAACAAGCAGTCCTGTCACTAGCAATATTTTAAGAGAGTTTTTCTGGTGGGCACAGATGCTATTGTGTCCTAGGTATATAACACAGACAAATTTCTCTGTCCTGATGTCCCCGTTTTAGTTGTAATCCCCAGGAACAGGAGGGTTCCTCACTGATCACTCAGTAGGACACATATGTTGATGCAGCCAGGACAGCCAAGGCAAACCTACTAATAGGGGGTTAGTGAAACTAGTGTGGAAGAGAACAAGCTTTCAAAAAGGTTATTGCCCCTCAGTTCTCCTTTGACATACACTGATCATTATCTGTTTGAGGAAAACCATTCCCAGGAATTGTCTGGTTGCTTTCTCTTTTTCTTGCTCTTAAACACTCAACACCCTAAGGAACCCTAGACCCTGCCAGGCTATTATAGCAATAAGAATGTGAAGGTTTTATCGTGATTACACCAGGAACTGCTCAGTTCAAAGTCACATCCTAAGAAATTTCTGATCCAAGACAACAAGAGGAGATCCCTTGTTATTGGATACATTCCCCTTAATCCCATAACACTTTGAAGCATCCCTAGTTAGGAAGAGGTCCAATTAAATAAACATTACAGTTTCATTTCCTACCTGACTTTGTCACAGAGATAAACAGGAGTAAAGTATGGGGTCTGGATAAAGGGATTAGATAAAGGCTTGTTGGGTTTCCCAAGAAAAAGTGACATGTGCACAGGATCAGAGATACTGGACACTCAGGAAAGTTTACTCATCTCCATGGACACCTCAAGATTCTCTCAGGTGCAGATTGGCTGAGAAGGAGAATGATGTCATGATATATGAGAGAGCCAGTATGAGTTTCAGGAGCCAGTTAGTCAAAGGACCACGTGAACAGCCTGCTTGAGAGAAAGGCTAAGCAGCCCTACATGCCTCAATCTGGGCAGCTGAAAGCATACAACACAGAGATGATAGTTCCTGTGTCCAAGACCTCTTAGTTCAGGAAAATGTCACATATTTCTTTCAAGTGGTCATTAATAAAATCACTTGTCCTTGACATGTGACTTTCACATTATCACAGATTCCATTATTATTTAATAAATGCACAGATATGTCCACAGTCAGTGAATTACTTAGAACGAAAATGCTCTCTGACCAAGGCAACTCTTTGGACAAATAGCATTTATTTAGGATCTTGCTCATAATTTTACAGAGACAATTCATGATGTTAAGTGAGAAAGCAGTCATCTTTTTGTAGTCCTTCACCAGAACTGATAGCTTTTCATACTGAACCTCAAGCAGCAGGCAGAGAGATGGAGACTAACAGACAGAGATAAGGAAAGTGCTAGAGAGACAGATTCAAAAAATAGACTGAGACTGACAAAAAAAAGATATAATGTGACAGAGACTGAGAGAAAGAGACTCCATTCTGTCTAGTCACTCTCATTGACATATCAACCTCCAAGCACACCCTCCTAAAGTAAATCCAAGAAGAATTATATTTTTCAATATTTTTTATTTTAATTTTTATTAATTACATTTTATTCACTTTGAATCCCCCCATAAACCACTCCCTAACCCACCTTCCCTCCTCTTTCACTTCACACGCCCCTGCCCATGTCCACTGATTGGAAGTTCTTCCTCTACTTTCCTTGTGATCCTAGTCTATCAAATTTCATCGGGAGTGGCTGCATTGTCTTCCTCTGTGGCCCTGTAAGGCTGCTCACCCACCAGGATGAGATGATCAAAGAGCAGCCCAATCAGTTCATGTTAGAGGCAGTCCCTGTTTCCATTATTATACAACCACCTTGAATACTAAAATGCCATGAGCTACATCCGTGCAGGGGTTCTAGGGTTATCTCCATACATGGCATTTGGTTGAATTTTGAGTCTCAGGAAGGACCACTGTGCTCAGATATTTTCGTTCTGTTGCTCTCCTTGTGGAGCTCCTGTCCTCTCCAGATCTTACTATTTCCCACTTCTTTCATGAGGTTCCATGCACTCTGCCAACATTTGGGCATGAATCTCAACATCTGCTTTGATAGTCTGCAGGACAGAGCCTTTCAAAGGCCCTCTGTGGCAGGCTCCTAACTTGTTCCATGATTTCTCCTTCTTCTCATGTCTGTCATCTTTGCCTTTCAGGATGGGATTTGAGCATTTTCGACAGAGTCCTCCCTCTTGATTAGTTTCTTAAGGTGTACAGATTTTAGTAGGTTAACCCTATATTATATATCTATGTGAGTGAGTATAAACCGTGAGTGTCTTTCTGCTTTTGGGATAGCTCACTTCCAGTTCCCACCAGTTATCTACAAATTTCATGATTTCTTTGTGTTTGTTTTTTTTTTCTTTTTTATTTCTGGGTAATACTCCATTGTGTAGCTGTACCAGAATTTCTGTATCTGTTCTTTAGTTGGGGACATTTGGCTTGTTTCCAAGTCTGGCTATTACAAATAAAGCTGCTATAAGCATGGTTGAACAAATGCCCTTATTGTATACTTGAGCCTCTTTTGGATATATGCCTAGGAGTGGTATAACTGAATCTTGAGGAAGTGCTATTCCTATTTGTTTGAGAAAGTGCCAGATTGATTTTCAGAGGGGTTGTATAAGTTTACATTCCCACCAGCAGTGGAGAAGGGTTCCCCTTTCTCCACAACCTCTCCAGCATGTGTTGTCACTTGAGTTTTTGATCTTGGCCATTCTGATGGGTGTAATGTTGTCCATAGTGTGTGGGTATATGTCTGGGTATTCTATTTTTTTTTCCATTGAATGACCATTCTGTTTCTATGACAGTACCAGGCAGTTTTTATTACTGTTGCTCTATAGTACAGCTTGAGACCTGGGATGGAGATACCTCCAGAAGATCTTTTATTGTAGAGGACTGTTTTAGCAATCATGGATTTTGTTTTTGTTTTTGTTTTTCCATATGAAGTTGAGCATTTTTCTTTCAAGGTCTGTAAAGAGTTGTGGTGGTAATTTGATGGGAATTGCATTGTATCTGTAGATTGCTTTTGGTAAGATGACCATTTTTACAAAGTTAAGCCTGCCCAGCCAAAACCATGGGAGATCTTTCCATCTTCTGATATCTTCTTTTAAATCTTTGTTTAGATTCTTGAAGTTTTTTCATACAAGTCTTTGATTTGCTTGCTTAGGGTCACACCAAGTTTCATTATGTCTTTGACCAAATACGATAACACATCAAAGATATCCACACTGACCACATAGGCTTCATCCCAGGTATGCAGGGGTTCAATATATGGAAATCCATGATAATCAACTTAGATACTGAAAAAAACACTTGACAAAGTCAAACATCAATTCATGTTTAAAGTATTGGAGTGATCAGGAATAAAAGCATATATCTAAATATGGTAAATTAAATATACAGCAAGCCTATAGTCAACATCAAACTAAACTGAGAGAAACTTAAAGCAATCCCACTGAAATATGTGCCCACTCTCTCCATATCTCTTCAATATAGTTCTGGAAGTCCTTGCTAGAGTAATAAGCCAATTGTAGAAGATCAATGGGACAGAAATCAGAAATAAAAAAGTCAATGTATCACTATTTACCAATGAGATGATAGTATACAATGACTGACACCAAAAATTCTACCAGGGAACTCATACACTTTTTAAACAACTTTGGAAATACTGCTGGATACAGAATTAATGAAAAAAAAAAATCAGTAGCATTCCTAAAAAAGACAAAAGGGCTGAGAAAGAAATTAGGGAAACAAAAAAAAACTTATATTATCTAACAAGGCCATATCTCCTAAACCTTCCCAGACATTTCCTCACTATTTACATTTCCACATGTAAATAGTTGAGCTTCAAGGGGACATTGCAATTCAAATCATCACAAATTGGAAGAAGATAGAGGGACTTCTAGGCTAAAAGAATATAGTTATCCTGAGAGTTTGTTATTCATTACAATGATTTAAGTCCTTGCAACTTCTGAGGACTAAAGATTTGGGCTACAATCTCCTTTGGGGAAAATGTAGACTATTGCCATTAAGAAGGCATGACTTCCAGGAACTCATTATGTAGCAGAGAATCCTAGCCATGAATGTGTTGTTACCCAACTATGTCAGACCCCATGAACTCAGTTGGCACTTCTGAACAAGGAATCCTGACACTAACAGTATGTTTGGAGAGTTTGCCTAGAGGACTACTGCAGGAAACACTTCTGCTCTTATGTCTTGGGCATATAACTCGAAACGATTCTCTGTCCTGAAGTCTCAGATTAAATTGTAAACCATAAGACCAAGAGGGTTCCTCACTGACAACTGAGTAGGACAGAGTTGGTGGTCTAGCCTGGTCAGCCAAGACCATCCTGCTCATAGAGGGTTGGCAACACTAGTGTGGAACAACAGCACCAGCTGTCAAATAATATCTTGCACCTCAGTTCTCCTTTTTTATTTTATTTTATTATTTTTATTAATTACACTTTTTTCACTTTGTATCCCCCTATAAGCCCTTTCCTCTTCTCCACCTGATCCCACCCGCCCACCCCCTTCTTCATTCGTTTCCCTCCCCAAGTCCACTAATGGGGAGGTCCTCCTCTCCTTCCTTCTGATCTTAGTCTATCAGATCTCATTAGGAGTAGCTGCACTGTCATCTTCTGTGGCCTGGTAAGGCTGCTCCCCTCTCAGGGGGAGGTGACATAATCTGATTGGCATGCTCAGTTTTCCTTTTACACTTATTAATCTTTCTCTGTTTCAACCAAACCAGTCCCAAGAACTGCCTGGTTTCCTTCTCTTTTCATTTCTCTTAAAGACTCAATACCCCAGGTAATCCTAGGACTGGCCTGCCTATTATATCAATAAGAATGTAAAGGTCTATTTAGTTAGTAGGCAAGTAACTGTCAAGTCAAAATCTAGAAAATTTCAGATACAGTACCAGAGTAGGAGAGCACCTTATCATTCAGTGCATTCCCCTTAATTCTACATCACATTGAAGCTTCCCTATTTAGGAAGTTGTCCAATTAAATAAACATTACAGTTTCATTTCCTACCTGACTTTGTCACACAGGTAAACAGGAGTAAAGTGTGGGGTCTGGATAAAGAGATTAGATACAGGTTAGTTGGGCTTCCAAGAAAAAGTCAAAAGTACACAGGATCAGAGATACTGGACACTGAGGAAAGTTTGTTTACTCATCTCCATGGAAACCTCAAGATTCTCTCAGGTGATGACTGGCTGAGAGGAAAATGATGTCATGAAACAGGTGTAAGCCAGTAAAAGTTTCAGGAACCAGTTATATTGTTTGTTTGTTTGTTTGTTTAATTTTATTTTTTTTTCTTTTCAGTTACATTTTATTAACTCTATATCCCAGCCATGTCCTGTTCCCTCATTCTCTCCCAGTCCCTCCCTCCCTCCCTCATCTCCACTGTGACCATTTCCAAGTCCACTGATGGAGGGGACCTCCTCCCCATTCATATGATTCTGTTTTATCAGGTATCTTCAGGACTCGCTGCAAAGCCCTCCTCTGTGGCCTAACAGGAGTGCTCCTCCCTTTGGGGGTGGGGAGGTCAAAGAGAGAGTCATTGAGTTCCTGTTAGAAATAGTCCTTGTTCCCCTCACTTTGGGAAACCAATTTGTTACTGAGCTACTACAGGCTACATCTGAGCAGAGGTTCTAGGTTATATCCATATGTGCTGCTTGGTTGAATGTCAGTCTCAGAAAAGACCCTGTGCCCAGATATATTTGGTCCTTGTGGAGCTCCTATCCTTTCCCCATCAGACTAACTCCCCTTCTTTCTTATGATTCCCTGTACTCTGCCAAAGGTTTGGCCATGAGTCTTTGCTTTGACAACACTGGAAGTTAGTCTTTCAGATGCACTCTGTAGACTTGTGTCATAAGTTCAATGCACATCCCATCTGTCTTTGTAAATGAGGATTGATCATCTTACCCCATGTCCACTCTCTTGATTATCTTTTTTAGGTATATAGATTTCATTTTGTTTATCATATCTTATAGGTCTACATAAGTGAGTATATACTGTATTTGTCTTTCACCTTCTGGGATGTTTCACTCAGAATGATTTTTTCTAGATCCCACAATTTGCCTGCAAATTTCATGATTTCCTTTTTTTTTTTTTTTTTTTTTTTTGATTGCTGAGTAGTATTCCATTGTATAAAAATACCACAATTTCTGTACCCATTCCTCCATTGATGGACTTCTGGGTTCTTTCCAGGTTCTGGCTATTACAAATAAAGCTGCTATAAACATGGTTGAGCAAGGATCCCTTTTGTGTACTTGAGCAAACTTTGGGTATATACCTAGAAGTGCTATAGCTGGGTCTTGAGGAAGCACTATTCCTAATTGTCTTAGAAAGCACCAGATAGATTTCCAGAGTGATTGTACCAGTTTACATTCCCATCACCAGTGGAGAAGGGTTCTCTTTCTCCACAAGCTCTCCAGCATGTGTTGTCACTTCATTTTTTCATCTTGGCCATTCTGATGGGTGTAAGGTGGAATCTCAGGGATGTTTTTATTTGCATTTTCCTGATGGCTAAAGAGGTTGAACATTTCTTTAAGTATTTCTTTGCCATTCGATATTCCTCTCCAGAGAATTCTCTGATTAGCTCTGTTCTATATTTTTTTAACTGGATTACTTGGTTTGCTGCTTTTCAGCTTCTTTAGTTCTTTGTATATACTGGATATTAGTACTCTGTCAGATAAAGGGTTAGTGAAGATTCTTTCCCAATCTGTAGGCAGTCGTTTTGTTTTGATAAGGGTGTCCTTTGCTTTACAGAAGCTTTTCAGTTTCATGAGGTCCCATTTATTGATTGTTGCTCTTAGAGCCTGTGCTATTAATGTTCTGTTCAGGAAATTTTCTCCTGTGCCAATGAGGTCTGGGCTGTTCCCAACTTTTTCTTCTAAAATATTTAGAGTATCTGGTTTTATGCTGAGTTCTTTGATCCACTTGGACTTTAGTTTTGTGCACGGTGGTAAATATAGATCTATTTTCATTTTTCTGCATGTGGACATCCAGTAGGACCAGCACCATTTGCTGAAGATGCTGTCTTTTTTCAATTGAATGGTTTTGGGTTCTTTGTCAAAAATCAAGTATTCATTGGTGTGTGGGTTTATTTCTGTGTCTTTTATTCAATTCCAGTGATCCTCCTTTATGTTTTTATGACAATACCATGCAGTTTTTATTTGCTCTGTAGTACAACTTGAGATAGGGGATGGAGATACCTCCAGATGATCTGTTGTTGTACAGGATTATTTTGGAGATTCTGAGTTTTTTGTTTCTCCATATGAAGCTGAGAATCTTTTTTTCAAGGTCTGTAAAGAATTGAGTAGGTATTTTGATGGGAATTGTATTGAATCTGTAGATTGTTTTTGGCAGTATGGCCAGTTTCACAATGTTAATCCTACCAATCCATGAGCATGGGAGATCTTTCCATCTTCTGATATTTTCTTCAATTCTTTTCTTCAGAGACTTGAAGTTTTTCTCAAACAGGTCTTTCACTTGCTTGGTTAATGTCACCCCAAGGTACTTTCTGTTATTAGTGGCTATTGTGAATGGTGTTGTTTCCCTAATTTCTTTCTCAGCCTTTTTGTCTTTGGTATACAGGGGGGCTTCTGATTTTTTTGAGTTGATTTTGTATCCTGCCACTTGCTGAAGGTGTTTATCAGCTGGAGGAGTTCTCTGGTTTAATTTTTGGGGTCGCTCATATATACTATCATATCATCTTCGAATAGTGACAGTTTGAGCTCTTCCTTTCCGATTTGTGATTCGTATCCCCTTGATCTACTTTTGTTGTCTTATTGCTCTGGTTAGGACTTCAAGTACTATGTTGAAGAGGTATGGAGAGAGTGGGCAGCCTTGTCTTGGTCCTGATTTCAGTGGGATTGATTTAAGTTTCTCTCCATTGAGTTTGATGTTGGCTATAGGCTTGCTGTATATTGCCTTTACTATGTTTAGGTATGTGCCTTGTATCCCTGATCTCTCCAAGACTTTAAACATGAATGGTTGTTGTACTCTTTCAAATGCTTTTTCAGCATCTAAGGAGATGATCATGTGGTTTTTCTCCTTCAGTTTGTTTATGTGGTGGATTACATTGATGGATTTCCATATGTTGAACCACCCTTACATGCCTGGGAGGAAGCCTACTTGGTTGTGATGGATGATATCTTTGATGTGTTCTTGGATTCGGTTTGCAAGTATTTTATTGAGTATTTTTGCATGCTAAGAGAGATAGGTCTGAAGTTCTCTATTTTGTTGGGTTTTTGTGTGGTTTAGGTATCAGATTGAGTGTCGCTTCATAGAATGAGTTTGGTAATGTACCTTCTGTTTCTATTTTGTGGAATAGTTTGAGAAGAATTGGTGTTAGCACTTCTTTGAAGGTCTGGTAGAATTCTGTGCTGAAACCATCTGGCCCAGGGCTTTTTTTGGAGGGGAGACTGTGAATGACTATTTCAATTTCCTTGGGGGATATTGGACTATTCAGTCTTTCTACCTGATCTTGACTTAATATTGGAAGATGGAATCTATCAAGAAAATTGTCCATTTCATTTAGGTTTTCAAATTTTGTGGCATATAGGCTTTTTTAATATGACCTAATGATTGCTTAAATTTCCTCAGTGTCTGTAGTTATGTCATCCTTTTCATCTCTGATTTTGTTGATTTGGATAGATTCTCTCTGCTTTTTAGTTTGGCTAAGGGTTTGTCTATCTTGTTGATTTTCTCAAAGAACCAGCTTTTTGTTTCATTGATTCTTTGGATAGTTTTATTTGTTTCTAACTGATTGATTTCAGCCCTGAGTTTGATTATTTCCAGACGTCTGCTCCTCTTGGGTGTATCTGCTTCTTTTTTTTCTAGGGTTTTCAGTTGGGCCATTAAGAGGTTTGTATTTGATGTTACGAATTTCTTCTTGCAGGCACTTAGTGCTATAAATTTTCCCCTAAGCACTGCTTTCAATGTTTCCCATAAATTTGGGTATGTTGTGCCTTCGTTTTCATTGAATTCTAGGAAGTCTTTAATTTCTTTCTTTATTTCTTCCTTAACCAAGCTCTCATTAAGTAACAAGTTATTCAGTTTCCATGTGCATTTCAGGTTTTTGTTATTTCTGTTGTTGTTGAGGTCCAGCTTTAGTCCATGGTGGTCAGATAGAATACAAGGGATTATTTCAATCTTTTTGTATCTGTTGAGACTTGCTTTCTGACCAACTATATGGTGTATTTTGAAGAAGGTTCCATGCGGTGCTGAAGAGAAGGTATACTCTTTTGAGTTTGGATGAAAAGATCTGTAGACGTCTCTTAGGTCCATTTGATTTAGCGTCCCTGTAAGTGTTTTTATTTTCCTATTTGTTTTCTGTCTAGTTAATCTGTCCCATGTTGAGAGTGGAGTGTTGAAGTCTCCCACTATTAAGGTATTAGGATCAATGTGTGATTTAAGCTTTAATATTGTTTCATTTACGAATGCCGGGGCTCTTGTATTTGGGGCATAGATATTCAAGATTGTGATGTCCTCTTGGTGGATTTTTCCTTTGATGAGAATATAGTGGCCATCCTTATGTTTTTTTATTAACTTGGGTTGAAAGTCTATTTTATAAGATATTAGGATGGCTACTCCAGCTTGTTTTCTGGAACCATTTGCTTGAAAAACTTTTTTCCAGCCCTTTACTCTGAGGTAGTGTTTATATTTGTTGCATAGGTATGTTTCTTGGGTGCAACAGAATGTTGGATCCTGTTTCCCCAACCATTCTGTTAGTCTGTGTCTTTTTATTGGGGAGTTGAGTTCATTGATGTTGATAGAAACTAATGACCAACAATTGTTAAATACTTTATATGTGGGGTTGGTGGTGTCACTGAGTTTCATTGCTTGAATTCTCTTCTTTGTTTTTTTTTTTTTGTTGTTGTTGTGTAGTTATCTATTTCCTCTTTTTCCTTAGATGTAGTTGTTTTCTTTGGTTTGGAGTTTCCCTTCTAGTAACTTCTGTAGAGCTGGGTTATTATGAAGATATTGTTTAAATTTGGTTTTGTCTTGGAATATTTTGAATTCTCCGTCTATGTTGATTGAAAGTTTTGCTGAGTATAGTAGTCTGGGATTGAATCTGTGGTCCCTTAAGGGACCACATTTCTGTTCAGGCCCTTCTGGCTTTCATAATTTCTGTTGAGAAATCTGTTTTGATTCTGATAGGTCTACCTTCATATGTTACTTGGCCTTTTTCCCTTGCTGCTTTTAGAATTTTTTCTTTGTTCTGTAGGTTCAGTGTTTTGACTATGATATGACGTGAAGAATTTCTTTTCTGGTCTAGTCTACATGGTGTTCTGTAGGCCTCTTGTATGTTCATGGCCATCTCCTTCTTTAAGTTGGGAAAGTTTTCTTGTATAATTTTCTTGAAAATATTTTCCAGAACTTTGAGCCTATTGTCTTCTTTTTCTTATACTCTTATTATTCTTATTATTCTTAGGTTTTGTCTTTTCATGGTGTCCTTGATTTCTTGGATGTTTTGTGTTTGGAACGTTTCTGATTTCATTTTTTCTTTGAGAGACGTGTCAATTTCTGCAAGTATATCTTTGGCTCCTGAGATTCCTTCTTCCATCTCTTGTATTCTGTTGGTGATGCTTACCTTTGTAGTTCCTGATCTTTTTTCTATGTTCTCCAGCTCCTGGTTTTTCTCTATTTGTGTTTTCTTTATTGATTCTAATTCTGTTTTCATGTCTTGCACCATTTCCTTCATCTGTTTGAATGTGGAGTCCTGTTTTTCAATGATGGCTTCTTTTTTTTTTTTTTTTTTTGTCTCTATCCTCTCTATGTATCACTAGTTGTGCCTCTACTTCTCTGGCTATAATTGCCTATATTTCTATGAGAGCTTTGTTTATTTCTTCTTTATTTGCCTTCATTTGTGTGGACATTTCTTTGAGAGCTTTGTGCATTTCTTGTTTGTTTGCCTCAATTTTCATGGTCATTTCTCTGAGAGCACGATTTGTTTCCTCTTGGTTAATCTCGATTTTTTTGGTTATTTCTCTGAGAGCTTGTTCATTTCATTTTTATGGGCCTCTAATAGCTGGAGAAACATAGTTTTGATGTTGTTTTCTTGTATATCTAGTGAATTGAAGTGTCCATTTTTTGTGGGGTTGCTGGTGAGGTCATTATGTCCTGATTTTTGTTGGGAGTGATCTTATGTCTGCCTCTAGCCATCTGGTTATTTATAATCCTCACTGTTTGTTCCTAGAGATTGTAGTTCGGGCTAGGATCATCTCTTTATGTTTTCTGGACTGTTTTTTCAGGAAGATGAGAGAGGTTCACTGGTTTGGGAGTGTGCACTGTGGTTTCATTTCAGTTTTGCCTAAGTAAGGAATGTGAAGCTGGCGCTATTCATGTGAGCTTTTAGTGGGGTCAGTGTGCATGAGCAGATTCTCTGACTATTGCTGTGGCCTGCAAGCCAGTATTACGCAGTTCTGTCTGACATCCAGGGATTGTTTGCCTGGATTACACTGGTGGACCCACAAGGCAGAGGCTTCAAGATGGGTTCACTATCCCAAGAATCCCTATGATGCCCACACTAGGGGTGTGGGTGGCAAGGATCTCCTCTGGTTGCTTCTGTGGAGACCCCCTGGTTCTGGAGCAAACTCTCTCTGGAAGGCTCACTCACTCTCATGCAGGACTAGTTGGAATGCACAGGAGTTCCCCTTGCTCTCTTCTCTGGTTTGTTCCTGCTGTGGAAAATGGGCAGGTAGGCTAACAGTCAGCTCTGTGACACTGTGGCCAAAGTACTCGGTGTCCACTTTTCCTGTGTGCTGCCTCTCTGTCCTTTCCCTCTGCCAGGAGTGTTTATGTTGACTGGTCCCGGGGTGGTGCAGGAATTAGTTAGGTTCAATGCCTGATCCCAGGTCCAGATCTCTCTGCTAGAAGCAGCCTGGTGGTAGAATCTATGTTTGCTGATCCCAAGAGATTATCTGGTAGGGTTGAGTGTCCTCTGATCCAGAGGTTGGGTTTCTCTGCCTGGGGCCACTGGGTGAGCTGGAGAAAGGGTGCTGTGTCCTTGGCAGGCTGCCTCTCTGTCCTTCCCCTCTGACCTTCCCCTCTGCTAGGGCAAGCTTATGGAAGTGCTCTCAGGGGAGTGCCAGAAGGGGTTGGGGCTTCTCACTCTGATCCTGAGCTGGGGTTTCTCTGCCAGGTGTTGGGGAGTGGGGCACTGGTGATAGAACTTGCTGCTATACCTTACTGTGGTGGAAGCAGGAGAATCTCAGGACGTGTAGAATGACCACAGTCCCAGATCCCTAGCTGAAGTTTGTTTGCTAGGCGCTGCCAGCAGCACTGGAGTTCCGGCACTGTGAAGCAGCACCTCTTTATCCTTCCACTCTGCCACGGCAGGGTTATGGCAGTGTTTTGGGGAGTGCCTGAAAGGATTGGGTTTTTTCAGCCCTGATCTCGGGTTGCGGTACAGACAATGTAGTCTGTGGCAGATTCTGCTGGACCCCTCCTGTCTCCTCCCAAGAGGGAGTAGGGATTTTGAGCTGGGCACGCAGCTGCTCTCTGCATGTGGCAGGAGCTCATTTGTGATGGCAGTGGGTACCCGTGGTCCTTGAGACCTTCCAGGGAAAGACTGGGTGACCCATGATCAGTCTCACAACTTTGCTTCCCTGTGGGTTTTTTTGTTTTTTTTTTTTTTTTTTTTTTTTTTTTTTTTTTTTTGCAACTGGGGCTCCCAGTCTCTGGCACCGTTGTGCCCACCAATCAGCCTGGGAAAGTGATAGGGACACGCAGGCTTATAGCACCAGCCCAGAGACCAAAGCCCGAGTTACCAGGGTTTTATTCCGGGTTCTGGCTGGGCAGCCAAGAGTGGTCCTGACCGATTCCCATTCCGTGGGAGCCTTTGCTCACCTGGGAAACAGGATAGCTGTTGTTTTAGGTCCCAGATTTCAGTCTCCTGGTCGCTGCATGGAGTGTGTTGTCCCCCTGCTCAGACACAGTGTTCTCCCAGCACCTCCATCTTGGCCCTCCTCCCAGGAGCCAGTTATTAAAAGGGCCAAGTGGACAGCCTGCTTGAGAGAAAGTCTGTGCATCCCTACATGCCTCAATCTGCGCAGCTAAAAGCACACAAAGCAGAGATGATAGTTCCTGTGTCCAAGACTCTTAGTTCAGGAAAAGTGTCACATATTTCTTTCAAGTGGTCATTAATAAAGTCAGGTGTCACAGATTCCATTTTTATGCGTTAAATGCACAGATATGTGCTCAGTCAGTGAATTATTTTCTGAGAAAATGCTCCATGCCCAAGTGAAATCTTTGAACATGAAGCATTTAATTGGGATCTTGCTTACACAATTACAGGGACCATCCAGGCTGCACAGGAATGTGTTGCAGCCAGCCTTGATAAGACCTGATTAGCTAGGGTCATATAGAAGGGTGAGGAGGACCTCCCCTATCAGGGAACAAGAAAAAGGGAATGGGGATAGAATAAGGAGTGTGAGTAGGATTGAAAGGGGAACAGGAAGGGGCAGCAGTGGAGATACAAAGTGAACAAATCATAATAAATGAATACATTAAAAAAAACTGTGGAGAAAGTGAAGAAGTATAGAGCTCTTCAGGATGGATGGCTTCTTCTTGGGGGTAGTGTTAGTGTGCAGAAGGATGAACTCATTTTTTTAAGGCACTTGGCACTGAAACTCTGATCATGTTCCAAAGAGTATATGAACAGCACTTATTTCAATTGATGTATTTTAAAGAAAAAAAAATATTTTTAGTGTGACACATGGTTAGGAATTTGAAACTGGGAGCAGTGGAAAAGGAATGTAATTTATGTAATATGAATCTCATACATAATCAATAAAACTAATATGCCAACAAGTTTTACAATGGCTTTTAACATGGAGAAAGGATTCCCCTAAAAGAGTGCAGAATTTGACTTTGTAAGGCATTGTTTCCTAGAACTCATTATGTAGTAGAGAATCATTGTCATGAAATAGTGGTTAATAGTGGTTAACCAGCTATGTCAGGCATCATGAGCTCAAGTGGCATAGCAGAACAAGCAGTCCTGGCATTAACACTATGGTTAGATGTTTGTCTGGAGGACCACAGCATGTAATACAGCTGCTCTTGTATGGTAAGCATATATCACCTACCAATTTCTTTGTCCTGATGGCCAAGTTTTCACCAACCCTTTATGTGACAAGAACTCATACCCAGTATATACAAAGAACTAAAGAAGCTGAAAAGCAGCAAACCAAGTAATCCAATTAAAAAATGGGGAACAGAGCTAAACAGAGAATTCTCTGGAGAGGAATATCGAATGGCAGAGAAACACTTGAAATGCTCAACCTCATTAGCCATTACAGAAATGCAAATCAAAACATCTCTGAGATTTCACCTTACACCCATCAGAATGGCCAAGATGAAAAACTCAAGTGACAATACATGCTGGAGAGGTTGTGGTGAAAGGGGGATCCTTCTCCACTGCTGCTGGGAATGTAAACTGGTACAACCAGTCTGGAAATCAATCTGGCGCTTTCTCAGACAACTAGGAATAGTGCTTCCCCAAGATCCAGCCATACCATTCCTGGGCATATATCCAAAAGAGGCTCAAACATACAAAAAGGACATTTGCTCAACCATGTTTGTAGCATCTTTATTTGTAATAGCCAGAAGCTGGAAGCAGCCCAGATGCTCCACAACTGAAGAATGGATGCAGAAATTGTGGTACATCTATACAATGGAATATTACTCAGCAATAAAAAATAAGGAAATAATGAAATTTGCAGGTAATTTGGTGGGACCTGGAAAGGATCATCCTGAGTGAGTTGTCCCAGAAGCAAAAAGACACACACTGTATATACCCAATCATATAAACATACAACATAGGATAAACCCACTAAAATCAGTACATCTAAGAAAACTAAGCAAAAGAAAGGACCCTAGCTAAAATGCTCAATCCCCATCCTGAAAGGCAAAGAGGATAGACATCAGAAGAAGAAGAAAACAGGAAACAACCTAGGAACTTGCTACAGAGGGCCTCTGAAAGCCTCTGCCCTGCAGACTATCAAAGGAGATGCTGAGCCTGATGGCCAACTTGTCAGGCAGAGTGAATGGAATTTTATGTAAGAAGTGGGAAATAGCAAGAGCTGGAGAGGACAGGAACTCCACAAGGAGAGCAACAGAACAAGAAAATTTGAACACAGGGAACTTCCCAGAGACTCATACTCCAAGCAAGGACTCTTCATGGAGATAACCTAGAACCCCTGCACAGATGTAGCCCATGGCAGTTCAGTGTCCAAATGCATTCCATAGTAATGGGAAGAGGGACTGCCTCTGACATAATCTGATTGGCCTGCTCATTGATCACCCCCCTGAGGGCAGAGCAGCCTTACCAGGCCACAGAAGATAACAATGCAGCCACTTCTGATGAGAACTGATAGTCTAAGATCAGAAAGAAGGAGAGGAAGACTTCCCCTAACAGTGGACTTGGGGAGGCGCATGCACACAGAAAGGGGAGGAATGGTGGGATTGGAAGGGGAGGATGGAGGGGCTTATGAGGGGATAAAAAATGAATAAAGCGTAATTAATAATAATAATAATAATAATAATAATAATAATAATAATGAAAAAATACTAGCAAGGTCCCAATTAAGTGATTTAATGTGTCTGGTTTTATGTTGAGGTCTTTAATCCACCTGGACTTTAGTTTTGTTCAGGGTGATAAGTATGTATCTATTTGCATTTTTCTACATGTAGATATTCAGTTAGAACACCACCATTTGTTGTGAGACTATCTTTTTATTGTATGGTTTTGGCATCTTTGTCAAAATCAGGTGTGCATAACGGTGGGTTTATCGTTGGGTCTTCTATTGGGTCCCTTTGATTCATCATTCTGATTCTATGCTAGTACCATGCAGTTTTTATTTCTGTTTCTCTACAGTACAGCTTGACATCAGGAATGGAGATACCCCAAAGGATCTTTTCTTATAGAGGATTGTTTAGGAACAATAGATTATTTGATTTTCTATATGAAGTTGAGAATTTTTCTTTCAAGGTCTGTAAATAATTGTGTTGGTAATTTGATGGGAATTTCATTCTATCTGTAGATTGCTGTTTGTTCTAGAGCCATTTTTACTATGTTAATCCTGCGAAGCCATGAGCATTGGTGATCTTTCCATAGTTTTATAACTTCTTCTAATTCTTTCTTCAGAGACTTGAAATTATTTATACCATTTTTTTACTTGCTTGCTTAGTGTCACACCAAGTTACTTCATACCTTTGATTGAATAACACAACACATCAATGATAACATCCACTATGATCAACTAGACTTCATTCCATGTATGCTGGTATGGTTAAATACACAGAAATCCATCAATCTGATCCACCATATTAAAAAAAAAGAAAAAACATATAATAATCTCCTTAGATGCTGAAAAAGCATTTCAAGAAATCCAATATCCATATCCCTTCATGTTTAAAGTATTGAAGTGATCAGGGATACAAGGCACATATCTAAACATAGTAAAGGCAATATACAACAAGCCTATAGCCAACATCAAACTAAAAAGAGAGAAACTTAAAGCAATAACACTGAAATGAGGGACAAGGCAAGGCTGTTCCCTATCTCTGTATCTCAACATAGTTTGGGAAATCCTTGCTGGAGCAATAATACAATTGAAGGAGATCAAGGGGATACAAATCAGAAAAGAAGTCAAAGTATCACTATTTGCAGATAATATGATAGTATACCTGAATGACCCCAAAAATTCTACCAGGAAACAGATGATGCACACCTTCAGCACAGTGGTTTGATACAAAATTAACTAATATATATATATATATATATATATATATATATATCCATAGCTTTCCTGTATATAAAATACCAAAGGGCTGAGAAAGAAATTATGGAAATAAAAGGAATTATAGTATATTATCTTACATAGCCATACCTACTAACCCTAACCTCACTGGGCATTTCCTCACTGGGCACTGCACATGTAAATAGATTGGCTCCAGGGGACATTGCAATTCAAGTCACCAGGAAGTAGAAGAAGAAGGAGGGAATTCTAGGTTAAAAGAACATTATTATCTGAAAGTTTGTCATTCAATACAATGATTAATGTCCCAGCAACTTCCAATCACAATCTTCTTTGCGGAAAACATGTAATATTTCCATAATGGAGTATTATTCAGCTAAGAAAATGACAATAATATATGTTCAGGGAAATGGATGGAACCAGGAAAAATCATCTTTGGTGAAGTAACTAAAATGGTGAAAGACAAATATGGAATGTATTCACTTAATAGGAGGTCTCCTAATTAATAGTGGGGGATTAAGTTCCAATTGGGCATGTATTGTGACCAAACCAGTATTCCACTAGGGGAGTTGGGTGGCAGTTTATTGAGTTGTTGGGCCAGGGTGTCCTATGGAAATTGTCAAGCATCCCAGGCTATTGTTACTAAAATATGTTCCTCTCTGTCCTCAACTAATAGGTCAGTACCATGTTTTTGGATCCACAAAGATGTTTCCTTCTGTGTCAAATGGGATTGCATACAGAGAACCACATTCCCATATGCAGAGAGAGACCTTAAAACACCCAGCTCTGAATGGGATTTCCCTATGAAATTCTACCTTCCTTCAGTAATCTGCTAAGCCTGCAGGAGAGGAGGGAGGAAGAGAGTCATAAGTAGAGTGAATTGAGCACACAAAGAGATCAATGCCCTGGAATAAGGCCTCAGAGTAAGATGATGCAGACAACCTTGATGAGACCTGATAAGCTAGGGCCAGATAGAAGGGGGAGGAGGAACTTCCCTATCAGGGAACTAGAAAAAGGGGCATAGGGATAGAAGAAGGAGCATGGGTGGGACTGGAAAGAGAAAGGGGGGCAGCAAAGAAGATACAAATTGACCAAATCGTAATAAATAAATGCATAAGAAAATCTGTGAAGAAGGTGATGAATTTTAGAACTCTCCAGGACTGATGTCTTTTTCTTGGGGGTGGTGCCAGTGTGCAGCAAGGATGAAATCTTTTTTTTTTTTTTTTAAGGGACATGGCACTGAGACTCTGATCATGTTCCAGTGAGTATATAAACTACACTTACTTCACTTGATGTATTTTAAGGAAAAAAAAATTAATGTGACACATAGGTAGGAATTTGAACCTGGAACAATGGAAAAGGAGTGTAATATATATATTACATATATATATTTTGAAATTCCAACATAATCAATAAAAATAATATTTTAACTTTTACAATGCATTTTAACATGGAGAAAAAATCCTGATAAAGTAGGGTAGAGTTAGACTTTGTAAGGTATGCCCTCCAGGAACTCATTATGTAGCAGAGTATCCTAGCCAAGAACTTGTTTTTAACCAACTACTTCAGACCCATGAGCACAGGTGGTACCTCTTAACAAGCAGTCCTTACACTAAACAGTATGTTTAGAGTGTTTTTCTGGAGGTCCCCAGCAGGAAACACAGCTGCTCTGTGTAATAGTCATAAAACATGGACCCATTTCTCTGTCCTGAAGTCCCAGTATTAACTGTAAAACGCCAGGACCAGAAGGACTGCTCACTGACTACAGAGTAGCACACAGCTGCAGATCCCCTCAAGTCAGCCAAGGCAACCGTGCTCATAGAAGTTTGGTTACACTAGGGTAGAACAGGATCAGCTGTCAAATAGTTTATTGTCCTTCAGTTCTCAATTTACATACACAAATCTTTTGCTGCTTCAGCCAAACATGGTCCAGGAATTATCTGGTTTCCTTATCTTTTCCTTGCTTCTAAGGACTCAATACCCCAGAGAACCCTAGACCCTACCACCTTATTATATTAATAAGAATGTGAAGGTACATTTACTGATTACATGAGTAAATGCTCAGTTGAAAGAAACAACCTTGGAAATTTCAGATCCAATAACACAGTAGGAGACCACCTTGTCATTCCATACATTCCCCTTAATCCCACATCACTTTGAAGCTTCCCTACTAAGGGAGATGTAAAATAAATAAACATTAAAGTTTCATTTCCTACCTGACATTGTCACAGACGTAAATAGGAATAAAGGTGTGGGATATGGATAAAAGGATAACGTAAAGGCTTGTTGGTTTTCACAAGAAAAAGTCACGTGTTCACAGGTTCAGAGATACAGGACACTGAGGAAAGTTTGTTTACTTTCTTGAGTTTGGAAATCTCAAGATTCTTTCTGGTGCTGATTGGCTGAGAGGGAGAATGATGTCATGCAACAGGTCAAAGCCAGTAAGAATTTTAGGAGCCGGTTAATAAAATGGTCAAGTGGGCAGCCTTCTTGAGAGAAAGGCTGAGAAGACCTACATGCCTCTATCTGGGCAGCAGAAAGCACACAACCCAGAGGTGTCAGTTCCTGTGTCCAAGACTCTTTGTTCAGGAAACGTGTCACATATTTCTTTTTAGTGGTCATTAATAAAGTCACTTGTTCTTGACATGTGACTTTCACATTATCACAGCTTTCATTATGATATGTTAAATGCACAGATATGTCTTCAGTCAGTGAATTAATTATTGGGAAATTGCTGCCTTAAAAAGGCAACTATTTGAACAAAAAGAGTTTAATTGGGTCCTTGCTTATATTTTTATGAAGACCATCCCTGATGTCACATCAGCAAGCAACAACATGTTGTAGCTTTCAGCATAACTGTGAGATTTTCATACTGAACAACAAGTGGCAGACAGATTGAGGAAGACTGAGAGAGACATGGAGAGAAAAATCTAGAGGGACAGATTCATAAATACAGAGGCCAACACCAACAGGAAAAATGATATAAAGTGATAGAGAATAAGAGATAGAGACTCCATGTAGTGTGGTCACTATCATTTGCATATTAATCTCAGCACACCCTCCTACAATATAACTCCAATAGGAAATATATTATCTAACAAGGTCATACTTCCTCACACTTCCCAGGTATTTCCTTGCTGAGGACTCCATATGGAAATAGATGAGCTTCAAGGGCACATTTTAATTCAAATCACCAGGAAGTAGAAGAAGATTGTGGGATTTCTAGGCTAAAAGAATATAATTTTCATGATATAGTGTCATTCAATACAATGATTAGAGTACCAACAACTTAAAGGGCTAAATAACAGAACTGATAATCTCCATTGGGAAAAATGTGGAATATTTCCATAAAGAAGTTTTATTCAGCTAAGGAAATGACATCATGATAAATTCAGGAAAATGTATGGAACCAGGAAAAATCATCCTTAGTGAAGTAACTAAATTGCAGACAGGTAAATATGGTATGTATTCACTTATAAGTGGTATCATAATAGTGGGTTTAAAGTTCCAATAGGCCATCTATTGTGACCAGGCTTCCAGTAGGGTAATTGGGTGGCAGTTAATTGAGTTTTGGGCTAGGGCATCCTATGGAAATTTTCAAGCAACCCAGTCTGTGTTTATTAAAATATATTGCTCTCTGTCCTCATATGATAGATCAGTGCCATGTTTTTGTATTTACTGAGATACTTCTTTCTCCATCAAATGGGATTGCATACAGAGACTGACAGCCCAATAATATGCAGTGAGAGACCTTAAAACATCCAGCTCTAAATGGGATTTCCCTAAGAAATTCTCCCTCTACTCAGGGTTATAGGAAACATGGAGGAGAGGAGGCAGGTAGTGTCATAAGTAGTGGGAATTGAGAACAGAAGGGGAACAAAGCCCCGAGAATCAGGCCACAGAGGAAGATGGTGCAGCCAGTCATGGTGAGAGTTGATGAGGAAGGGTCAGATAGAAGGGTGAGGAGGATCTCTGGAATCAGGGAATTAGAGAAAGGGCATAGGGGTATACAAAGGAGGGTGGGTGGTACTGGAAGGAAAAGGAGGGGTCAGCAGTGGAGATATGAAGCAAACAAATTATAATAAATATATACATAAAAACTGTGATCAATGTGAAGTAGAGAGCTCTTCAGGACTGATGGCTTCTTGGGACTTGCATCAGGGTGAGGCAAGGATGAACTCAGTTTTCTTTAAGGGACAGGGCACTGAGACTGTGATCATGTTCCAATGAGTCTATGAACAACACATGCTTCAGTTGATGTGTTTTAAAGAAAAAATAATTCAGTGTGACACATGCGTAGGAATTTGGACCTGGGAGCAATGGAACAGTAGTATAATATGTATTGTATGATATTCCCACATAATCAATAAAAATAATGTGTTGACAGATTTTAACATGGAGAAAAGATTCCATTAAAGGATTCCGCACTGTTTGACTATGTAAGGCATGCTTTCCAGGAGCTCATTATGTGGCAGATAATCCTAGCCATGAACTAGTGGTTAACCAGCTACCTCAGACCCTATGAGTTCAGTTAGCAACTGTGAACAAACAGCCTGGCACTACCACTATGATTAGAGTGTTTGTCTGAAGGACCACAGCAGGAAACACAGCTGCTCTTGTGTCCTAGGCATATAAAAAGGACCCATTTCACTGTCCCGAAGGCCCAGTCTTACCTGCACCCCAGGACTGAGAGGGTTCCTCTCTGACCACTGATTATAACACAGCTGCCAATCCAGCCATATCAGACAAGGCAACCCTGCTTTTACCAGGTTGGCAACACTACTGTGGAACATTACCAGCTATCAAATAATATCTAGCCCTTCAATTCTCCTTTAATTCTCACTGATCTTTTACTGTTTCAACAAACAAGTCCCAGAAACTGTCTGGTTTCCTTCTCTTATCCCTATTCTTAAAGACTCAATACTCCAGGAAACCCTATCCCTGCCAGCCTATTATAACAATAAGAATGTGAAGGTACACTCAGTGAATACACAAGTAACTGTTCAGTTCAAAGTCACAACCTGGGAAATTTCAGATCCAAGACCACAGGACACTACAATGTCATTCAGTATATTCACCTTATTCCACATAACTTTGAAGCTTCACTACTTAGGAAGCTATTCAATTAAGTAAATATTAAAGTTTGATTTCTTACCTGACATTGTCACAAATGTAAACATGAGTAAAGGTGTGGGATCTGGATAAGTTTATGAGATACAGGCTTGTTTGGATTCACAAGAAAAAGTCACATGTGCAGAGGATCAGAAATATTAGTCACTGATGAAAGTTTGCTTACTCATCACTGTGGAAATCTCAAGATTCTCTCAGGTGCTGGTTGGCTGAGAGGAAGAATGATGTCATGCCACATGTGAACTTCAGTAAGTGTTTCAGGAGCCACTTATTAAAAGGGCCAAGTGGACAGCCTGCATGAGAGAAAGGCTGAGAATACCTATATTCCTCTATTTGGGCAGCTGAAAGCATGCATCCCAGAGATGTCAGTTCCTGTGTCCAAAACTCTAGTTCTAGTCACATATTTCTTTCAAGTGGTCATTAATAAAGTCACTTGTCCTTAACATGTAACTTTCACATTATCACATATTCCATTATTATGGGTTAAATTACAGATATGTCTCAGGCAGTGAATTACTTACTATGAAAACACTCCCTGACTAAGGCAATTATTTGCACAAAAAGCATTTAATTGGGACCACACTTATATTTTTACAGTCTATCCCTGATGTCACATCAGCAAGCATTCATCTTGTTGGAGTACATCAGCAGAATTGAGAGTTTTTCATACTGAATGACAAGTGGCAGGCTGATAGAGGGAGACAGAGAGAGCAAGGGAAAGAACAAGCTAGAGAAACACATTTAGAAATATTGACCCAAGACCAACAGAAACAAAGATATAAATTAACAGAGATAGAGACTCAGAGACTCCATTCTATCTGGTCACTTTCATTGACATATCAACCAAGCATACCCTCCTATAATATAACTCCAAAAGAATTATTTTTAAAAATATTTTTATGTTTTAATATTTATTAATTATACTTTATTCCTTTTGTATCTCTTCATAAAACCCACCCTCCTTCCCTTCCTTTACCACCTTACACTTCTCTTATCCACCCATGCTCCTCCCCAAGTCTACTGAAAGGGGAGGTCTTCCTTTACTTCCTTCTGATCCTAGTATATCAGATATCATCAGAATTGGCTGCATTGTCTTCCTCTTTTGCCTGCCAAGGCTGCTCCCCCATAAGGGCTTAGGTGATCATAGAGGAGGCCAATCAGTTCATGTCACAGGCAGTCCCTGTTACCTCTATTATGGAAGCCCCTTGGAGACTGAACTGCCATGGGCTTCATCTGTGCAGGGTTCTAGGTTATCTCTGTGCATGGTTCTTTGGATGGAGTATGAGTCTCAGGAACAACCCCTTTGCTCAGGTATTTTTGTTCTGTTTCTCTCTTTGTAGAGCTCTTGTCTTCTCCAGATCTTACTATTTCTCACTTTTTTCATGAGATTCCATGCAGTCTGACCAACAGTTGGCCATAAGTCTCAGCATTTGCTTTGATAGTCTGCAGGCCAGAACCTTTCAGAGGCCTTCTATGGCAGGCTCCTAACTTGTTCCCTGTTTTTTCCTACTTCTGATGTCCATCCTCCTTGCCTTTTGGGTGGAGACTGAACATTTGAGCCAGAGTTCTCCCTCCTGATTAAAAACTTTAGGTGTATAGATTTTAGTAGATATGTCCGATATCATACAGCTATATGAGTGAGTATACACCATGTGTGTCTTTCTGCTTCTGGGAGAGATCACTCAGGATGGTCCTTTCCAGGTCCTACCATTTACCTGCAAATTTCATGATTTCGTTGTTCTTTAGTGCTGAGTAATATTCCATTGTGCAGATGTACCATAATTTTTGTATCCATTCTTCAGTTGGGGCATCTAGGTTGTTTCCAGGTTCTGGCTTTTAAAAATAAATGTGCTACAAACATGGTTTAGCAACTGTCTTTGTAGTGTACTTGAGCCTCTTTTGGATATATGCCCAGGAGTGGTATAGCTGGATCTTGAGGAAGCACTATTCCTAGTTGTCTGAGAAAGCACCAGATTGATTTCCAGAGTGGTTTGACAAGTTTACATTTCCAAAAGCATTGGAGCAGGGTTCAACAATCTCTCCATCATGTGTTGTCACTTGAGTTTTTGATCTTGAACATTGTGATGGGTGTAAGGTGAAATCTCAGTGTCGTTTTGATTTACATTTCCCAGATGGCTAATGATGTTGAACATGTCTTTAAGTGCTTCTCTGCCATTGGATATTCTTCTATTGAGACTTCTCTGTTTAGCTCTCTTCCCCATTTTTTAATTGGATTACTTGATCTTTTGCCTTTCACCTTCTTTTTTTTCTTTTTTTATTAAATTATTATTTTTTTATTTTTTAACTTTTATTAATTACATTTTATTCACTTTGTATCCCCCATAAGCCTCTCCCCCCTCCCTTCCAGATTCCCACCCTTCCTCCTTCATCATCATTCATGCCCCTCCCCAAGTACACTGATAGGTGATGTCCTCCTCTCCTTCCTTCTGATCCTAGTTAAGTAGGTCTCATCAGAAGTGGCTGCATTGTCATCTTCTGTGGCCTGGTAAGGCAGCTCTCCCCTCAGGGGGAGGTGATCAAAGGGCAGGCCAATCCAATTATGTCAAAGGCAGCCACTCTTCCCATTACTATGGAACCCACTTGGACACTAAATTGCCATGGGCTACAACTGTGCAGGGGTTCTAGGTTATCTCCAATGCATGGCACTTGGTTGGAGAATCAGTCTCAGGGAAGACCACTGTGTTTAAATTATCTGGTTCTGTTGCTCTCCTTGTGGAGTTCCTGTCCTCTCCAGATCTTACTATTTCCAACTTCTTACATAAAATTCCATGCACTCTGTCCAACAGCTGGCCATAAGTCTCAGAGTTTGTTTTGATAGTCTGCATGGCAGAACCTTGCAGAGGCCCTCTGTGGCAGATTCCTAGCTTGTTTTCCATTTTCTCCTTCTGAATTCCATCCTCTTTGCCTTTCAGGATGAGAATTGAGAATTTTATTCAGGGTCCTCTCTCTTGATTAGTTTCTTAAGATGTACAAATTTTATTAGGTTTATCCAATATTATATGTCTATATGAGTGAGTATACACTGTGTGTGTCTTTTTGCTTCTGGAACAGCTCACTCAGGATGATCCTTTCCAATTCCCACCATGTCCCTGCAAATTTCATGATTTCCATAGTTTCCATTGCAGAGTAATATTTCATTATGTAGATGTACCACAATTTCTGCATTCATCCTTCAGTTGAGGGGCTTTTGGGTTGTTTGAAGCTTCTGGCTATTACAAATAAAGCTGTTACAAAAATGGTTGAGCAAAATGTCCTCACTGTGTACTTGAAACACTTTTGGATATATTTCTAGCAGATGGATCTTGAGGAAGCGCTATTATTAGTTGTCTGAGAAAGCATGAGATCAATTTCCAGACTGGTTATACAATATTCCATTTCCAGCAGCAGTGGAGGAGTGTTCCCCTTTCTCCATAACCTTTCCATCATGTGTTGTCACTTGAGTTTTTAATCTTGACTATTCTGACGGGTGTAAGGTGAAATCTCAGGGTTGTTTTGATTTGCATATCCCTAATGGCTAATGAAGTTGAGCATTTCTTTAAGTGTTTCTCTGTCATTCGATATTCCTCTATAGAGAATTCTCTGTTTAGATTTGTTCCCCAGTTTTAAATTGGATTACTTGGTTTGCTGCTTTTCAGGTTTTTTACTTCTTTATATATACTGGACTTTAGCCCTCTCTCAGATAGAGGGTTGGTGAAGATTTTTCCCAATTTGTAGGCAGTCATTTTGTTTTGATGGATGACACTGTTCTTTGCTTTACAGAAGCTTTTCAGTTTCATGAGGTCCTATTTAAGATAAAACCAGACATATTAAATGGGTTAGAAGAAAAAGTGGGAAAAAGCCTTGAACTCATTGGCACAGGACACAACTTCCTGAACACAGCACCAAGACCACAGGCCATAAGAGCAATAATCAATAAATGGGACCTCATGAAACTGAAAAGCTTCTGTAAAGCAAAAGACACTCTTGTCAGAATGAAATGACAGCCTATAAACTGGGAAAAGATCTTCACCAACCATATATCTGATAGAAGGCTGATCTCCAGAATATATAAAGAACTAATGCAGTTTAAAAGCAATAAATCAAGTAATCCAATTGAAAAAAAATGGAGCTAAACAAAGAATTCTCTTATGAGGAATATAAAATGGCAGAGAAACACTTAAAGAGATGCTCAACATCCTTAGCCATCTGGGAGATGTAAATCAAAACAGCCCTGAGATTTCACCTTACACCCATCAAAATAGATAAAATCAAACCCTCAAATGACAACATATGGTGGAGAGGTTGTGGAGAAAGGGGAAACCTACTCCATTGCTGGTGGAAATGTAAAGTGGTAATACCACTTTGGAAGTCAATCCGAGCTTTCTCAGACAATTAGGAAGAGTGCTTCCTCAAAACCCAGATATACCACTCCTAGGTATATACCCAAAATTTGCTCAAGTACACAAGGACATTTGTTCAACCATGTTTGTAGCAACTTTATTTGTTATTGCCAGAACCTGGAAACAGCCCAGATGTCTATCAACAGAGAAATGGATACAAAAATTGTGGTATTTTTACACCCTGGAATAATACTAAGCAATCAAAAATGAGGAAATCATGAAATTTGCAGTCAAATGATGGGATCTAGAAAAGATCATTCTGAATGAGGTATCCCAGAAGGAGAAAGACACACATGGTATATACTCACTTACATAAACCTAAAAGATATGATAAACATAATGAAACCAATAAACATAAAGAAGATAAACAAGAAAGAGGACCTGGGGTAAGATGATCAATCCTCACTTAGAATGACAAATGGAATGTGCATTGAACTTAGGAGAAAACAAGTAACAGGACAGGAGCCTAACACAGAGGGCCTCTGAAAGACTCTACCTAGCAGTGTATTAGAACAGATATTAAGACTCATAAACAAACATTCAGCAGAGTGCAGGTAATCATTTGAAAGAACGGGGAGTTGAGGATAGGAGCTCCACAAAGACCAAATACATCTTGGCACAAGAGTCTTTTTGAGACTGATACTCCACCAAGGACCATGTATAGATATCACCTAGAACCTCTGCTTGGAGGTAGCTTGTGGAAGCTCAGTAAACAATTGGTTTCCCATAGTAAGGGGAACAGGGATTATTTCTGACAGGAATTCAATGGCAGGTTCTTTGACCTCCCCACTCTGCAATGAAGGAGCAGTCCTGCTAGGCCACAAAGGAGGACTTTGCATCTAGTGCTGAAGATACCTGATAAAACAGGGGCAACTGAAAGGGGAGGAGGTCCTCCCTAATCAGTGGACTTGGAAAGGGTCAGGGAGGAGATGATGGAGGGAGGGTAGGTTTGGGAGGAAATGAGGGAGCAGGATACAGCAGGGATACAGAGTTAATAAAATGTAACTAATAATAAAAAATAAATTAATTTAACAAAAGGCAAAAAAAAAAGATCTTCTGGAGGTATCTCCATTCCTGATATCAAGCTGTGCTATACAGAAATAGAAATAAAAACTGCATGGTACTAACATATAAAGAGAATCTCAATGGAACCATAGAGAAGACCCAGAAATAAACCCACACACTTATGGACACCTGAGTTTGGCAAAGATGCCAAAAACCATACAATGGAAAATAGATAGCATCTTCAACAAATGTTGATGCTCTAACTGGATGTCTACATGTAGAAAAATGCAAATAGATACATACTTATCCCTGTACAAAACTAAAGTCCTAGTGGATTAAAGATCTCAACATAAAACCAGACCCATTAAATCAGTTAGAAGAAAAAGAGCATTGACTTCATTGGCACAGGAGACGACTTCCTGAATAGAATACAACATCACAGGCTTTAAGAGCAAAAATCAGTAAATGGGATCTCATGAAACTGAAAAAAGTTTCTGTAAAGGAAAGGGCACTGTCATCAAAACAAAATTAATGCCTACAAATTGGGAAGGAATCTTCACCAAGCCTCTATGTGACAGAGGGCTAATATCCAGTATATATACAGGACTAAAGAAGGTGAAAAGTGGAGAGACAGATGGCGGCACCATCTTGTATCTGTATCTGAATACAGGACTGAGAACACTGTATCTGAATAGCAGGACAACATTTTCTGTACAGCAACCAAGAGAAAGAACTCTGGGTCCTAAAACAACAGTGATCTTTTCTCCCAGGTGAGAGGAAACCCTCACAATATGGGAATAAGTCAGGACCACTCTCAGGTCACGCTTCCAGAACCCGGAAGAGATCCCAGATCGCACAGGCACTAGGTTGCCAGAACAGAGTCACACTCCTGCGTGTCCTGATCACCATTCTGGGCTGAAATATAGGCACAAAACACGAGAGACTGGGAGTCTCAGTTGCGAGAAACACCCACAGGGAAGGAAAGCAATAGGACTGGCCACAGGTCACCCAGTATTTACCTCAAAAACGTCTCACAGACCGGATGATACAAGGCACCATTACTGAACTGGGCTCAATCCATGAGCACATTAGAGTTATTGTGTGCCCAGCTCTCCAGAAGAGAAAGAGCTGGGCTCCCCAGGGCGACAGAGACGGGGAGTCACTGTCAGGAGAAAACCCCACAGGGAAGGAAGGAAATGGTACTGACTTGGGTAACTCAGTCTTTACCTGGAAAAGTTTTCACAGACCAGCAGGTACAAGCCACCACCACTGAACTGGGCTCCAGACGCTAGCACAGAGAGTTGCTGTGTGTCCAGCTCTCTAGCACAGATAGAGTTCTGCAGCCCAGGGCAACAGAGACTGGGAGTCCCTGTCAAGAGTAAACCCCACAGGGAAGGAAGAAAACGTGGACCTGAATTAGGTCACCTAGTATATCCCTGGAAAAGGTCCTGCAGCCTGGAAGTGTGCATGCCTCCAGCCCAGAGACCTGCTCTGTACCAACTACTCCTCACAGACAGAACTGAGAGCCCCAGGGCAACAGAGACTTGGAGTCCCTGTTGGGAGAAATAGTCACAGGGAACAAAGCAAAGGAGAAAGACTTAGGCCACCCAGTATATCCCTGGAAAAGGTTCAACCAGACTGGCCCAACTCAGGGACCTGCTGTGTACCAGATAGCCTGCTGTTACCAGGAGAGCAGTACTTACCTGCCACAGATTACCACTTTGATACTAGGACACAGAGCCCCAACCTCAGACCTACAAAAGCCCAGGATCACCAAAAACAATCCCCAGATACTGCTCCAAGTGGCAAATAGTTATCCCTAACAAAACTGACCAAGCCACGGTGCACACAAGTTATAGCAGCAGTTGACTAAATTTACAGTAAGAAAACCAGAAGCAGGGCAGCTGTCTCTAGGACTTCTCTGGGTGACAGGAGAACCCTCTCGACTATCAAGTACCACAGTTACCACTCAGGTCTTTATGCCTAAGGAGAGCTGTTGCAACTCCTCTAAAACACCAGCCATATAGTGACCCAAAAGGCTAAGGAGGCTTCTTTCAGGAAAAAACATCTTCCTGCCAAGGGGATTCTCTCCACCGCAAAATTTCAGGAGCCACCAGATATTAACTTCAAACATCTAAGATAGCCCAATGGGTAGAGGCTAGGATAAAAGCTCAACCAATAAAAGGCAGAGCAATATGGCATCTCTAGAGCCCAGTTATCCAGGGGAAAGTAGCCCTGGACACCCCAAAATAATTGAAATTCAAGAAGATGACCTAACATCTATTCTCATGAAGAGAATAAAAGATGAATCAAAGAAAATGCATAAAAACATAGAGGAAAATAAACTCTAACAGATTATGGACACCCGTAAAGAAATATAGGAAGATAAAAACAAACAGATTATGGCCATCCATAAAGAAATACAGGAAGTTGCAGCCAAACAGTTTGTGGCATTTAGAGAGGAAATGCTCAAATCACTGAGAAAAATAAAAGAAACAGAAGATTGTTCAAACAAACAGCTAAAGGAATTGAAGTAAGAACAGGAAAATACAGTCAGATAGGTGAGTGAAAATGAGTCAACAAAATGACTCAAGATATGAAGATAGAATTGGAAAAATGAAAGAGAATACAAATGGAGGAAATTTTGGAGAGAAAGAACTTAGGGAAGAAAACAGGAACAACAGAGTTTAGCATAACCAATAGACTACAAGAGATGTAAGAAAGAATCTCAGGTATGGAAGATATAATGGAAGTAATAGATGTATCTGTCAAAGAAAATGTTAAATCTGAAAAATTTCTCACACAGATCTTCCAAAAAATTCAAGACAATATAAAAAGACAAAACCTAAGAATAATAGGAATAGAGGAATAAGAAGATTCCCTCCTCCAAGGCCCAGAAAATATTTTCAACAAAATCTTAGAAGAAAATTTCCCCAACTTAAAGGAGAGGCCAATAAGAATACAAGAGGCCTACAGAACACCCAATAAATTAGACCAGAAAAGAAAATCCTCCCACCACATAATAATCAAAACCATAAGTATACAGAACTAAGAATCTCTCTCAACATCAATTGACTTAATTATCCAATACAAGACACAGACTAACAGAGTGGATGCCTAAACAAAACCCAGAAATCTGTTGTGACCTAAGTCAAAAAGATAAGATATTACCTGATGGTAAAGGGCTGGAAGATGATTTTCCGTGGAAATGGATTCAGGAAACAAACAGGAATAGCCATTATAACATCTGATAAAATACACATTTTACCAAAATTAATCAACAGAGATGGAGAAGGACACTTCATACTCATTAAGGGAAAATTCCACAAGGAATACATCACAATCCTATACATCTATGGCCCAAATACAAGGACACACACATTTGTAAAAAATACATTGATGAAACTTAAACCACACATAGATACTCACACATTAACAGTAGGAGATTTCAGCACCCCACACTCAACAAAGGACAGGCCAACAAAACAGAAATTAAACGAAGAAACAATGTCTCTAACAGAGGTCATGAATTAAGTGGACCTAACAGACATTTACAGAACCTTACACCAAAACACAAAAGAATTTACCTTCTCAGCACCTCATGGAATCTTCTCCAAAATAGACCATATAGGTGGTCACAAAGCGAGTGTCACCAGATACAAGAAGATTGAAATAATCACTTGTATCCTATATGATCACCATGTAATAAAGCTGGACCTCAACAACAGAAGAAATAGCAAAAAGCATACACACACATGAAAACTGAACAACTTGCGACTAAATGACAACTGGGTCAGGGAAGAAATAAAGAAAGAAATTCAATGAAAATGATGGTACAACATACCCAAAATTGGGAAATGAAAGCAGTGCTTAGTTTATAGCACTAAATGCCTTCAAGAAGAAATTTGAGAGATCATTCAAGCAACTTAATGGCTAACCTAAAAACCCTTGAAAAAGAAGAAGCAGACACACCAAAAAGGAGTAGACATCTGGAAATAATCAAACTCAGGGCTGAAATCAATCAGTTAGAAACAAATAAAATAATCCAAAGAATCAATGAAACCAAGAGCTGGTTCTTTGAGAAAATCAACAAGATAGACAAACCCTTAACCAAGCTAAGTAAAAGGCAGAGACACCATCCAAATCAACAAAATCAGAAATGAAAAGAGGGACATAACTACAGACACTGAAGAAATCCAAACATTCATTAGGACTTACTTCAAAAGTCTATATGCCACAAAATTTGAAAATTTAAATGAAATTGACAATTTTCTGGATTGATTCCACTTACCAAAGCTGAATCAATACCAGGTAAATCAATTAAGTATTCCTATATCCCCTAAGGAAATAGAAGCGGTCATTGAGAGTCTCCCATTCAAAAAAAGGCCAGGACTAGATGGTTTCAGTGCAAAATTCTACCAGACCTTCAAAGAAGACCTAACTCCAATTTTCTTCAAACTATTCCACAAAATAGAAACAGAAAGAACACTACAAAACATTCTATGAAGCCACAGTCACCTTGGTACCTAAACATCACAAAGACCCAACAATGAAAGAGAATTTCAGGCCAATCTCCCTTATGAACATTGATGCAAAATACTCGATAAAATACTTGCAAACAAAATACAAGAATACATCAAAGATATCATCCACTATCACCAAGTAAGCTTCATCCCAGGTATAAAGGGGTGGATCAATATAATGGAAATCCATCAATATGATAAACAATATTAACAAACTGAAAGAAAAAATAACACATGATAATCTTAGATGCTGAAAAAGTATCTGACAAAATCCAACATCCATTCATCCTTAAAGTATTGGAGATATCAGGCACATATCTAAACATAGTAAAGGAAATATACAGCAAGCCTATAGCCAACATCAAACTAAATGGCAAGAAACTTAATGCAATCCCAGTGAAATCAGGGGCAAGGCAAGGCTGCCCACTCTCTCCATATCTCTTCAACATAGTTCTGGAAGTCCTTGCTAGAGCAACAAGACAGTTGAAGAAGATCAAGGGGATACAAATTGGAAAGGAAGAAGTCAAATTATCATATTTGCAGATGATATGATAATATACATAAGCGACCCCCAAAATTCTACCAGGGAACTCCTACAGCTGAAGAACACCTTCAGCAAAGTGGCCAGATACAAAATTAACTCCAACAAATCAGTAGCCCTCCTATATACAAATGACAAATGGCTGAGAAAGAAATTAGGGAAAGAACACCATTCACAATAGCCACAAATGACATAAAGTACCTAGGTGTAACACTAACCAAGCAAGTCAAAGACCTGAAAAAACATTTTGAAGTCTCTGAAGAAAGAATTAGAAGAAGATATCAGAAGATGGAAGGATCTGCCATGCTCATGGCTTGGCAGGATTAACATAGTAAAAATGACCATTTTACCAAAAACAATCTACAGATTCAATGTAATTCCCATCAAGTCACCAACACCATTCATTACAAATTTGAAAAAAAAAAATCTCAATCTCATATGGAAAAAGAAGAAACCAAGAATTGCTAAAACAATCCTCTACAAAAAAAGATCTTCTGAAGGTATTTCATTCCTGATCTCAAACTGTATTATAAAGCAACAGCAGTAAAAACTGCATGAAATTGGTATAAAAACAGAATGATGGATCAATGGAACCAAACAGAAGAACCAGAAATAAACCCACTCACTTATGGACACCTGATCTTTGACAAAGATGCCAAAACCACTCAATGGAGAAAAGATAGCACCTTGAACAAATGGTGCTTTTCTAACTGGATGACTACATGTAGAAAAATGGAAATATATCCATACTTATCACCCTGCACAAAACTAAAGTCCAAGTGGATCAAAGACCTGAACATAAAACCAGACACATTAAATCGGTTAGAAAAAAAAGTTGGGTATACCCTTGAACTCATTGCTACAGGAGAGAACTTCCTGAACAGAACACCAAGAGCACAGTTAATGGGACTTCCTGAAACTGAAAAGCTTCTGTAAAGTAAAGGATACTGTTACCAAAACAAAAATTAATGCCTTACATTTGGGAAAGGCTTTACTTCTTCTGATATCTTCTTCAATTTCTTTCTTCAGATACTTATTTTTTTTTTTTTTTTCAAACAGGTCTTTCACTTGCTTTGGTAAAGTCACCCCAAGATACTTTGTTATTATTGGCTACTGTGAAGGGTGTTGTTTCCCTGATTTCTTTCTCAGCCCTTTTTTTCTTTAGTATACAGGAGGGCTTCTGATTATTTTGAGTTGATTTTATATCTTACAATTTGCTGAAGGTGTTTATCAGCTGAAGGATTTCCCTAGTAGAATTTTTCGGGTCGCTCATGAATATTATCAAATCATCTGAGAATATTGACACTTTGAACTCTTCCATTCTTACTTGTATCCCCTTGATCTCCTTTCGTTGGCTTATTTCTTTAGCTAGGACTTCAAGTACTAGGTTGAAGAGATACGAAGAGAGAGGGCAGCATTTTCTTGCCCCTGATTTCAGTGGGATTGATTAAAGTTTCTCTCCATTGACTTTGATGTTGACTATAGGCATGCTGTTCATTGCATTTACTATATTTAGGTTGCTTTGAATCACTGATCTCTCCAGGACTTTAAACAGGAATGGGTGTTGGACTTTGTCAAATGTTTTTTCAGCATCTATGGAGATTGTCATGTGGCTTTTCTCCTTCAGTTTGTTTATGTGGTGGATTACATTGATGGATTTATGTTGTTGTAAAACCCTTGCATTCCTTGGATTAAGCCTACTTGGTCATTGTGGATAGTATCTTTGATGTAATCTTGGATTGGGTTTGCAAGTATTTTATTGAGTATTTTTGCATCAATGTTCATAAGAGAGATAGCTCTGAAGTTCTTTTTGTTGTATTTTTGTGTGGCTGAGGTACCAAGGTGTCTGTGGCTTCATGGAATGAGTTTGGTAATGTTCCTTCTCTTTCTATTTCGTGGAATAGTTTGAAAAAAAATGGTGTTAGCACTTCTTTGAAGGTCTGGTAAAATTCTGCACTGAATCCATGTGGCCCAGGTATTTTTTTGTTTTGTTTTGTTTTGTTTTGTTTTTTGTTTTTTGTTTTTTGTTGGTTTTTGGAAGGGAGACTCTTGATGACTGCTTCTATTTCCTTGGGGTATATAGGACAATTCAATTTTTTTTTTAACCTGGTCTTGACTTAATTTTGTTATATGGGCACTATCAAGAAAATTTTCTTTTTTTTTTTTTTTTTTTTTTAGATTTTCAAATTTTGTGGCATATGCGCTTTTGTAGCACAACCTAATGATTATTTGGATTTTCTTAATGTCTGCAGTTATGTTCCTGTTTTCATTTCTGATTTTTCTGATTTGGATAGTTTTTCTCTGCCTTTCAGTTAGTTTAGCTAAGGTTTTGTCTATCTTGCTAATTTTCTCAAAGAACCAGCTCTTGGTTTCATTGATTCTTTGAATTGTTTTATTTCTTTTTAATTGATTGACTTCCACCCTGAGTTTGATTATTTCCAGCTGTCTGCTCCTCTTGGGTTTATTAGCTTTTTATTTTTCTAGGGCTTTCAAGTGGCCATTATGTTGCTCTATGAAATGTCACAAATTTCTTCTTGAAGGCACTTAGTGCTATGAATTTTCCTCTGAGTACTGCTTTCATTGTTTTCCATAAATTAGTGTATGTTTTATGTTCATTTTCAATAAATTCTAGGAAGACTTTAATTTCTTTATTTCTTTCTTTCTTATTCAAACAGTTATTGAGGAGCAAGTTGTTCACTTTCCATGTGCTTGTAGGCTTTTTTCTAATTCCACTGTTGTTGTGGTCCAGCTTTTGTCTATGGTGGTCAGAAAGAATAAATGAGATTATTTCAAGAGTGAGTTTATTTAAAGTTTGACTATAAAGGCTTAACTAGGTACCTATATATATGTATATGTAGGACAAAAATAGCTACAACATATATAAAAAATGTAGGGCTAAACCTCAAAACAGGTACAAGATACCTATGGTATGTTTATATTCTAAATTAAATAGGATTTTATATAAAGTTTACTTAAAACATGTATTTTATATTGCTCAAGGCAACCAGCTTGTCTCTCTAATGGGAGGCTTCTCTAGGGAAATAGATAGCAACTTGGCCTGAGACAACAGGCACACAGTAGCCTGAAAAGATATTTTAATTTATCCAACCTTGTTTTGATGACAATGATTCTATGATCAATAATAACGGTAACTTATATTGCTAATCCCTTTACATGGGAAGAACTCTAAACCTGACTGAGACATAAAAATGTGACTCCAGCCAAAACTTTAATAATACTTGGCCAATAAATCCTTAACTATAGTATCCTCAAAATGTGTTATCCTAACCTTTTAATTGATATAGATTAAATTGGCTTACAGTTTAGTTTCATCCTGCATATCTCATACATTTATAATTTTAGAACTGTATAATACTTTGAGAAGTTATATATTTGCAGAAAAAAGTACTAAACACCAGAGATGCTGGATCACACCTAACAGAATCATTCTTCAGCATGCTGAGACATTGACACATCTGTTCCAGTATCTTTCATGTTCCATCACTCTGCCTCAAATGCATCAATTGCTGTTTCTCATCAAAGCCTGCTCCCAAAAGAACTTTGAAGAAAGCTACTAATCTTAATTGGTCCAGTATTTTAGACTGTCCCAAAGAGGAATTTTATTAAGTCTAAAATTTCTCAACATTCAAAGACTAGACCACAAATGTTATTGCTTGCTTTATTAGCCATTTTTTCCCAATTTTATTTGCCCCCTCCCCCCTTACAGGATTTCTACATGTCCAAAATGTCAGCTAGAAGAAATCTGTAAGGACAAAGTCAAATATTCCTTAAAGGGGGTTGGTTATGTTTTTGGTTGTTTGCTATGGCTATGAAATTTTATTGTTATAGGGAGATGTTTATTATTAAGGGTCTTATTCAAAGTGAAACAAGGAATATTCAGAGATATCTTAAAGGAATAGAAAAAAAGGTAGATTATTGAATCTATTCAATTGCGGGTTTTATTTGTTATTGCCAAATCTATTTTAAACCTGGTATAGGATTGTGCATATTGATGCAAAATAAGTATTTTTGATACATTGGTATAAGCGTTAGGATATTGATAGAAAGTCAAGGTTACTTCCAATACTTTTAAACTGCTATTAAAAAGTGGTTAGGATATTATATATGCAAGTTATTTGCTAGTTATGAACTCATAGTCATGTCAGACACTAGTCTAATATATCATAGGAGTAAACATTCTAGATTTAACAGATAGATATGATTTTGTACACAGGTCGATTATATAAAGATATGGTAGTCTTCAAAAACTTCAGAGACGTACAGAATATGGTATTTAAAATATTTTTTATTATTTTAGAGATTCTTTGACAATGAGACAAGTATTTCCTGACAGCACGCCACCTATCTCAAAGAAGATAATGAGCATCAAAGAAATTCCCTCTGGAGATGGTTTCATATGTGGCAAACAAGCCACTTTGGTAAAATAATACCCTTACTTCACAACAGACAGACAAATTCTGACAAAATTGGGCAATCTTAAATGCAGGACAATTTGACTGCTTACCTCTGCTAAGACAGGGTAAGCAAGTCCTAAATAGTTCCTATTTCACATCTATGTCTGTCAAATATTCTGAGTCAGAAGGCTGAAAATGATTCTCCAATGTTACAGAGAGTATGGGTGACTGTTCAGGCAACAAACTGTATCTGTCAATTTTTTATTTGTTGTAAGCTGCTAACATGCACTTCCTATTTACTCAAGTCACTGATTTTATTCCTTCTCAAATCTCTGACGAGGTTGAAGACCAAAGAGTTACAGTGCCACAATTAAGCTTGAGTTGTTTAGAAGGTAAGAAATCCTTTCATATAGGTAATATCAATAAGATATCATAATAACATTGGGATATCATCATAGTATTGTGATGTTATAATAATTCCATTATGATATTATACCATATGATGCAATTACTGCATTGTAATGTAAAAATAGCATAGTGATATTATAGTACTTTTATGATGTCATAATTCCATTGTGATGGCATTATAATATTGTCATCTCAGAATACCATTGTGAATTCCAATACCATTGTGTTGTCAAAAAGCATTTTGATGATAACATTGTGATGTCATTATACCATTGTGATGTCATAATTCATTGTGATATTATATGATATGATGTCATCATTGCATTGTATTTTCATAATAGCATGTTGATATCAAAAGAGCATTGTGATGTCCTCATAACATTGAGAGGTCCTAATATCATTGTAAAGTCATACTGTTGTGAAGTCATAATAGTATTGTAATGTCATAATTCCATTGTGATGTCATAATATCACTGTGAGTTCTTGACACAATTTTGAAGTCATTATCGCATTGTGATGTCCTAATACCATTGCTATGTCATAACACTATTGTGATGTCATCATAGTATTTTGAACTAATAATAACATTGTGATGTCATAACATCATTGTGATTTTATATCATTGTGATGTCATAACAGCACTTATATGTCATACCATTGTGATAACATAATCACATTGTGATGCCATAATAACACTTTGAGGTCAAAATAGCATTATGATGTCATAAGAACATTTTGATGTCATATCATTGGGATATTATCAAAGCATTTAAGTGTCATAGCACTGTGATGTCATATTACCTTTTGAAGTCATAAGGGCATTGTGATGTCATCATACATTTGTGATGTCATAATAGCATCATGATATTGTAATAGCATTTTGGTGTCATATTATCATTGGGATGTCCAAATTCCATTGCGATGTCATACCATAATCATATCATAATAGCATTGTGATGTCTCAATAGCATTGGGATATCATGATACCATTGTGCTATCATAATATCATTGTGAAGTCATAATAGCATTTTGATGTCATAAATCCAACGTGATGCCACACCACAATCATGTTTTAATACCTATGTGATGTCATAAAAGTATGGTAATGTCATAATATTGTGATGTCATCATAGCATTGTGATGTCATACTTCGATTGTGATGTTATAGCACAATCATATCATAATAGCATTCTGATGTCATCATAACATTGTGTGGTTATCATAGAATTGTGATTTCATAAAAGAATTTTGATGTCACAATAGCATTGTAATGTCATAATAGCGTTGTGAAGTCATAATAGCTTTGAGATATCGTACCTTTGTGATGTCACAAAAGCATTTTGATGTCATTTCCATTTGATGTAATTATAGCATTGTGATATATTACCATTGTGATGTTATAATATGATTGTGATGTCACAATAGCATTGTGATGTCATAAAACCATCGTGATATCATAACATTGTGATGTCATAATAGCATTTTGGTGACATGCCATCATGATGTAATTATAGCATTTTTGATGTTATAATAACACAGTACTGTTATAATACCCTTGTCTGATTTTGTCAAAACATCATTGTGATCTTTTAGCCTTGTGATATGATAATACTCATGATGTTTTAATTACATTATGATATCATACCATATGATGTCATAATAGTACTGTGATGTCCTAACAGCATTGTTAAGTCAAATTAGCACTGAGATGTCATGACACCATTGAATCACATAACACTGATATGATGTCATAAAATATTGTAATGTCATAATACAATTGTGATAGCATAATATAATTGAGATGTCATAAAAGTATTGTAATGTCATATCTTTGTGTTGTCATGGTACCATTGATATGTCAGACCATTGTGATGTCATAATAGCATTATGATGTCATAATATCATTGTGATGTCACATCATTAGCATTGTGATGTTATAATAGCTTTGTGATGTCATACCATTGTGTTGTTAAAATAGCTTTGGAATGTCACACAAATGTGAAGTCATAACACCATTATGATGTCAAACCAAAATCACATTATAATAGCATTGGAATGTCACAATACAATTATTAAGTCATAATAGCATTTTGAGTCCTAATGCCATTATGATGTCAAAATTCAATTGTGATGTTATACAACAATCATGTCAAAAAAAGTGTTTTGATGTCATACTATTGAGATGTTATAGTAGAATTGTGTTGTCATAATAACATTGTATTATCATAATAGCATTGTGAAGTCCAAATACCATTGTGATGTCATAATAGCACAATGAGATACCTTTGTGATGTCATATCATTGTCATGTCATTGGATCATTATGATGTTATAATAGCATTGAGATATCATATGAGCATTGTACTGTCATAATACCATTGTGAAATAAAATACCTTTGTGATGTCATAACATTGTGATGTCATTATAGCATTGTTATGCCTAATAGTATTGTTATATCATAATAGCATACATGCATTGTGATGTCATATGAGCAATGTGATGTCATAATTCTATTTTTCAGATCAAAATGTCATTGTGATATCAAAGTTTCATTGTGATGTTTCTCCACAATCCTATCGGAATAGCATTGTGATATCATAATACAATTTTGATGTCATACTATCATTGTGATATCAAACTTCCACTGTGATGTCATAATACAATGTGACATCATGATAGAAGTGTGATGCTACAATACCATTGGGATATCATGACACTATTGTGATATCATAATACCATTGTGATTTCCTAATAGCACTGAGATATCATGACACCATTTTGAGGACATGATACCATTCAGATGTCATAATAAAGTTGTGATGTCATAATAGCATTGTGATGTTATAATATAAATGTGATGTCATAATATTGTGATCTCATAATACCATTTTGAAGTCATAATAGCATTGTGAATTAATAATGCCATTCTGATGTCACAATAGCATCTTGGAGTTATAATATCCATGTGATGTCATAATACCTTTTTGAAGTTATAAACCCCATTGTGATGTCATAATAGCATTGTGATGTGATCATAGCAATGTGATTTGTCATATCATTGTTGGTATCATGTTTTTTTGAAATATATACACCTTACCCTTGTTAATTCAAATGCTGATTTCTACCTCCCATGCTATGGTTTCAATCTAGATATTACATTGTGATACTTATTCTAAGCAACCTGTCTCAACTTGTGTAAACAGGCCAGTATAAAGCAACTAGCCACAATTTTGAGAAATAGGAGGAGCCAAAGGGTAGGAAATGAGTGGGAGGAGAGAGGACAAGGGAGCAGAGTTGAAGAGCAGAGAGGGAGGACAGATCTTGGAACAGTGTGGAGAAAATAATGAACCAGATCTAAGACTTCACAAAAATCAAGTGCAATGAGCAAAATCTAAATATTTGGAAACTATGAGGGCTTGAAGGTTTAGGAGGGAGTAACTATTGACCAGCATTGTGTTCTAAGTTAACTGAATAAACCCAGTCTGTGTGGTAAATTGGTTATACAGCTATTTAGAATTAACAGCAAGCATTAATAAAAGATAAAACAATAGTAAATATTAATCAACACCTACAACATACTATTGTGAAGCCATGATACCATTGTGATGTCATAACTCCATTGTGATGTCATATCATTGTGAAGATATAATAGCATTGAAATGTCATATTAGCATTTTGATGTCATAATGGCATTGGGATTTTATAATACAATGGGATGTCATATACCATCGGGATGTCATGACAACATTGTTATGTCATCATACCATGGTGGTGACATAATACCTTTGTGATGATACCATAGCATGGTGATATCATAATATTGTGATGTCACAACACCATTGTGATATCATGATTGATTGTCATGCCATAAAAACATTGTGATGATATTTTGAGATTATAATGCCACTGTGAAATGAAAATTCCATTTGATATCATACCACAATGATGTGATAACAGTATTGTGATTTCATAATAAGATTGTGATATGATAAAAATAATGTGATATCATGATAGCATTGTGATGTCATAATTGCTTTATGTTATATTATTATTGTGATGTTAAAATTATATTGTGATATCATATGATATGAGGTCATAATAACATTGTGATAGCATAATAACATTCTGATGTCATTATTCCATTGTGATGTCATCATAGATTGTGATGTGTAATAGTGTATAATGTATAATAGTATTTAGTGATGGCAAATTCCATTTTTCTGTCATACAATGCGATTATATTAATGACCTCTTGAAAGAAATATATGACACTATTCCTGAACTAAGAATCTTGGACAGGAACGGTCATCTCTGGGTTGTGTGCTATCAGCTGCGAGACTGAGGCATGTAGGGGTGCTCACTCTTTCTCTAAAGCAAGCTCTGTCCTACTCAGTGGTCAGTGAGGAACCCTCCTGGTCCTGGGGTTTACAGTTATACCTAGACCTTCACGACAGAGAAATGTGTTCATGCTATATGCCTTGGACAAAACAGCAGCTGTGTTTCCTTCAGTGCTGCTCCAGACAAACCCTCTAAGCGTAGTTTTAGTGCCAGGACTGCTTGTTCAGCAGGATCTTTTCTCCATTTTCAGTCATTGTATAAGTTGTCAACATATTATTTTTACTGATTATGTGGGAATTTCATATAAAATACAATACACTCCTTTTCCTTTGCTCCCAGGTTCAAATTCATAACCATGTGTCACACACACACACACACACACACACACACACACAAATGTTTAAAATACACCAATCAAAGTATGTGTTGTTCGTATACTCATGGAACATAATCAGAGTCTCAGTTTAAGTCCCTTAAAAAACTGAGTTCATCCTTCCTGCTCTCTGCAACCACCACCAAGAAGAATCCAAAAAGTCCTGAAGAGCACTATACTTCATCACCTTTAATCACAGTTTATCTTGTGTATTTATTTATTGTGATTCATTTACTTTGTATCACCTCTGCTGCCTGTTCTCTCTTCTCTTTCCAGTCCCACCCACCCTCCTTATTCTAATCCTATGCCCTTTCTCTACCTCCCTAATGGAAGGGCCTAGTCCCCTTTCTATATGACCCTAGCTTATCAGGTTACAATAAGGCTAGCTACTTCATCTTCCTCTGTGGCCTGATTGTCCTTGCGTCCTCAATTCCCTCTACTTAGGATATTTTCCTGCCTACTCTCCTGCAGGCTTCCCAGTGCTCTGAGGGGAGAAAGAATTTCATGGAGAAATTTCATTTAAACCTGGATGTTTTAATGTCACTCTCTACATAATATCTGACTGTGGGTTTCTGTATGCAATTGCATTTGATGCAGAAGGAAGCATCTCTGTGGATGAAAGAACATAGGACTGATCTTTCAGTTGAGGGCAGAGAGCAACATATTTTAATAACAACAGCTTGGGTTTTTTGAAATTTTCCATGTGATTACCTGGCCCCACAATTTAATTAGCTGTGACCCAATTCCCCTAGTGGAAGACTGACTTGTTTCAATAGATGTCCTATTGGAATTTAATCCCACACTATTAGGACACCCTCCTAATAAGAGAACACATACCATATTTTTCTTTTAGCATTTTAGTTATTTCACCCAGGAAGATTTTTCCTGGTTCCATCAATTTGCCTGAAAATATCAAGATGTCATATTCATATCTGAATAATATTATATTATGGAAATAATAAAATTTTTCACAAAGAAGATTGTTAGTCTGGTTCTTTAGAACTTTGATTTTTCTGGAACTTTAATCATTGTATTGAATGACAAACTATCAGGATAACTATGTCCTTTTAGACTACAAGTCCCTCCATCTTCTTCCACTTCCTGGTGACTTAAATTGCAATGACTCCTTGAAGCTCTTCTATTTACAAGATTAGTCCACAATGAGGAAATGTCTGGGAAAGTTTAGAGAGTATTGCCTTGTTAGATAATGTAATTCCTGTTGGAGTTATAATATGGGATGTTGTGTTTTGAGGTTGATATGGCAATGAAAGTGACCGAACACAATGGAGTCTCTATCAGTCTCTGTCACTTTATATCTTTTTTTTCTGTCTTTCTCAGTCTCTCTATTTCTGAATATGTGTGTCTAGCTGTTTCTCAATTTCCCTCTCTCTGCCTGCCACTTATGGTTCAGTATAAAAAGCTCTCAGTTCTGATGAAGGACTACAACCAGATGACTACTTGCTGATATGACATCCTTGATGGTCTCTTTAAAAATGTAAGCATGGTCACAATTTACTGCATTTTGTTCAAAGAGTTGCCTTCGTCAGGCAGCATTTTCCCAGTAACTAATTCACTGACTGAGGACACATATATGCATTTAACAAATAGTAATAGAATCTGTGATAATGAGAAAGTCACATGTAAAAGGTGATATTATTAATGACCACTTGAAAGAAATATGTGAGGTTTTTCCTGAACTAAGAGTCTTGGACACAGGAACTATCATCTCTGGGTTGTATGCTTTAGCTGTCCAGATTCAGAGGACTGACCACCCTTTCACTCCAGCACGCTGTCCACTTAGCCCCTTTAATAACTGGCTCATGAAACTCTTACTGGCTTTCACCTGTTTCATGATTCCCTTCAGCCTGAGAGAATCTTGAGTTTTCCATGTTGACGAGAAAACAAATTTTCCAAAGTGTCCTATATCTCTTAGCACATATGACTTTTTCTTGTGAAAACCAAGAAGCCTTTACCTCATCCATTTATCCAGATCTCGCACCTTTATTCCTGTTTACCTCTGTGACAATGTCAGGTAGGAAATGAAACTTTAATGTTTAATTGGACAGCTTCCTAAGTAAGGAACTTCAAAGTTATATGGGATTAAGGTGAATGTACCTAATGACAATATGGTCTCCTACTGTGGTCTTGGATCTGAAACTTCCTATGTTGTGACTTTGAATTGAGCAGTTACTCACATCCTCACTAAATGTAACTTCACATTCTTATTAATATATTAGGCTGGCAGGGTCTAGGGTTCCCTGGGTTATTGATTCTTTATGAGCAGTGAAAAAACAAGGAGACCAGACAATTACTGGACCAGGTCTGGATGAAACAGAGAAAGATTGTTGAGTGTAGAGAGAATTTAAGTGGAATAAAATATTTGATAGATGGTGCTCCTAATATGTGATTACATACCATATTTGTCTTTCTACACCCAGGATGATTTTTCGTGGTTATATCGATTGGCCTGAGAATATCATGATGTCAATTTCTTAGGTGAATGATACTCTATTATGGAAATAGTCCACATTTTTCCCAAAGGAGATTGACAGGCCTGTCCTTTAGAGTTTGGAAGTTGTTGGGTCTTTAATCAATGTATTGAATGACAAACTTTCAGGATAAATAGGTTCTTTTAGCCTAGAAGCCCCTCCATCTTGTTCCACTTACTGTTTGTTTGAGTTGTAATGCCCCCTTGAAGCCCATATATTTCCATATGGAGTCCCCAGTGAGGAAATGCCTAGGAAGGGTTAGGAGTTAAGGGAATGTTAGACTATATAATTCCTTTTGTTTCCCTAATGTCTTTTTCAGCCCTATTGATTTTCTATACAAGAGGGCTACTGATTTTTTTTGAGTTAATTTTGTATCTGGGCACTGTGCTGAAGGTGTTTATAAGCTATTGGAGTTACCTGGTAGTAATTTTGAGGTCACTTGGTATACTATCATTTCATCTGCAAAGAGTGATGATACTTTGACTTCTTTCTGATTTCTATCCCCTTGATCTTCTTCTGCTGTTTTATTGCTCTAGCAAGAATTTCCAGAACTATGTTGAAGAGATACAAAGAAAGTGGGCAACCTGGCCTTGGCCTTGTCTCTGATTACAGGGGGATTGATTTAATTTTCTCTCTGTTGATTCTGATGTTGGCTAAAGAGTTTCTGTATATTGCCTTTAATATATATATATATATATATATATATATATTTAGATTTAGATTTATATACATATATATTTACTATAGTTAGATATTGTATCACTGATCTCTCCAATACTATAAACATGAATGGATGTTGGATTGTGTCAAATACCATTTCAGCATCTAAGTAGATTATCATGCAGATGTTTTTCTTTCAGTTTGTTAATATGGTGGATCACATTGATTGATTTCCATATATTGAAACACCCCTGCATACCTGGGATGAAGCCTACTTGGTCATAGTGGATGATATCTTTAATATGTTCTCGTATTCAGTCAGAGACATAAAGTATCTTGGTGAGACCCTAACCAAGCAAGTCAAAGACTTGCATGAAAAAAAAAAAAAAAAAACATTTGAAGTATCTTAAGAAAGAATTAGAAGAAGATACAATGCAATCCACATCAAATTATCAACACAATTCTTTTCTGAACTTGAAAGAAAAATTCTCAAATTCATGTTGAAAAACAGGAAACGCAGAATTGCTAACACAATCCTCTTACAATAAAAGATCTTCCAGAGCTATCCCTATCCCTGATCACAAACTTTACTGTAGTCTAACAGTAATAAAATATGCATGGTCCTGGCATAGAAACATAATGGTGGATCAATGGAACCAAATGGAAGAACCAGAAATAAACCCACACATTTATGTACACCTGAGTTTTGACAAAGATGCTAAAATCATAAAATGGAAAATAAGTAGCATCTTCAACAAATGGTGCTGGTCTAACTGGGTATCTACATGTAGAAAAAGGCAAATAGATCCATACTTATTACCCTACACAAAACTAAAGTCCAAGTGGATCAAAGACCTCCAAAAAAAAGACACATTAAATCGGATACAAGAAAAAGAGCCTTGAACTCATTGGCACAGGAGACAACTTCCTGAACAGAACACCAACAGCACAGTAAATGGGACCTCATGAAACTGAAAAGCTTCTGTAAAGCAAAGGACACTCTCATCTAAACAAAGAATGCATACAGATAGGGAAAGAATCTTCACCAAACCTCTATGTGGCAGAGGGATAATATACAGTACATAAAAAGAACTAAAGAAGTTGAAAAGCACAAATCAAGTAATCCAATTAAATAATGGGGAACAGAGCTAAACAGAGAATAGACAAATATCAAATGGCAGAGAAACACTTAAGGAAATGCTCAACATTGTTAGCCATCAGGAAAATGCAAATCAAAACTATCCTGAGATTTTACCTTATACCCAACAGAATGGCCAAGATGAAAAAGTCAAGTGACCACACATGCTGGACAGGTTGTGGAGAAAGGGGAACCCTCCTTCACTGCTGGTGGGAATGTAAACTTATACAACCACTCTGGAAATCAATCTGATGCTGTCTCAGACACCTAGGAATAAGGCTTCCTAGAGATCCAGCTTTACCACTTCTAGGCATATATCCAAAATAGGCTCAAGTACACAATAAGGACATTTACCCAACCATGTTTTTAGCAGCTTTATTTGTAATAGCCAGAACCTGGAAACAGCCCAGATGGGACCAACTTAAAAATGGATACAGAAATTGTGGTACATCTACACATTGGAATATTACTCAGCAATATTCCAATTAAAACAAGGAAAGCATGAAATTTTCAGATAAATGTTGGGAAATGGAAGTGAGCTATCCCAGAAGCAGAAAGATATAGATAGTATGTACTCACTCTAGTAGGATAACCCTACTAGAAGCAGTACAAAAAAAGAAACTAATCAAGAAGGAGGACGCTGGCTAAAATGCTCAATACCCATCCTGAAAGACAAAGAGTATGGACATCAGAAGAAGGAGAAAACGGGGAACAAATTAGGAGCCTGCCACAGAGGGCCTCTGAAATGCTCTGCCCTGCAGACTAACAAAACAGTTGCTGAAGCTTATGGCCAACTATAGGGCATTGTGAATGGAATCTAATGAATAAAGAAGAAAATAGTAAGATCTGGAGAGGACACTTGCTCCACAAGAAGAGCAACAGAAACAAAAATTTTGAGCACAAGGGAATTTCCTGAGATTCATACTCCACACAAGTACCATGGATGGAGGTATCCTAGAACTCCTGTACAGATGTACCCCATGGAAGTTCAGTGTCCAATAGGTTTCCATACTAAAAGGAACAGGGACTGCCTCTGACATGAACTAATGGGCCTGTTCTTTGATCACCTCACCTAATGGGGGAGCAGCAATAACCAGGCCACAGAGAAAGATAAGACATCCGTTCCTGATGCGATCTGAATAACTAGGATCAGAAGGAATGAGAGGAAGAGCAAAACTATCAGTGGACTTATGGAGGGGCTTGTGTGGACAAGGGGAAAGAGGTGAGACTGCAAGGAGAAGGGGTTAAAAGGGAATACAAAGTAAATAATGTTTAATTAATAAAAATTAAAATAAAAATATTAAAACATTATAATTTCTTTTGTAGTTATATTATATGAGGGTAAGCTTTGAGGTTGGTATGCCAATGAATGTGATCAGACATAACAGAGTCTCTGTCTCTCAGTCTTTGTCACATTATATCTTTGTTTCTGTTTGTCTTGGTCTCTCTATTTCTGAATCAGTCTCTTAGGCTCTTTCTCTCTCTGTCTATCTCTCTTTGCCTGCCACTTTGGTTCAGTATGAAAAGTTATCAGTTCTGCTCAAGAACTACAACTGGTTGTCTGCTTACTGATGTGACATCATGGATGATCTCCGTAAAAATATAAGCAAGTTCCCCAATTAAGCGCTTTATGTTCAAAGGTTTTCTTGGTCAGGGAGCATTTTAACAGTAAGTAATTGACTGAATGAGGACATATCTTTGCATTTACCAAATAATAATGGAATCTGTGATAATGGAAAACTCACATATCAAGGACACATGATTTTATTAATGACCACTTGAAAGAAATATATAATACTTTTCCTGAGCTAATAGTCTTGAACACAGGAACTGGTACCTGTGTGCTTTCAGGTGGCTAGATTGATGCATGTAGGGCTGCTTAGCCTTTCACTTAAGCAGGCTGTCCACTTGGCACTTTTACTAACTGGCTCCTGAAACTCTTACTGGCTTTCACCTGTTTAATGACATCATTCTGCCTCTCAGCCAATCAGCACCTGAGAGATTATTGAGATTTTCATGGAGACGAGTAAACAAACTTTCCTCAGTACCATTGATCCTGTGCACAAATGACTTTTTTTGTGAAACCCAACAAGCCTTTATCTCATTCCTTTATCCAGATCCCACACCTTTAATCCTGTTTAACTCTCTGAAAATGTCAGGTAAGAAATGAAACTTTAATGTTTATTTAATTGGACAGCATCCTAAGTAGGGAAGCTTCAAAATGATGTGGGATTAAGGTGAATGTACCCAATGACAAGGAGATCTGCTGTCATCTTGGATCTGAAATTTCCAAGGTTGTGACTTTGAACTGTGCAGTTACTCCTGTACTCAATAAATGTACCATCACATCCTTATTGATAAAATACGCTGGGAGGGTCTAGAGTTCCCTGGATTTTTGAGTCTTTAAGAGCTGGAAAAGTGAAGGAAACTATACAATTCCTGGGACTGTTTGGGGTGAAACAGAGAAAGATGGGTGTATTTGAAACAACTGAGAGGCAATAAAGTCTTTGACAGCAGGTGCTCTTCTACACTAGTGTTGGAAACCCACTGTTAGCAGGTTTGCCTTGGCTGACCAGGCTGGATCAGCAGCTGTGTCGTACTCTTGGGTCAGATAGGAACCATCCTCATCTTGGGGTTTACAGCAAAACTTGGAATTCAGGACAGAGAAATGGGTTTCTGTTATATGCCTACGACAAAAGAGCAGCTGTGTGTTCCTGCATATGTCCTCCAGACAAACATTCTAAAATTCTTTTTAGTGCCAGGACTACTTGTTTGAGGTGCAACCTGAGCTAATGGGGTCAGAAGTAGTTGGGTAAATAGTTCATGGCTAGGATTCTCTGCTACATAATGAGTTCCTGGAAAGCATGCCATACAAAATCAAACTCTGCCCTCCATTAGCGGAATCTTTTCTCCATGTTAAAAGTCATTGCAGTAGTTGTCAATATATTATTTTTATTGATTATGTGGGAATTTCATAAAATATATATTACACTCCTTTTCCATTGCTCCCAGGTTCAAATTTCTACCCATGTGTCACAGTGAAATTTTATTTTGTTGAAATACATCAGTTGAAGAACATGTTGTTCATACACTCATTGAAACATGATCAGAGTCTCAGTGCCATGTCTCTTAAAGAAAACTGAGTTCATCCTTGCCACACCCTGACACCACCTCCAAGAAGCCATCAGTCCTAAAGAGCTCTATACTTCATCACCTTGATAACAATTTTTCTTATGTATTTATTTATTATGATTTGTTCACTTTGTTTCCCCTCTGCTGCCCCCTCCCTCTTCTCCTACCAGTCCCACCCACAGTCCTTATTCTACCATTAGGCCCTTTCTTTAGTTCCATGATAGGAGAGTCCTCCTCCCCCTTCTATCTGCCCTAGCTTATCAGGTGTTGTCATGGCTGGCTACATGATCTTCCTGTAGGGTCTGATTCTGAGAGCAATGTTCTCCTTCTGTCCTCAATTCCCTCTACTCATGACTATCTTACTGCCTCCTCTCCTGCAGGCTCCCAGAAATATGACTGGAGGGATTATTTCATAGGGTAAACCCATTTAGAACTGGGTGGTTTAAGGTCTCTGTCTGCATAATATCAGATTGTGAGTCTCTGTATGCAATTCAATTTGATGCAGAAGGGAGCATCTCTGTGGAAGCAAGAACATGGCACTATCAGTTGAGGGCAGAGAGCAACATATTTTAAAAACAACAGCTTCTCTTTCTTGAAAATTTCTGTCACATGCCCTGGCCCTGGATCATTTAACTGCCACCCAATTCCCCTATTGGAAGTTTATCCCTCACTATGAAGAGATTTCCTAATAAGTGAATATAGACCATATTTGTCTTACTGCATTGTATTTACTTCAAGAATGATTTTTCCTGATTCCTTCCATTTGCCTGAAAATATCATGATGTCGTTTTCTTAACTGAATAATACTCCATTAGAGAAATATTCCACATTTTCGTCAAAGGAGATCACCAGTCCTGTTCTTTGGTCCTTGGAAGTTGCTGGGTCTTTAATCATTGTATTGAATGACAAACTGTGATCATTACTATGTTCCTTTAGCCTAGAAGTACCCTCCATCTTCTTTCACCTCCTCATGTTTTGAAGTGTAATGTCTCTTTGATGCTTAATAATTTACATGTTGATTTCCCAGTGAGTAAATGTCTTTCAAATGTTAGGAGGTATGGCCTTGTTAGATAATGTAATTCCTTTTGGAGTTATATTTTTGGTAGGGTGTGCTTTGAGGTTGATATGCCAGTAAAAGTGACCAGACAGTATGGATTATCTGTCTCTAGATCTCTGTCATTTTATATCTTTCTTTCTGTTGGTCTTGGTCTCTCTATTTCTGAACCTGTCTCTCTATATCGTTCCCCTTCTGCCTGCCACTTGTGGATCAGTATGAATAGATCTCAGATCTCCTGGAAGACTACAACAAGATGACTGCTTGCAGACGTGACATCATAGATTGTCTCTGTAAAAATATAAGAACACTCATAATTAAAGGGTTTTTGTTCAAAGAGTTGCCTTTTTCAATGAGCATTTTCCAAGTAAGTAATTCACTGACTGAGGATATATCTGTGCACTTAACAAATAATAATTCAATCTGTGATAATGTGAAAGTCACATGTCAAATACAGAGGACTTCATTAATGACCACTTGAAAGCAGTAGGTGACATTTTTCCTGAACTAAGAGTCTTGAACACAGGAACTATTATCTCTGGGTTTTGTGCTCTAATCTGCCCAGACTGAGGCTTTAGGACTGCTCAGACTTTCTCTCAAGGAGGCCGTTGACTTGGCCCTTATAACAACTGGCTCCTGAAATTCTTACTGGAATTCACCAGTTTCAGGACATCATTCTCTTTCTCAGCCAATCAGCAACTGAGATAATCTTGAGGTTTCTATGAAGATAAGTAAACAAACTTTCCTCAGAGTCCAGTACCTCTAATCCTGTGCACATGTGTCATTTTATTGTGAAACCCAACAAGCCTTTATCTCATCCCTTTATCCAGATCCCACACCTTACTCCTGTTTAACTCTGACAAAGTCAGGGAAGAAATGAAACTTTAAATGTTTATTTAATTGGACAGCTTCCTAAGTAGGGAAGCTTCTAAATGATGTGGGATTTAGAGAAATTACTGAATAAGAACGTGGTCTCCTACTGTGATATTGGATTTGAAATTTCTTAGGTTGTGAATTCCAACTGGGCAGTTACTCTAGAACTCACTAAATATACCTTCACATTCTTATTGATAGGTTGGCAGGTTCTAGGGTCCCCTTGTATACTGAGTCTTTAAGAGCATGGAAAAGAGAAGGAAAACAGGCAATGCTGTGACTGGTTTGGTTAAAACAAAGAAAGATATGTGTATGTTAAATTGAAAATAAGGCTCACTATACTCTTTGACTGATTGTGCTGCTCAAAACTATTGTTGTCAATCCTCTATGAGCAGGGAAGCCTTGGGCTGACCTGGCTGGAATGGCAACTGTGTCCTCCTCCATAGTTATTGAGAAATCCTCCTGTTCTTGGGATTTACAGTTAAAAAATGAGCCATCAAGACATCGAAATATGTCAGTGTTACATGCCGAGGACACAAGAGGAGCTGTGTATCCTCCTGTAGTCCTCCAGACAAACCAACTAAACATACTGTTAGTTCCAGGACTGCTTGTTCAGAGATGCCATCTGAGCTCATAGTATCTGAGGTATGTGGGTAACCACTAGTTCATAGCTAGGATTCTTTGCAACATACATGAGTTCCTGGAAAGCATGCTTTATAAAGTCAGATTCTCTCCTACTTTAGCAGAATCTTTTCTTCATGTTAAAAGTCAATGTAACACTTGTCAACATATTAGTTTTATTGATTATGTGGGGATATCATATAACATACATTATACTCTTTTTCCATTGTTCACAGGTTCAAATTCCTGCCCAAGTGTCACTCTAAAAATTAGTTTTCCTGTAAAATACTTCAATTGAAGTATGTGTGGTTCATATACTCATTGGAATTTGATCAGATTCTCAGTACCAAAGCCCTTAAAGAAAACTGAGTTCATCCTTACAACACCCTGGGACCACCTCTAAGAAGAAAGCATTGATCCTGAAGAGCTCTATACTTCATCCCCTTAATCACAGTTTTCCTTATTTATTTATTTATTATGATATGTTCTCTTTATATCCCTTCTGCCGCAGTAACCCATTTCTCCTTCTAGTCCCACCCTATCTCCTCCTTCTCCTGATATGCCCTTTCTCTATTTCCCCCTTCTATCTGATTCTATCTTATAAGGTATCACCAAGCCTGGATGCATTAATTTACTTCTGTGGCCTGATTTTCAGGGCATTGTTCTCCTTGTGTACTCAATTGCATCTACTTATGACACTCTTCTTGCCTTTTCTCCTGCAGGTTTCCCAGAGGTCTGAGGAGAGGGAAAATCTCATAGGGAAATCCTATTTAGAGTTGGGTGTTTTAAGGTCTCTCTCTGTATAGTATCAGACAGTGGGCCTATGTATACAACCCCATTTGATGCAGAAGTAAGCATCTCTGGATCCAAGAATATGGCACTGATGTATCAGTTGAGGGCAGAGAGCAACATATTATACTAACAACAGCCTGGGTACATGTAAATTTCTGTAGGAAGCCCTGGCTCAACAAATCAATTAATTGTCACTCAATCCCCCATTGGAAGACTGGTTTGTTTACAATAGATGGCCTATTGGAACTTTATACCCCACCATAAGGAAGCCTTTAGTAAGTGAACACATACAATATTTGTCTCTCTGCATTTTAGTTGCTTCACACAGGATTATTTTTCTTTGGATCATCCATTTACCTGAAAATATGAAGGCATTTTCTTAGCTGAAGAATACTCTGTTATGGAAACATTCCACATTTTCCCCAAAAGAGATTGTCAGTCCTGTTCTTTAGAACTTAGAAGTTGCTGGGGCTTTAATCATTGTATTGAATCACAAACTATCAGGATAAGTATGTTCTTTTAGCCTAGAAGTCCTTCAGTCTTCTTCCACTTCCTGTTGATTTGAATTGAAATGTCCACTTGAAGCTCATCTATTTAGATGTTCAGTTCCCAATGAGGAAATGTCTGGTTTGTGTTAGAAGGTATGTCCTTGTTAGATAATATAATTCCTAGTGGAGTTATATTTTAGGAGGGTGTGCTTTGAGGTTGATATGCCAATGAAAGTGACCAGGCACAATGGTCTCTTGGTCTATGTACCTTTATATATTTGTTTCTGTTGGTCTCTGTCTCTCATTTCTGAATCTCTTACTCTAGCTCTTATCTATCTCTGTCTCTTGCAGTCTTCCTCTTTCATCCTGCCACATATGGTTTAGTTTGAAGTGCTCTCAGTTCAGTTGAAGGACAAAAACAAGTTGTCTGCTTGTTGATGTGACATCATGGATGGTCTCTGTAAAAATATATGGAAGTTCTCAATTAAATGCTTTTTTTATTTTTCAAAGAGTTGCCTAGACCAGGGAAAATTTTCCCAGTAAGTTATTCACTGACTGAGAACATATCTGTGCACTTAACAAATAATAATGGAATCGGTGATAATGGGAAAGTAACATGTCCTAATGACCACTTGAAAGAAATATATGACACTTTTCCTGTACTAAGAGTTTGGACACAGAATCTGTCATTTCTGGGCTGTGTGCTTTCAACAGCACAGTTTGAGGCATGTAGGGTTGCTCAGCCTTTCTCCCAAGCAGTCTGTGAACTTGGGTCTTTTAATAACTGGCTCCTGAAACTCTTGCTGGCTTTCACCTTTACATAGCATCATTCTTCCTCTCAGCCAGTCAGAACCTTAAAGAATCTTGAGGTTTCCATGGAGATGAGCAAACAAACTTTCAGTTTGTGTCCAGTATCTCTGATTTGGGGCACAATTGACATTTTCTAGTGAACCCAACAAGCATTTATCTCATCCCTTTATCCAGATCTAACACGTTTACTCCTGTTTACCTCTCTGAAAATGTCCAGGAAATGAAACGTTAATGTTTATTTAATTGGAGAGCTTCCTAAATTGTGAAGTTTCAAAGTGAAATAGGATTAAGGGTAATGTTCCGAATTACAAAGTGGTCTTCTGCTGTGGACTTGGTTCTGAAATTTCTTAGGTTGTGACTTTGAACTGAGCAGTTACTGGAATACTGACTAAATGTACACCTAATAAACAGTCATCTTGAGCAGAGAGGTCTTCATTGACATCATTATCATTGTCAGAAGAAAACTCCACATCCACTTGTCACACAAGATGTTCCAGTAGTCATATAGCTGCATCATCTTCCTGTGAAAAAACACAGACAGATCCTTGTCTGCATAAGAGTATAGGGTTGTGTCCATGCCATTGATTTATTAAAGTATCCCTCCATTATACTTTAGCAAATTTTTTCTTGGTTTCTGTATGCCAAAATCTATCTGCTGCAGATTTTCCATGCTTATCCAAATTAAAAAAAAAAAAATCAGAATGAAAAGAAAATGATTAAGATGATTCTTAGGTGTCCAGGGGAGTAGCTCCCATTTATTTATTTATTGCAAATAAATCTTAATTGTTTAGTGGGCATGCTCTACCACGCTTTGTCCTTGAGTATTGTAAGGTATTTTAGTTATAGGAGAAGCTTGAAGCTTTTGAAAAAGTCTTTAAAAATATGTGCTAGTATATAATGTTTCATTGTCACTTTTAAATTGCTTAGTATATCCTAGAACATTAAATCCTGTAGACAATGAGCAATAACATTCTTTGCAGCTTTTTCTGGTTGAGGAATGGCAAAAATAAAACCAGAATAGGTATCTATGCAATCATGTACATATTTTAATTGTTTAAATTTAGGAATATGAGTAATATCCATTTGCCAAATCTGATTTGGAACCAATCTTTAGGATGGACTCCTAAATGAGGATCAGGCTAACAAGTACTACAAGCCTTGACTATACTACAGGCCTCTTCCTTAGTCAATTCATATTTAAGTCTCAAGGTTTGATTATTAAGATGATGCATATTATGGGCATCCTGGGCTCTTTTTAACTGTGAACAATAAACTTTGGTGACTTTATCTGCCAATGGATTTCCTTTAGACAGTAGTCCTGGCAAATTAATATTAGCCCAGAAATGTCCTATGAAAAAGGGAAAGTTTTTTTTAATCAAATTTTGAATTTGTCAAAATAAAATTCCAGCAGGAGAGATGTCTGAATTTGACCTGCAGTCTCTAACCTAGTCAAGGACTGAGCTACATATGCACTATCTATAAAAATATTCAAAGACTGCTTACTAAAACTTTGAAACACAGACAATACTACATATAACTCTGCTACTTGCTTAAATGTGTTACATACTTGAAAATATATTGTTTTTCTTTTATAAGCATAGGGAGAAACACCAGATAATAAATCATCAGTAAATACTGTTAAAGTATCAATAATTGGGGTATCTTTTGTTTTAAACAGAATAACTATAGGATGTACCTATAAAAACTGAATTAATTTGTTTTTTGTGCCTCAACAGGTTGGACTCTGTCATAATAAGCTCACATATCTTCAAATGCCATCTATCAGATCTCTGACAAGTCTGAGGGCCAGTATATTTGAGTTATTCTTTGTTTACCTTTATCATCTGCTCTAAACTTTAATTTATGAAAGAGGATGTTATAATCTCAATTTTGACATATTTTAAAATCCATGTTTTAGAACCAAATTTTAGGTAGATTTATATAAGCATGCTTTATGATTATAAATTATATATTTAAACAAAAAACAAACAAAACAAAACAAAACAAAAACATGTAAACAAAGAGACTAGGTAAAAACTCAATCTTGTTGTCAACTATAATCTTTAGCATAACTTTAAACTAAAACTCTGCCCTTTTTAAACTAAAATGAGAACAAAATTTTTAATTATGCATAATTTATAAAGGGGCTAGCAGATATTATTAATGCTATCATATTGTATTAAAACTTAACAGCCAAAAATTAGAGAACAAAAGTTTTATTTAACATTAAACAGAAGCTCAGTAACCAAGTAGTTTTCTAAAGTAAGGGGAACAAGGATTATTTCTAACAGGATCTCAAGGGCAGGCTCTTTGACCTCCCCGCCCCCCCCCCCCCCAGCGGAGGAGCAGTCCTGTTAGGCCACAGAGGAGAACTTTGCAGCCATTCCTGAAGATACCTGATAAAAACAGGGTAAAATGAAAGGGGATGAGGTTCTCCCCTATCAGTGGACTTGGAAAGGGGCAGGGAGGAGACCAGGGAGGGAGTGTGGGGTTGGGAAGGGAATGAGGGAGCGGGATACAGCTGGGACACAGAGTTAACAAAATGTAACTAAAAAGAAAAATAAAATTAAAAAAAATTAAACAGAGAACTACACTTAGCCTGTAGCCCTCCGCAAAAGGAACTATTCTGGCTGTACCAAATCTATAGGACAGAAAAAAAAAAAAAAAACAAACAAACAAAAAAAAAAAAAACACAGCATTAAATTATTTATGTAGGTACTGGCAAAAAGCTATATAATTTATATAATTATTTAATTAAATAACCATAAATTTATGTAATTTATGGTTAACAAGGATCTAAATATAACCCTGCATGACCCTGGGCTAATATGGAACTGAAGTCCTCTTTTTCCTTAAAAGAGCATAAGCAAACATTTTGCAATGAAGAATCTCCAGACTTTTTAAATGAAGAACAACATATTTTATACTTTTTACATTATATATTATAATTACTGCAGTTTTGTTTAATTGGCTTAAATAGAATGACTTGGTTTTACTTTGTAAACTTAATAAAATAAATACAAAGTTTTTTCATTTCTCGCAAATGGTTGAGAAAATGTTTTAAGTTCTTTGTTAGACTGCCCAAGGGTTGCTATTTTAAAATACCTGATAAATTTTAAAATGTTTTATAGAATTTAACTCTGATTTTCCAATACCAAGCTCAGATGTGTTGATTCAAATTGTCTCATGTATAAAAATATCCAAGTCTACAGATAAACCTACACACAGAGAGAGATACATAAGGAACATAGAAATCTGACATTGTCACCTTGGAGTAACTAGAATACCCAAATCCCAGGACTTGACCAGCCCCTACTGGACACAAGTCCCAGATTCCAGAAGAAGTGCACCCCCCTCACGGGTCCCCTCCACACACATATCCAGAAGGAGCAGAGCACTCACGGCCCTTTTACAGCTTTGAGATGGAGAGCAGGCTCCAGTAGCCCTCTTCTCACACAGAATAGGGTCCCAGCGACCAGTCTCTCCAGGTCCTAAGTAGGAGAACCTTTAGGGGCCTCTTCCCTAGCAATTGGAATGTCCTCTCGATTCTCTTGAGCAGAGAGGAAACTCTCCAAGTTTCCCAGACCTTGCAAGCAAACCAAAACCAGAAACCAAAACAAAAGCCAGCCACCAGACAAATACAAAAAACAGAGATAAAGGCAAAAAAACATGGTACCTACTTTTTAAACATTTAAATAATTTTATAACCAGTTTTTGTAGTATTAAAACAAAGCATCCTCTTTACAAGTGAAATCATAAATAACATTTTCAATTTTAAAAGTCTAAAGCAGACTTTAAAATTTACCAGTGCAAACAATCCAATTTTATTATTATTATTATTATTATTATTATTATTATTATTTTGTAATTTTAATTTCTCATATTCACTTAATAACTGAACTTGATCCCTTTCTAATTGAACTTTCTCTCAGAGAACAGTAATATCCTCCTGAAGTGGTCCCATATCTCCTGCACATTTGGCAGGGAAAGCCACTGGGCAAAGGGTTCAGGAGGGCAGTCTGAATTATGAGACTTGGCAGTTTCTTCCTCTGAATCCATTTCATCCTCACTATCTCTCTCCTAAATTATTTTCTGCTTTCAAATTTCATAAATCTGTTTGAGCTCCTTTATGAACATTTGAAATAATCTTTGAAGTACGTTTTTTTCTGCCTGTTTGACTGCTCTAATTACTCCAAGTAACACTTTAGCTTGTGAGTTTCCTTTACCCAAGTTTCCAGATTGATGGTACCTTAAACTGGGAACCAGGGACAAACTTCAATTACAAACTAAAGGGGGATAAGGGTATTTCTCCCAATTAAGTCCTCATTAACAACTCCCTGCTATTTCTCTGCCCCATGATTTCACTGCCTGCCTATCTTGTCTTCCTCCCTGTGATAGGCTGTCATAATGAAGCACATTTTTTCTCAGGCATCCAGAGCTCCAAAACCAGCCTTTCTCAAGTTGCCCCTTGTTTTCAAGGTCCCTTGTTCAGGTGCCACCTGACCCAAACTGTGGGCTAGCTGAACAGGTTCCATCTATAAGAGGGAGTGTAAATGAGGGGACAGGGACAAGAAGAATGGAGACAAGACAGATTCCTGATCAAGTCTCAGTTTACTGAATGAGCAAACACTTATAAAGCAAAGGGTAAAAGCAAAAAAAAAAAAAAAAAAAAAAAAAAAATTCACAATAGCAACACATTTGTGCCACCTGGAAAATCTACTAGGAATTCACTCAATTCAACCAGTGTTGCTCTCTGGTCCCCAAGGTTGCAGGGAGATTGCTATCTACTTCCCAGACTCAGAACACCCCACATGCAGAGACTACCAAATAAAATCTTTAAGACGTAGTATTTAGTTAAGACCCGCATCTGCCAAGGCAGAAGGCAGAATTCCAATTACCAAAATCCTTCAGAAACCAGAGAATTTCTGGGACTGGTTTGACTAAAAAAGAGAAAATCAGTGAGTGTAAAAGGAGAAATGAGGGGCAATAAACTATTTGACACCTGGTTCTGTTCCACATTAGTGTTGCCAAACCTCTATGAGCAGGGTTGCCTTGTCTGACCAGGCTGGATGGGCAGCTGTGTCCTACTCAGTGGTCAGTGAAGAAATCTCCTGGTTCTGGTGTTTACATTTAAAATTGGGCCTTCAGGACAGTGAAAAGGGTGCATGTTATGTGCCTAGGAAACAAGAGCATCTGTGTTTCCTACTGTGGTCCTGCAGACAAACCCACTAAACGTAGTGTTAGTGTTAGGACTGCTTACTCAGACACACCACTTGAACTCATAGGGTTTGAAGTAGCTGGGTAACCACTAGTTCATGGCTAGGATTCTCCTCTACATAATGAGTTCCTAGACAGCATGCCTTACAAAGTCAAACACTGCTCTCCTTTAGTGTAATCTTTTTCCATGTTAAAAGTAATTGTAAAAGTTGTCAACATATTATTTTTATTTCTTATGTTGAAATTTTGTATAATATACATTACACTAATTTTCCATTGCTCCCAGGTAGAAATTTCTACACATGTGCCACTCTAATTTTTTTTTTCTTCAGTATTCATAAATCTAGTATGTGTTGTTCAGAAACTCATTGGAACATGATCAGAGTCTCAGTGCCAAGTCTCTTAAAGAAAACTGTGTTCATCAGTGCCACACCCTGGCACTATGCCTAAGAAGAGACCATCAGTCCTGATGAGCTCTATATTACATCACCTTAATCAAAGTTTTTCTTATTTTTTATTACAATTTTTCACATTGTATCTCCTCTGCTGCCCTCTCCCTCTTCTCCTTCCAGTCCCACCCACCCTCCTTCTTCTACCCCTATAGTCTTTCTTTCATTCATTGATAGTGGAGGTCCTCCTCCCCCTCTATCTGACCCTAGCTTGCCAGGTCTCATCAAGCCTGGCTGAATCATCTTCCTCTGCATCCTGATTCTCAGGGCATTGTATTCCTTGTGTCCTCAATACCTTCTCCTTAGGACACACTTCCTGCCTCCTCTACTGCAGGCTTCCCAGAGCTCTGAGGGGAGGGAGAATTCAATAAGGTAATCCCACTTAAATCTGGGTGGTTTAAGGTATCTCTCTGTATAATATCAGTCTGTGGGTGTCTGCATGCAATCTGATTTGATGCAGAAGGAAGCATCTCTGTGTATACAAGGACATGGCACTGATCTATCAGTTGAGGGCAGAGAGCAACATATTTTAAAAACAACATCCTGGGTTGCTTGAAAATGTCCATAGGATGCCTTGGCCACTTATCTGCCACCCAATCCCCCTAGTGGAACATTGATTTGTTCACAATAGATGGCCATTTTGAAGTTTTTCCACACTTTTAGGAGACCTCCTAATAAATGAATAGATACGTCATTTGTCTTTCTGCATTTTAGGAACTTTACTCAGGATGATCTTCCTAGTTCTATCCATTAGCCTGAAAATACCATGATTCCATTTTCTTAGATGAACAATACTTTTATGGAAATTTCTACTTTTCCCCAAAGAAGATTGTCAGTCCTGTTCTTTAGTCCTTGGAAGTTGCTGGGACTTTAATCATTGTATTTAATGACAAACCATCAGGATTACTGTATTCTTTTAGCCCAGAAGTCCCTCCATATTTTTCTACTTCCTGGTGATTTGAATTACAATATTCCCATTGAAGATCATGTATTAATATGTGGAGAACCCTGTGAGGAAATATCTGGGAAGTGTTAGAAGGTATGGCCTTATTAGATAATATATTTCCTATTAGAATTATATTATAGAAGGGTGTGCTTTGAGTTTGATAAGCCATTGATTGTGTTGAGACAGAATGGAGTCTCTGTTCCTTGGTCTCTGACACTTTATATCTTTCTTTCTGTTGATCTCAATCTCTCTTTCTGAATCTGTCTCTCCAGCACTTTCTCTCTTTGTCTCTCTCAGTCTATGTCTCTCTCTCCTCTCCTTGGTTGGCTCGCATTTGGATACTGAACTGCCATGGGCTACATCTGTGCAGGGGTCTTAGGTTATCTGCATGCATAGTCTTTGGTTGGAATAGCAGTCTCAGGAAAGACCCCTGTGCTCAGATTTTTTGGTTCTGTTGCTCTCCTTTCCTCTCCAGATCTTACAGTTTCTTACTTCTTTCCTAAGATTCCCTGCACTCTGCCCAAAGGTTGCCCATAAGTCTCAGTATCTACACTGATAGTCTGCAGGGGAGAGCTTTTCAGAGGTCCTCTGTGGCTCCTGAGTTGTTCCCTCTTTTCTCCTTCTTCTGTTTTCCAGCATCTTTGCCTTTCTGGATAGGAATTGAGCATTTTAGCAAGAGTCCTCCCTCTTGATTAGTTTCTTTAGGTGTACAGATTTTAGTAGGTTTATCCTATATTCTATGTCTATATGAGTGAGTATATACAATTTGCATCCCTCTGCTTCTGAGATAGCTCACTCAGGATGCTCTTTTCCAGATCCCACCATTTACCTGGAAATTTCATGATTTTCTTTTTTTTTTTTTTTTATTGCTGAGTAATATTCTATTGTGTAGATATACCACAATTTGTGCATTCATTCCTCCACTGAGGGGCATCTGGGTTGTTTTCAGCTCCTGACTATTACAAATAAGGCTGCTACAAACATTGTTGAGCAAATGTCCTTATTGTGCACTTGAGAATCTTCTGGATATATGCATAGGAGTGGTATAGTTGTCCAACTATTCCTAGTTGTCTGAGAAAGTGCCCAATTGCTTTCCAGAGTGGTTGTACAAGTTTATATTCCCACCAGCAGTGGAGGAGGGTTCCCCTTTCTCCACAGCCTCTCCAGCATGTGTTGTCTCTTGAGTTTTTGATCTTAGCCATTCTGATGGGTTTAAGGTGGAATCTTAGGGTTGTTTTAATTTGCATTTCCCTGATGGCTAATGAGGTTGAGCATTTCTTTGTTTCTCTGCCATTCGATATTCCTCTGCAGAGAATTCTTTGTTTAGCTCTGTTCCCCATTTGTTTTAATTGGATTACTTGATTTTTTGCTGTTTAACTTCTTTAGTTCTTTATATATACTGGATATGAGTCCTCAGTCAGATAAAGGGTAGGTGAAGATCTTTTCCCAATCGACTGTTGTTTTGTTCTGAGGACAGTATCCTTTGCTTTACAGAAGCTTTTCAGTTTCATAAGTCCCATTTATTTATTGTTGCTCTTAGAGCTTGTGCTGTTGGTTGTGATAGGAACAGGGACTGTCTCTGACATGAACTGATTTGGCCTGCTCTTTAATTACCTCCCCCGGAGAGGGAAGCAGCATTACCAGGCCACAGAATAGGACAAGACATCCACTCTTGATGAGACCTAATTGACTAGGATCAGAAGGAAGGAAAAAAAGACCTCCTCTATCAGTGGACTTGGGGAGGGGCATGCATGAAGAGGGTGGAGGAAAGGAGGGATTGGGATGGGAGGAGGAAGGGAACCATGGGGGGATACAAAGTGAGTAAAGTGTAATTAATAAAGAAAAATTAAAAAGAAAAGAAAAGCTCTCATTTTTGCTGAAGGACTACAACAAGATGACCTCTTGTTAATGTGACATCCTGGATGGTCTCTAGAAAAATATAAGAAAGGTCCTAATTAAAAGCTTTTTCTTCAAAGATTTGCATTGGTCAAGGAGCGTTTTCACAGTAAGTAATTCACTGACTGGGGCATATCTGTGCACTTAACAAATTATAACGGTAACTGTGATAATGTGAAAGTCACATGACTTTATTAATGACCACTTGAAAGAAATATGTGACACTTTTCCTGAACTAAGAGTCTTGGACACAGGAACTGTCATCTCTGGGTTGTATGCTTTCAGCTGCCCAGATTGAAGCATTTAGGGCTGCACAGCCTTTCTCTCAAGCATGCTGTCTACTTGGCCTTTTACTAAGTGGCTCCTGAAACTCTTACTGATTTTTACCTGTTTTTTGACATCAATCTTTCTCTCAACCAATCAGCACCTGAGAGAATCTTGAGGTTTTTATGGAGATGAATAAACAAAGTTTTCTCAGTGTCCAGTGTTAGGAATAATGTTCTTTTAAAATGTATACACCTTACCCTTGTACATTCAAATGCTGAATTCTCTACCACCCCACTCTTTGGTTTCAATCCGGATAGTGCATTGTGATACTCATTCTAAGCATCCTGTCTCACCTCTCTCTAAACAGGCCTAAATAAAGCTAGTAGACACAATGTTGAGCTGGAAGGAGCTAGAGGACATGAAATGAGTGGGAGGGGCTAGAGGGAGGAAGGAGTGAGTGAGTTGAGAACTGAGGTGAGAGCTTGGGAGAGGAGAGTTAGAGAGCTGGAGGAAAGATCTTGTACCTATGGGAGAGGAACCGGGCATAATATTTCACAAAAAAACAAGTATAATGTGGGAAATGTTAGGAAACTATGAGGGCTTAGAGGTTTAAAAAGGAGTAACTATTGCCTAGCATTGTATTCTAGGTTAGCTAAGAAATCCCAGTGTCTGTGTGGTGATTTGCTTATACAGCTGTTTAGGACTAAGACCAGCATTACCAGAAGATGTATCAATAGTAAATATTAATATCTGATCCTGTGCACATGTTATTTTTTTCTTGTGAGACCCAGCAAACATTTATCTAATCCCTTTATTCAGATCTGACACATTTACTCATGTTTACTTCAGTGACAATATTTGGTAGGAAATGAAACTTTATTATTATTTTATTTAATTGGACTCTTTAATAAGTAGGGGAGCTTCAAAGTGATATGGGATTAGGGCGAAGGTACTGAATGACAAGGTGGTCTCATGCTGTGGTCTTGGATCTGAAATTTCCAAGTTGTGACTTTCAACCGAGTAGTTATTTGTGTACTCACTAAATGGACCTTCACATTTATTGATATGATAGGTTAGCAGGTTTTAGGGTTCCCTGGGTTATTGAGTCTTTAAGAGCAGGGAAAATAGAAGGAGAACAGACAATTGCTGGCACTGGTTTGGCCAAAACAGTGAAAGATCAGTGTATATAAAAGGAGAACAATGGGGAAATAAACTTTTAACAGATGGTAATCTTCCAACCTCTAGGTGTTGCCAACCCTCTATGAGCAGGGTTGCCTTGGCTGACCTGGATGGATTGGGAGTATGTTCTACTCAGAAGTCAGTGAGCACTCCTCCTGGTCCTAGGCTTTACAGATAAAAATGGTCTTTCAGGATAGAAAAATGGGTCCATGTTATATACCCAGGACAAAATAGCATCTGTGTTTCCTGCTGTGGTCCTCCAGACATACCCTCTAAACATATTATTAGTTCCATGACTGATTGTTCAGAGGTGCCACCTGAGCTTATGGGGTCTGATGAAGCTGGGTAACCACTATTTCATAGGTTGGATTCTCAGCTATATAATGGGTTCCTGGAAAGCATACCTTACAAAGTCAAACTCTGCCCTCAATTAGCAGAATATCTACTCCATATTAAAAGCCATTGTAAAAGTTGTCAACATATTAGTTTTATTGTTTATATGGGCATTTTATATAACATACATTACACTCCTCTTCCATTGTTCCCAGGTTTGAATTCCTATCCATGTGTCACACTAAAAATTTGTTTTACTTTAAAATACATCAATTGAAGTATGTGTTGTTCATCTACTCATTGGAACATGATGAGAGTCTCAGTGCCAACTCCCTTAAAGAAAACTGAATTCACCATTACTAACTCTGGTCACCACCCCAAAAAGAAGCCATCAGTCCTGAAGAGCTCTAGCCTCCATCACAGTTTTTCTTACCTATTTATTTATTATTATTTGTTCACTTTGTAGCCCCTCTTCTGCCCTCTCCCTCTTCTCCTTCCAGTCCCACCCAGCCTCCTTCATCTTCCCTATGCCCTTTCTCTAGTTCCCTGATAGAAGAGGTTCTCTTCCCCCTCATATATGACCCCAGCTTATCAGACCTCATCAAGGCCAGCTGCATCATTTTCCTCTGTGGCCTGGTTTTCAAGACATTGTTCTTGTTGTGTCCTCAATTCCCTCTACTCATGACACTCTTTCAGCCTCATCTCCTGCATGCTTCCAAGAGCTCTGAAGAGAGGGAGAATTTCATAGGCAAATCACATTTAGAGGTGGGTGTTTTAAGGTCTCTCTTTGCATAATGTCAGATTCTGGTTTTCTGTATGCAATCCCATTTGATGCAGAAGAAAGCATCTCTGTGGATCCAAGAACATGGCAATGATCAATCAGTTGAGAGCAGAGAGCAACATATTTTAATAACAACAGGCTGGGTTGCTTGAAAATTTCTGCAGGATGACCTTTTCCAACAACTCCAGTCACTGTCACCCAATCTTCCTAGTAGAAGACTGGTTTGGTCACAATTAGATGGTCTATTCAACTTTATTCCCTACTATTTGGAGAGCTCCTAATAAGTCAAAACATACCATACTTGTCTTTTCTACTTTTTAGTTACTTTACCCACTATGATATTTCCTGCTTCCATCTATTTGCCTGAAAATATCATCATGTCATTTTCTTAACTGAGTAATACACCGTTTTGGAAATATTCCACATTTTCTCCAAAGGAGATTGTCAGTCCTTTTCTTTGATCCTTGCCAGTTGCTGGAAGTTTAATCATTGTATTGAATGTCAAACTATCAGGATAACTATGTTCTTTTAGCTTAGAAGTCCCTAGAAAGTTGTGCTTTGAGCTTGATATGCCAATGTAAGTGAGCAGACCGAATGGCTTTCTGTCTGTCTCTGTCACTTTATATATTTGTTTCTGTAGATCTTCTTTTCTCCATTGCTGAGTCTGTGACTCTAGCTCTTTCTCTCTCTGTCACTCCTAGTCTCTGTCTTTCTGCCTGCTGCTAGTGGTTCAGTAGGAAAAGCTCTCAGTTCTGCTGAAGGACCACAAGTTGTCTGCTTGCTGATGTGACATCATGGATAGTCTTTGTAAAAGTATAAGCTAGGTCCTAATTAAATGCTTTTTGTTCAAAGATTAGCCTTGGTCAGGGATCATTTTCCTAGTAAGTAATTCACTCACTGAGAACATATCTGTGCATTCAACAAATAATAATGGAATCTGTGATTATGCAAAACTCAAATGTCAAGGGGACACTTTATTAGTGACCACATGAAAAGAAAATATGACACTTTTCCTGAACTATGCATCTTGAAAGGGAACTGTTATCTCTGGGTTGTGTGCTTTCAGCTACCCAGATTGAGGTATGTAGGGCTGTTCAGTGTTTCTCTCAAGCACTCTGTCCACTTGGCCTTTTTAATAACTGGCTCTTTAAACTCTTACTGGCTTTTACCTGTTTCATGACATCATTCTCCCTTTCAGCCAATAAGCACCTTAACATTTTGATATCATAATAGCAATGGAATTCATAATGAATTTTGATGTCATGATGAAATTGTGATGTCATAAAATCATTGCAATGTCATCATAGCATTGGATTCTTAATATCATACATTTGTGAAGTTATAATAGCTTTTTGATGTCAAAATTCTATTGTGATGTCATACAACAATCATGTCTTAATATTGCAAAGTCATAATAGCATGGTGATATCATAATACTATTGTGAAGTCATAATACCATTGTGATGTCATAATAGCATTGTAATATCATAATAACATGATGATGTCACAATAACATTGTGATGTCATAATAGCACTTTGATATCAAAATACCTTTCTGATGTTATAATAGCATTGTGATTCCCTACCATTGTGATGTTATAATAGCATGGAGATATCATAATAATGTTATGAAGTCATAATAGCATTGTGATGTCATAACAGCATTGTGACATCATAATAGTATTGTAAAGTCATACAGCATTGTAATGTCATAATTGCATTGAAATGTCCTAATAACATTGAAAGTCATAGCATTTTTAATTCATAATAGCATTGTAATGTCACAAGTCCATTGTGAAGTGATACCACAATCATGTATTAATAGCATTGTGCTCTCATAGGAACAATGGATGTCACAATGAATTTTGATGTCATTATACCACTGAGATATCATAATAGCATTGCGATGTCAAAATTCCATTGTGATGTCATATCACAGTCATGTCATAATAGCATTGTGATGTATAATATCATTGCAAAATAATACCATCATAGCATAATAAGATTTTGATGTCATAATACCATTTGATGTCATAATGCCATTGTGATTTCAAAATTCCTTTGTGATTTCAAACCACAATCACATCAAAATAGATTTATGATTGTCATAATTCCATTGAGATATCATGACATCATTGTTATTTCATAATAATATTGTGATGTAATAAAACCAATGAGATTCATGACACCATTGTTATGACATAAGATTGAAATGACATAATAAAGTTGTGATGCCATAATACCATATCACAAAGTTGTGATGTCATAATTGCAATTTGATGTCATAATAGCATTTTGATCTTATAAAGCCTTTGTGATGTTATAATATCATTTCAATGTCATAAAACAATTCTGATGTCCTATCAGTATAATGTCATAATAGAAGTGTGATATCATACCACTGTGATGCCATCATAGCATTGTGAAGTCATAATAGCATTGTGAAGTCATATCATTGTAATGTCATAATAGTAATTTGAAGTCATAATGCCATTGTGATTTCAAAATTCTATTGTGATTACATATCATAGTCATGTCGATATACAATTGTGATGTCATAATATCATTGTGATGCCATAATATCACTATGATGTCATAACAGAATTGTGATGTCATACGATTGTGGGGTCATCATAGCATTGTGAGGTCGTAATAGCAATGTGATGTCATAATACAATTGTGCAGTCATTTCACCACTGTGATGTCATTATAGCATTAAGATGGCAGACTCTTGTGATGTTATAACATCATCGTGATCTCATAATACCATTGTGATCCCATAATTGTATTGGAATGTCATATTATTTTGATGTCATAAGAGCATTTTGATGTCATAATACCATTGTGATGTCATAATATCATTGTGAAGTCATAATACCATTCTGATATCATAATACCACTGTGATGTCATAATATCATTTTTGAGGTCATAATGCCATTGTGATATCAAAATTCTATTGCTTTTACATACCATAGTCATAACAAAATACAATTTCATTGTCATAACAGCATTTTGAAGTCATAAGAGCACTGAGATATAACACAATTGTGATGACATAAAGCTACTGATATGTCATAACAAAGCTGTGATGTCATATTACATCTGGGGAGTCATAATAGAATGTGATGTCATAATAACATTGTAAAGTCAAGACACCATTGTGATGTCATAACACCATTGTGATGTCATAATGCCATTGCGATGTCATAATAGCACTATTTTCTTCATAGCACCATGCTGTTATAATAGCATTGTGAAGTGATTATGCCACTGTGATTGATGTGAATTCAATCTTTACAACAGTAAAGACATAACATCTATCATTAAGAAAAAAAAACTTACATGGTAACCTTAAGGAAAATTTTGTCATTTTAAATCTTAGGATATCTCTGCAAATGGCTAAACAGCAAGAGTTGCCATCCTGGTTTTTATTATGTAAATTAGGCTGATCAGAGACTCACAAATCTGTTTCTTTTTACTTTGTGTTGGGATTAAAGGCATGTGCCTTCATCAACTTGTTCAAATATTTTTTCTGAACTAAATAGTATTGTAACTCAAAGCCTTTAAATGAAAATTAAGCAAAGAGACAAGAAAGTTTTAAGTTTTGGGTCAGTTGTTATGATGAAACAAGCAAAGCCCAGTTGGTTGTTTTATGGAATTTAGTTGAATTTATTTTAGTGAATTAGTGGACCCTTACCAGATAGAGCTGACAAATATCTTGCAGCCAGAGAGCTTTGAATTTTAGCCATTATTAATCTAATTTTTACTAGGAAGAGTCTATTTTCTGTAACTTAGTATTCCATTCCTTGGTTGTTTTCCCCATTTTCTCCTTGCACTTTCTTGGAGAAGTTCTCCAGAAGAACAACTACCATTAAATAAATTGCAATCAGATCCATAACTATGACAACCAAAACAAAGCCAAAGTGGATTAAAACACACTCTGCCATGGCATTTTTTTCTATTTTAGATGAAGTTTTAGGCTAAACTCTGTCTAGAGTCTGTGTGTCTCCAATTCATTTCTTTCTAGACATGGCTGCTGAGTTTAGCTGAGCTGAGCCAGCCACAGTATAAGGAAGCCATGCTTGTGTATCCTACTGTTAGACTGTAGCAGCAGCCAGTTTTGTTATGTTAAGCCTCAGGTCTGTCCTGAGGCTGTGTTTTGCTCCTGGGCCTGTTTAAGAGTCTCTCTTAAAGAGACAGAAATTCACATGGAGTTTTTAGGTTTTAAGTTTGGGTTATTGGGGCTGTATTACTGGAAGCTTATTTCCCCCACCAAATTATGTTAAAGTGTGATTTAAAGAGTGTGGATACTTAGATTAGTTGGTTGACATTTGTTGTACAGTTAGATTAGCTGGGTGCCATTTATTGATAGTTATTAATATTTACTATTGAAATGTCTTTTAGTTAAGCAATGGTTATTCCTAAAGCAGCTATTTACACAAATAATGACACAGAGACTGGGATTTATTTAATTAACCTAGAACACAATACTGGGCAATAGTTATTCTATCCTAAAGCTCCAATTCTGCACAGATTTTGACCATTCAGATTTCACTCATTATATGTGCTTTTAGTCATATCTTAGGTTCAGTCTCTCCACATGGTTCCAAGACCTCTACTCCTGATTCTCCACCTGTACTCCCTGATTCCTTCCTCTTCCTCCTGCTATGGACCAGGATGTCCCACCCTATCATCACCATGCTCAGCATTATATCTGGTTGTTTTATTGAATAGAGAGAACAAATGGTTGAAAGAATCAAACTAAATTTGTAACCTATATTTCTGTTAATTGCCTTATAACATATTTTCAATTTTAAGCCCATGTTAATTAAAGCCTCTTAGTGCTTCCCCCCAGAGCCAAGGAATTTAAAAGTTCCTGACATTAGCCATCTCTGATGGCAGAGATAATTAAGAGAACAAGTAGAGATCTCTACTAAATGGAGAGAAAATCACCGGCTGGTGCTTGTGAAATGAGCTTTGTTTGGAAACTGGGCCAAATGTCCCCAATCCTTCTCCTGAATAGCTCCTGACCTTTGATCCAAAGCCTGTGACCCCCAGTCCTCAGAACAGACATGGGATGAGTTAATCAGTCTCCCACCTTTAACTGTGGCTATATCTCATATTGTAGGAAATTCCAAACTGAATTGAAGATCAGATATTTATGATAGGGCTAACTGGACCTAAGTGTGCCCAGAACCAACCAATTATTCTCAAAGTTAAATACCTTTTCTAAACCTGAATTACAAAGATTGCAACCCCTGGAATTTCCCATGCTTTGTATTTTAAAAACCTAAGGAAGGCCTTTGTCTCCAGGTGCCACTTCTTGCTGACCAGCAGGGGTGACCCCATTGTGCAACGGTCAAAATAAACCTCTTGTGATTTTGCATCAAAGATTAGTCTCCCGGGTTCTCTTCATAACTTCTTAATTATTAGGCTCTTGCTGGGCCTAACATGGTGGCATGTTTACACAAACTCGAGACAGGTGATGCATAGAAAAAGCATCACAGTGCCATTTCTGAATTGAAACCAGAGATTGGGGAACAGAAATCAGCATTTGGATGAACAAGGGTAAATAGCATACATTCCAAAAGAACTTTGTACCAACAATTTATTTACTTATTTTTTTTAATGTATATTGTATATTCAGTGTTCTGCCTGCATGCTGAAAGAGGGCACCAGATCTCATTATAGATGGTTGTGAGCCACTGTGTAGTTGCTGGGAATTGAAGAAAGACTTCTGTAAGATAACCAATGTTTTTACCCTCTGAGCCACCCCTCGAGCCCTGGTCCAAATTTTCTTTAGTATGTATTCCTTAAATTTTCACTAAAATTATATCATTGTGCTATCAAAATAACATTGTTATATCATAATACCATGGTGACATCCCAATACCATTATGATGTCATGATAATATTGTGATGTTCTAATAGCATTGTGATGTCATATCATTGTAAAGTCATAATACCATTGTGTAGTCATAAAACCATGTTGATGTCATACTACCATTGTGTTGTCATAATAGCAATGTGCAGTCATAATAGCATTGTGATTTCAAAATACCATTGTTTTGCCATAATAACATTTAGATATCATATCATTGTGACATCTTAAAATCTTTTGAAGTGATAATAGACTGTGATGCCATAATAGACTTGTAATATCATAATACCATTGTGATTTCATAATACTATTTTTCAGTCATAATAACATTATGATTTCATAATAGAATTGAGAGGTCATTCCAGTGTCATGTCATAAAATCTTTGTAATGTCATAATAGCATTGTGATATCAATACACCATTGTGATATCATGAAAGCATTGTGATGTCATAAAACCATTGTGTGGTCATAATACCATTGTGATTTCAAAATTCCATTGTGATATTTTTCCATAAGATGTCATAGTTACATTGTGATATCATAATAGCAAATTGATATCATAACTTCATTGTGATGTCATAATACCACTGTTATGTCTTCATAGCATTATGATGTTATATTACCAATGGGATGTAATAACATTTTGCTATCATATTTCCATTGTAATTAACTGATAGTATTGTGATGATATTATAGTATTGTGATGTCATAATAGCATTGTAAATTCATAATAATATTTTTAAAACTTTTTATTAATTACACTTTATTCATTTTGTAGCCCCTCCTTCCTCCCCTCCCGAGCCCACCCTCCCTCCCTTTCTGCATGCATGCCACTCCCCAACTCCACTGATAGGGGAGGTTCTCCTCTCCTTTCTGATCTTAGTCTATCACTTCTCATCAAAAGTGGCTGCATTGTCCTCTACTGTAGCCTGGTAAGACTGCTCCCCCCTCAGGAGGAGGTGATCAAAGAGCAGGCCAATCAGATTATGTCAGAGGCAGTCCCTCTTCCCATTACTATGGAACGCACTTGGACAATGAACTGCCATGGGCTACATCTGTGCAGGGGTTCTAGGTTATCTCCATGAAGAGTCCTTGCTTGGAGTATGAGTCTCTGGGAAATTCCCTGTGTTCATATTTTCTTGTTCTGTTGCTCTCCTTGTGGAGACCCTTTCCTCTCCAGCTCTTACTATTTCCCATTTCTTACATAAAATTCCATTCACTCTGCCCAACAGTTGGCCATAATACCATTTTTAAGTCAGAATTCCATTGTGATCTCATAATAGCATTTGGATATGATACAATTGTGATGTCATAATACCATTGGCATATCATAATAACATTGGGATGTCATCATATTATTGTGACATCATAATTCCATTATTATAGTATGCCATATGATGTCATTATTGCATTTTGTTGTCATAATAGCATAGTAATATCATAATATTTTTATGATGTCACAATGTCATCATAATATTGTGCTGTCAGAATACCAATATGATGTCATTAAAAGCATTTTGATGATAAAATAACATTGTGATGTATTATACCATTATGATGTCATAATGCCATTGTGATATTATAATATATAATGTCATCATAGCATGGTGATATCATAAAAGCATTGTAATGTCATAATTCCATTGTGATGTGTTACCAGAATCATGTAATAGCATTGTGATATCCTAATAGAATTTGGATGTCATGATGAATTTTGATTTAATGTTGCCACTCTGATGTCATCATACCACTGTGATGTCATAATTGCATTGTGATATCATCATAGTATTGTGATATCATAATAGCATTGTGACGTCCTAATATAATTGTGAAGTCATACCTTTTTAAAGTCATAATCACATATTAATATCAAAATTCCATTGTGATGTCATACCACAATCATGTTGTAATTCTATTGTGATGTCATAATAGCACTGTAATGTCAAAAAAGCAAAACATTGTGATATCATAATAGCATTGTGATGTCAAAATATCAAGTAATAGCATTGTGAATTCATATCATTGTGATGTCCTAATAGCTTTGAGATGTCATAATAGCACTGTGAAGTCAAAGTAGTATTGTGATGTAAAAATAGCATTGCTATGACAGAATAGTATATTGTTCTTATGAACCCATTGTGATGTCATAACAGCACTGTGATATCATAATAGCTTTGTGATGTCATAATATCATTTTGATGTCATAATAGCACCGTAGTGTCATTATTGCATTTGATGTCATAAAAACATTGTTATGTCAAAATACCATGGTGTGTTCATAATACAATTTTTGGGTCATAATATTATTGTGATGTGATAACATCATTGTGATGTCATTATTAATAGCCTATTTAAGTAATAATGTGATTGTGATGTCAAAAATACCATAAAAGCATTTTTTAAGTCATCCCACCATTCTTTTGTCATAAAAGCACTGTGCAGTCATAAAAACAATGAGATGTCATACCATTGACATGTCATAATAACATTGTAATATCATAATAGAATTGTGTCATCATAATTTCATTGTGATGTCACCAGAGAATTGTGATATAATAGTAGCATTGTGAAGTTATAACTTTGAGAAGTGAAAATTTCAGTGTGATATAAAACAATCATGTCAGAAAACCATGTGTATCATGATAGTATTGTGATGTCATATTAGAATTGTGATGTTCTCATAAAATTATGATATCCTAATAGCTTTGTAATATCATAATAGAATTGTGATGTCATAATAGCATTGTGATGTCATCATTGTGATGACTTGAGATGTCATAATAGCATTGTGATGTCAACATAGCATTGTGATTTCATAATAGTATTGTTATGTCATAGTAGCATATTGATCTAATAAACACATTGTGATGTCAGAATAGCCTATTGAAGAAATAATATGATTGTGTGTCATAATACCCTTGTGATGTTATCATAGTAATGGGATGTCATTATGAAATTTAATGTCATGATGACATTCTGATGTCATAAAAGTATTTGGAAGTGATTATTGCACTGTGATGTTATCATAACATTGTGCTGTCATAATACCATTGCTATTTCATAATAGGATTCCGAGGTTATAATAGCATTGTGTGAAGAATGGAATGCAATAAAACCATTGTAATGTCATTTTTAGCTGAATCATACTCCTTTAAGGAAATCTTCCACATTTTCCCCAAAGTAGATTTTCAGTCCTGTTCTTTAGTCCTTGGAATTTTCAGGGACTTTATCATTGTATTGAATGACAAACTATGTTCTTTTAGCTTAAAAGTAGCTCCGTCTTCTTCCACGTCCTCGTCTCTCTATTTCTGAATCTGTCTCTCTACCTCTTTCTCTCTCTGTCTCTCTCCATCTCCCTCTCTCTACATGCTGCTTGTGGTTCAGTAAGAAAAGCTCTCAGTTCTGCTGAAGTCTATAACAAGATGACTGCTTGCTGAAGTGACGTCAGGGATGGTCTTTGTAAAAGTATGAGCAACGTCCCAGGTAAATGCTTTTTTTTCGAAGGTTTGCCTTGGTAAGGCACCATTTTCACAGTAAGTAATTCACTGACTGATGGCATATCTGTGCATTAAACAAATATTAATGGGACCTGTAGTAATATGAAAGTCACATGTCAAGGACACATGAGTTTAATAAATAACACTTGAAATAAATATGTGATACTTTTCCTGAACTAAGAGTCTTGGACAGAGGAACTGTTATCTCTGGCTTGCATGCTTTCAGCTTCCCAGATTGAGGAATGTAGGCCTGCACAACCTTTCTCTGAAGCACTTTTTCCACTTGTCCCTTTTAATAACTGGCTCCTGAAACTCTTACTGGCTTTTACCTGTTTCATGACATCATTCTGCCCTCAGCCAATCAGCACCTAAAAGAATCTTTAGGTTTCCATGGAGATGAGTAAAGAATCTTTCTCAGTGTCCAGTATCTCTGCTCCTGTGCACACTTGAGATTTTCTTTTGAAAACTAACAAGTGGTTATCTCATTCTTTTATCCAGATTCCACATCTTTACTCCTGTTTACCTCTGTAATAATGTCAGGTAGGAAATTAATCTTTAATGTTTGTTTAATTGGACAGCTTCCTAAGTAGGGAAGCTTCAAAGTGATGTGGAATTAAGTAGAATCTACCCAATGACAAGGGGCTCTCCTACTGTGGTCTTGGAACTGAAATTGCCTTGGTTGTGACTTAGACTTGAGCTGTTACTGCTATACTCACTAAATGTACCTTTACATTCTTACTGATATTATAGGTTGGCAGGGTCTAGGATTCCCTGAGATATTGAGTTAAGAACAGGGAAACGAAAAGGAGTCCACATAATTCCTGGGAAAGTTTTCGATGAAACAGAGAAAGTTCTGTAAATTTAAAATGAAAACTGAGGGGCAACATATTATTTGCCAGCTGTTGATATTCCACACTAGTGATGGTTGCCTAGGCTGTCCTGACTAGATTATCAGCTGTGTCCTACTCAGTGCTCAGTGAGCATTCCTCCTGGTCCTGGTGTTTACAGTTCAAACTGGTCCTTCAGGACAGGGAAATGAGTCCATGTTGTATGCCTAGGACACAAAAGCAGCTGTACTAACTTCTATGGTCCTCCAGTCAAACCCTCAAAAGTTAGTGTTAGTACGAGGACTTCTTATTTAGAGGTACCACCTGACCTCATGTGGTCTGAGGAACCTGGGTAACCACTAGTTGTTCATGGGAACGATTCTCTTCTACATAATGAGTTTCCTGAAAGCATGCTTTACAAAGTCAAACTCTGCCCTCCTTTAGCTGAATCTTTTCTCCATTTTAAAAGTCATTGTAAAAGTTGTCAACATATTATTTTTATTGCTTATGTATGAATTTCATATAACATGCATTACACTCTTTTCCATTACCCCCAGGTTCAAATTCCTACCCATGTGTCACACTGATATTTTTTTCTTTAAAATAAATCAATTTTAGTATGGGTTGTTCATACACTCATTGGAACATGATCAGAGTCTCAGTGCCAAGTCCCTTAAAGAAAACTGAGTTCATCCGTGCCACACCCTGTCACCAACCCCCCCCCCTTCTGCTTTTAGTTCCACCCATCCTCCTTCTTCTACCCCATGCCTTTTCTCTAGTTCCATGATTGGGGAGTTCCTCCCCTCCTTAAATCTGATCCTAGCTTATCATGTCTCATTAAGGCTGGCTGCATCATCTTCATCCGTGCACTGATTCACAGGGCATTGTTCCCTTGGTCCTCAATTGCCTCTCCATATGACACTCTTCCTTCCTACTGTCATGAAGGCTTCCGAGGGCTCTGAGGGAAGGAAGAATTTCATAGGAAAATCCCGTTTAGAGCAAGGTGTTTTAAGGTCTCTTTCTACATAATATCAGACTCTGAGTCTCTGCAATTCTGTTTATTGCAGAAGGAAGCATCTTTTTTTAATATAATTTTATTTCATTTTCTCCTTTCTTTACCTCTTTTAGTATTCTCAGTTATTTTTTATTAATTACAATTTATTAATTTTGTTTTATTATTATTATTTATTAATTATACTTTATTAATTTTGTATCTCCCCATTAGCCTCTCCCTCCTCCCCTCCCGAGTCCACCCTCCCTCCCATTTCTGCATGCATGCCCCACCCCAAGTCCACTGATAGGGGAGGTTCTCCTCTCCTTTCTGATCTTAGTCTATCAGTTCTCGTCAAAAGTGGCTGCATTGTCCTTTTCTGTGGCCTGATAGGGCTGCTCCCCCTTCAGGGGGAGGTGATCAAAGAGCAGGCCAATCAAATTATGTCAGAGGCAGTCCCTCTTCCCATTACTATGGAACCCACTTGGACAATGAACTGCCATGGGCTACATCTGTGCAGGGGTTCTAGGTTATCTCCATGAAGAGTCCTTGCTTGGAGTATGAGTCTCTGGGAAGTTCCCTGTGTTCATATTTTCTTGTTCTGTTGCTCTCCTTGTGGAGACCCTTTCCTCTCCAGCTCTTACAATTTCCCACTTCTTACATAAAATTCCATTAGGAAGCACCTTTTGGATGCAAGAACATGGCACTGATCTATCAGTTGAGCAGTGTGTTTTAATAATACACTGGGTTACTTGAAAATTATGTAGGGTGCCCTGCAGCCAAAATCAATTAATTGCCACCCCATCTTCCTAGTGAAAGGGTGGTTTAGACAAAACAGATGGCCTATTGGGATTTTATCTTCCACTATTAGGAGACCTCCTAATTAGTGAATACATACGATATTTGGCTTTCTGAATTTTAGTTACTTCACCCAAAATAATTTTTGAACAAAAAATATTTTTGTTCAAAGAGTTGCCTTGGTCAGGGAGCATTTTAACAGTAAGTAATTCATTGACTGAGGACCTATCTGTGCATTTAACAAATAATAATGGAGTCATTGATAATGTGAAAGTCACATATCAAAGAAAAGTGACTTTATTTATGACCGCTTGAAAGAAGTATGTGACACTTCCTGAACTAAGAGTCTTGGACACAGGACTCTCTCTCATCTCTGGGTTGTGTGCTCTCAGCTGCCCAGTTTGAGGCATGTAGGCCTGCTCAGCCTTTCTCTCAAGTTTGTTTTCCACTTGTCACTTATAGTTACTGGTTCCTGATACACTCACTGGCTTTCACCTCATGCATTGCAGTATTCTGCCTCTCGCAATCAGCACCTGAGAGAATCTTGAGGCTTCCATGGAGATGAGCAAACAAACTTTCCTCAGTTTCCAGTATCTCTGATCCTGTGCACATGTGACTTTTTCTTGTGAATCCCAACAAGTTTTTATCTCATCCCTTTATCCAGATCCCACACCTTTATTCCTAACGTCTATGATAATCTCAGGTAGGAAATGAAACTTTAATGTTTATTTAATTGGACAGCTTTCTAAGTAGGGAAGCTTGAAGGTGATGTGGGATTAAGGGGATGTACCTAATGACAAGGTGGTCTCCTGCTGTGCTGTTGTATCTGAAATTTCCTAGGTTTTGACTTTGAAGTGAGCAGTTACTCACATCCTTACCTGTGGGGTCTAGGGTTCCCTGGGGTATTGACTCTTTAAGAGTGGGGAAACAGAAGGAAACTTGAAAATTCCTGGGACTGGTTTGGTTGAAACAGAGAAAGATTCGTGAGTGTAAAGGGAAAAGAGGCACCATAAACTATTTAATAGCTAGCTCTGTACCAAAATAGTGCTGGCATCCCTCTATGAGCACATCTGCTTTGGCTGAATAGGTTGATTCGACAGGTATGTCCTGCTCAGTGTTCAGTGAGGAACACTTCTGGTCCAGGGGTTTTCATTTGAAAATGTTACTTCAGGTCATATTAAATTGGGTACATGTTAAAGGCCTAGGATACAAGAGCAGGTGTATTTCCTGCTGTGCTCCTCCAGTCAAACACTCTAAATGTAGTGGAAACCAAGAAAGCTAGTTCTGTGGTGCCACCTAAGCTCGTGGGGTCTAAGGTAGGTGAGTAACCACTAGTTCATGGCTGAGATTTTGTTACATAATGAGTTTCTGGAAAGCATGCCTTACAAAACCATACTCTACCCTCCTTTAGCCAAATCTTTTTTCCATGTTAAAAGTCATTGTAAATGTTGTTACCATATTATTTCTATTGATTACGTGGGAATTTCATATAATATACATCACACTCCTTTTCCATTGCTCCCATGTTCGAATTCCTAAGTTTTTGTGAAACTAATTTTTTTCTTTAAAATACATCAATTGAAGTATGTGTTGCTCATCTATTCATTGGACCATCATCACAATCTCAGTACCAAGTCCATTAATGAATACTGAGCTCATCCTTGCTGCACTCTGGCACCACCTCCAAGAAGTCCTGAATAGCTCTATATTTCACCACCTTAATCACAGTTTTTCTTATGTACTTATTTATTTATTAAGATTTGTTAAATTTGTATCCCCTTTGCTTCCTCCTCCTTCTTCTCCTTCCATTTCCACCCAGCCTCTTTCTTTTACTCCTATGCCATTTCTCTAGTTTCCTGATAGGGGAGGGCATATTTCCACTTCTATCTGACCTTAGCTTATCAGGTCTCATTCAAGGCTAGCTACATCACCTATATTTGTGGCCTGATTCTCAGGGCATTGTTCTCCATGTGTCCTCAATTCCTTCTACTTGTGTCACTCTTCCTCCCTACTCTTTGCAGGTTTCCCAGAGGTCTGAAAGGAGAGAAAATTTCATAGGAAATGCCATTTAGGTGTGGGTGTTTTAAGGTCTCTCTCTCTCTCTCTCTCTCTCTCCCTCTCTCTCTCTCAGTCTAATATTGGAATGTGGTTGTCTGTAACCAATCCCATTTGATTCAGAAGGAAACATTTCTGTGGATGGAAGAACATGGCACTGATCTATCAGTTGAGAACAGAGAGTAACATATTTTAATAACAACAGCCTGGGATGCCCTGCCCCACCCAATCCCCCTAGTGGAAGATGGCCTATTGGAACTTTATCCCCTAACACTAGGAAACCCCTTAATGAGTGAATTCATATTATATTTGTCTTTCTGCATTTTAGTTACTTCAACCAGGATGATTTTTCCTGGTTCTATCCATACCTCTGAAAGTATCTTGATGTCATTTTCATAGCTTAATAATATTCTGTTATGGAAATAATGCACAATTTTTTTCCAAGGAGATTGTCAGTCCTGTTCTTTCTTTCTTTCTTTTTTGTTTCTTTCTTTCTTTCTTTCTTTCTTTCTTTCTTTCTTTCTTTCTTTCTTTCTTTCTTTCTCTTTCTTTCTTTCATTCTTAATTTTTATTTTTTTCTTATTAGTTACATTTTATTACTTCTGTATTCCATCTGTATACCGCTCCCTCATTAGCTTTCAATCTCACACTCCCTCCCTCATCTCTACCCTGCCCTTTTCCAAGTCTACTGATAGGAGGGACCTCCTCCCCATTCATCTGACCCTGTTTACTCAGGTCTACAAAGTCCTCCTCTGTGGCCTAACAGGACTGCTCCTCCCTTGGGGGTAGGGGAGATCAAAAATCCAGCCACTGAGTTCCTGTTAGAAATAGTCTTTGTTCCCCTTACTATGGGAAACCAATTGGTTACTGAGCTACCACGAGCTACATCTGAGCAGAGGTCCTAGGTTATATTGATACATGGTCCTTGGTTGAATGTCAGTCCCAGAAAGGATCCTGCACCCAGATATATTTGGTCCTTGTGGAGCTCCTATCCTATTTCCATCATACTAACTCCCCTTCTTTCATATGATTCCCTGTACTCTGCCGAAGGTTTGGTTATGAGTCTTAGTGTCTGCTTTGAAACACTGCAATGTAGAGCCTTTTAGATGCCTTCTGCGGTAGACTCCTGTCATACGTTCAATCCACATCCCATCTGTCTTAATAAATGAGGATTGATCATTTTACCCTGTGTCAGTTCTCTTGATTATCATTTTTAAGTGTATAGATTTCATTATGTTTATCATATCTTATAGGTCTATTTAAGCGAGTATATACCGTGTTTTTCTTTCTCCTTCTGGGATATTTGACTCAGAATGATCTTTTCTAGATCCCACCATTTGCCTGCAAATTTCATGATTTCCTCCTTTTTGATTGCTGAGTAGTATTCCATTGTGTAAAAAAAAAAAAGACACACACGGTATATACTCACTCATATAAACATACAACATAGGATAAACCCACTAAAATTGGTATGTCTAAACAAACTAAGCAAAAGAGAAGACCCTACCTAAAACTCTCAATCCCCATCCTGAAAAGCAAAGAGGATGGACATTAGAAGAAGAAGAAAACAGGAAACAACCTAGGAACCTGCTACAGAGGGTCTCTGAAAGCCAGAAAAAGAAAAGAGGAAACAACCTAGGAACCTGCCACAGAGGGCATCTGAAAGGCTCTGCCATGCAGACTATCAAAGCAGATGCTGAGCCTAATGGCCAACTGGTGGGCAGAGTGAATAGAATTTTATGTAAGAAGTGGGAAAGAGCAAGAACTGGAGAGGGCAGGAACTCCACAAGGAGAGCAACAGAACTAGAAAATTTGAACACAGGGAACTTCCCAAAGATTCATACTGCAACCAAGGACACTTCATGGAGATAACCTAGAACCCCTGCACAGATGTAGCCCATGGCAGTTAAGTGTCCAAGTGGCTTACATAGTGATGGGAAGCGGGACTGCCTCTGACATAAACTGATTGGCCTGCTCTTTGATCACCTCCCCCTGAGGGGGGAGCAGCCTTACCAGGCCACAGAAGAAGACAATGCAGCCATTCCTGATGTGATCTGATAGACTAAGATCAGAAGGAAGGAGAGGAGGACCTCCCGTATCAGTGGACATGGGGAGGAGCATGCACGCAGAAAGGGAAGGGAGGGTGGGATTGGGAGGGGAAGGAGGGAGGAGCTTATGGGGGATACAAAATGAATAAAGTGTAATTAATAATAATAATAATAATAATAGTAATAGTAATAATGAAAAAAATACCACAATTTCTGTATCCACTCCTCCATTGATGGACATCTGGGTTGTTTTCAGGTTCTGGCTATTACAAATAAAGCTGCTTTAAACATGGTTGAGCAAATATCCCTGTTGTGTACTTGAGCAAATTTTGGATATATACCTAGCAGTGGCATAGATGGGTCTTGAGGAACTATTACTAATTGTCTGAGAAAGTGCCAGATAGACTTCCAAAGTGGTTGTACCAGTTTACATTCCCAGGACCAGTGGAGGAGTGTTGCTCTTTCTCTACAACCTCTCCAGCATGTGTTGTCATTTGTGTATTTCTGTTGTTGTTGAGGTCCAGCTTTAGTCCATGGTGGACAGATAGAATACAAGGGATTATTTCAATCTTTTTGTATCTGTTGAGGCTTGCTTTATGACCAACTATATGCTCTATTTTGGAGAAGGTTCCATGCAGTGCTTAAAAGAAGGTATACTCTTTTGAGTTTGGGTTAAAAGATAGGAGTCTATTAGGTTCATTTGATTTAGGGACTCTGTCAGTGCTTTTATTTCCCTATTTGTTTTCTGTCTAGTTGATCTGTCTCTTGGTGAGAGTGGAGTGTTGAAGTCTCCCACTATTAAGGTATTAGGATCAATGTGTGATTTAAGCTTTAATATTGTTTCATTTATGAATGTAGGTGCTCTTGTATTTGGGGCATAGATATTCAAAATTGTGATGTCCTCTTGGTGGATTTTTCCTTTGATGAGAATATAGTGGCCATCCTTATCTTTTTTTATTAACTTGGGTTGAAAGTCTATTTTATAAGATATTAGGATGGCTACTCCAGCTTGTTTTCTGGAACCATTTTCTTGAAAAACGTTTTCAGGCCCTTTACTCTGAGGTAGTGTTTATCTTTGTTGTATAGGTGTGTTTCTTGGATGTAGCAGAATGTTGGATTCTGTTTCCACAACATTTCTGTTAGTCTGTGTCTTTTTATTGGGGAGTTGAGTCCGTTGATGTTGATAGAAACTAGTGACCAACAGTTGTTACTTACTTTAGATGTGGGGTTGGTGGTGTCACTGAGTTTCATTGCTTGTATTCTTTTGTTTTTTTTTTTTTTTGTTTGTTTGTTTGTTTTGATTTGTTTTGTTGTGTAGTTATCTATTTCCTCTGTTTGCTTAGATGTTTTTTTCTTTGGTTTGGAGTTTCCCTTCTAGTAACTTCTGTAGAGATGGGTTACTATGAAGATATTGTTTAAATTTGGTTTTGTCTTGAAATATTTTGAATTATCTGTCTATGTTGATTGAAAGTTTTGCTGGATATAGTAGTTTGGGTTGGAATCTGTGGTCCCTTAAGGACTGCATGATTTCTCTCCAGGTCTTTCTGGCTTTCATAGTTTCTGTTGAGAAATCTTTTCTGATTTTGATAGGTCTACCTTCATATGTTACTTGGCCTTTTTCCCTTGCTGATTTTAGATTTTTTTCTTTGTTCTGTAGGTTCAGTGTTTTGACTATGATGTGACTTGAAGAATTTTTTTCCTGGTCTACTCTATTTGGTGTTCTGTAGGCCTCTTGCTTGTTTATGGACATATCTTTCATTAAGTAGGGAAATTTTTCTTCTATATTTTTCTTGAAAATATTTTCTGGACCTTTGAGCCTGATGTTTTCTTTTTCTTATACTCCTATTATTCTTAGGTTTTGTCTTTTCATGGTGTCCTTGATTTCTTGGATGTTTTGTGTTTGGAACGTTTCTGATTTTATTTTTTCTTCGAGAGACATGTCAATTTCCGCAAGTGTATCTTCAGCTCCTGAGATTCTTCCATCTCTTGTAATTTGTTGGTGATGCTTAACTTTGTAGTTCCTGTTCTTTTCTCTATGTTCTCCAGCTCCAGGTTTTTCCTTATTTGTGTTTTCTTCATTGATTCTATTTCTGTTTTCATGTCTTGCACCATTTCCTTCATCTGTTTGAATGTGGAGTCCTGTTTTTTAATGACAGCTTCTGTTTTTTTGTCTGTTTCCTCTCTATATAACACTAATGGTGCCTCTACTTCTCTGGCTGTATGTGCTTGTATTTCTATGAGAGCTTTGTTTATTTCTTCTTTATTTGCCTTCATTTGTGTGGACATTTCTTTGAGGGCTTTGTTCATTTCCTGTTTGTTTGTCTCAACTTTCATGGTCATTTCTCTAAGAGCTTTACTTATTTCCTCTTTGTTCCTCTTAATTTCTTTGGCTATTTCTCTGAGGGCTTTGTTCATTTCATCTTTATGGGCCTCTAATAGCTGGAGAAACATAGTTTTGAGGTCATTTTCTTGTATATCTAATGAATTGAAGTGTCCATTTTTTGTGGGGTTGCTGGTGAGGACATTATGTCCTGATTTTTGTTGGGAATGATCTTACCTCTGCCTCTAGTCATCTGGTTATTTATAATCCTCACTGTTTGTTCCTCGAGATTGTAGTTCGGGCTATGATCGTCTCTTTCTGTTTTCTGGACTGTTTTTTCAGGAAGATGAGAGAGGTTCACTGGTTTGGGAGTATGCACTGTGGTTTCAGTTTTGGCTAAGTAAAGAATGTGATGCTGGCACTATTCATGTGGACTTTTAGCAAGCTCAGTGTGCATGTGCAGATTCTCTGTCAAGGACACATGAACTTAGTAAGGAAGACTTGAAAGAACTATTTGACACTTTTCTATAAACAAGGGTTGCCTTGACTGATCTGGCTATATCAGCAGCTGTTTCCTACTCTTGGGTCAGTGAGGAAATCTCCTGGTCTTGGGTTTAGAGTTAAAATAGGGAATTCAGGACAGATAAATGGGTCTGTGCTATATGCCTAGGACAAAAGTGTGGCTGTGTGTTCCTGCATATGTTCTCTAGAAAAATACTCTAAATGTATTGTTAGTGCCAGGAATGCTTTTTCAGAGGTGCCACCTGAGTTCATGAGGTCTGAAGTAGTTGGGTAACCAATAATTCATGGCTATAATTCATATCCCTAACCTAATTCATAATAGCATTGTGAAGTCATCATAGCATTGTGATGTCATAATATCATTGTGAATTCATAACACAATTTTGATGTTATAATAGCATGTCATAATAACCATTGCATATGTTATGTCATATAACCATTGCAATGTCATAATACTATTTTAAGTTACTATAGCATTGTGATGTCATAACACTATGTGATGTCATAATTCCATTGTGATTTCTTAATAGCATTGAGTTATCATACTTTTGTGATGGTATAATAGTGTTGTGTCATAATAGCATTGTGATAACATAATTCCTTTGTGATGTCATAAAACTATCTTAGTGTAATAGTATTGTGATGCTGTAATAGCAATGTGATGTCAAAATTCCATTTGGATATCATACCAAAATTATATCATAATAGCATTGCGGTGCCAAACAATCGTTATGTCATAACACCATTGTGATGTCATAATAGCATTGTGAAGTCATAGTCATAATAGTAGCATTGTAATGTCATAATAGCATTGTGATATCATAATTCCATTGTGATTTCTTCATATTATTGAGATGTCATACTTTTGTGATGGTATAATAGCATTGTTGTGTCATCATACCAATGTGATCTCATAATTCCCTTGCAATGCCATAAAACTATCTTATCATAAGAGTATTGTGATGATTTTATAGCATTGTGATCCAAAAATTCCATTTTGATGTCATATGGAAATTATGTCATAGTAGCATTAGGTATCATACAATTGTGATGTCATAATAGCATTGAGATGTCATAACATTCAGAAGTCATCATACCATTTAGATGTCATACCTTTGTTGGATTCCGCCAAGACACAGTAAGCAAGTCCTAAATAGTTCCTACTTCACAAAGATATCTATCAAATATTCTGAGCCAGAAGGCTGAAGATGATGATCCAAAGTTACAGAGAGTTATGGGTGACTGTTTAGGCAACAAAATGTTCTGTTATTTTATTTTATTTTATTTTTGGAAGCTGCTATCATGCACTTCCTATTTACTCTAGTAACTAATTTTATTCCTTCTGAAGTCTCTGATGGGGTTGAAGACCAAATAGCTATAGTGCCACAAAAAAGCTTAAGTTCTTTAGAAGTTAAGAAATGCTTTCATATAGGTAATACCAGTGAGGATAAAGTTAATTTAGGCATATAATTCTAAACTTGTCAAGATAGATATGATAATCAGGTACTCTCTCCTAATTCGCTAAATACACATGGACTGGACATTGCACATGTAGATTTTACCTAAAAGTTTTCATAATTTACATTGTATTGAAAGAAAATGAGTCTTTTATTGGACTTAAAGGGAGAAATGTTGGTATAATGTTTTTTTTGAAATGTATACAACTTATCCTTGTTCATTCATATACTAATTTCTCCCGCCCCCTCTGGTTTCAACACAGATATTGCATTGTGATACTTATTCTCTGCATCCTGTCTCAACAGGCAAAAATAAAGCAACTAGCCACAATGTTGAGCAAGGAGAGGAGAAGAGCCAGGGGACAGGAAAGAGGGTAGGATCCAGAGTACAGGAAATTAGTGGGAGGAAAAAAGGGTGATTGCAGAGCTAGGAGAACCAAGCTGGGAGAGGAACTAGGAACTACACGGAGAATGAACCAGACTTAAGATTTCACAAAAAAGCAAGTAAAATGGGTAAAATCTAAATGTTAAGAAAATATGAGGTCTTAAAGGTTTAGGAAGGAGTAACTATTGGCAAGCATTGTGTTCTAGGTTAACTAAATTTAATTGATTTGGGTATGCAGCTCTATAGGATTAACAGCAGCTTTAGCAGAAGACATATCAAATGTAAATATTAATCGACACATACAACAGAGCAGTCATACAATTGTGATGTCATAAAAACATTGTAAAATCTTAATAGCATCATAAAGTCATAAAACCATTGTGAAGTCATAATACCACTGTGATGTCATAAAAGCCGTATTATGTCATAACAGCATTGTGAAGTCATAATAGCACTGAGAAGTCATTACACCAGTGTGAATCAAGATACCATTGGGATGTGATACCACTGTGCTATCAACATAGCATTGTGATGTCATAATACCATTGTGATGTCAAAATAGCATTGGGATGTCCTACCATTGTGAACTCACAAAATCACTATGATGTCATAACATTGTGATGTCCTAATAGCATTGAGGTGACATACCAATATGAGTCATATAGCATTTGGTGTCATAAAACCACTGTGACATTATAATACAATTTTGATGTCAAAACAGCATTGTGATGTCATAATTGGATTGTTATGTTATAAAATCATTGTGATGTTATAATTCCATTGTGCTATCATATAATATGATGTCATAATAGCAGATGTCCTTATAGCATTGTGAAGTCAAAATAGCACTGAAATATTTTGACACCATTGAGATGACATAACTCTATTGAGATATCATAATACAATTATGAAAACATAATATAAATGAGATGTCATAAAAGTATTGTGATATCATATAATTGTGTTGTCATGATACTGTTGATATGTCATACACTTTACTCCTGTTTACCTCTGTGACAATCGCAGTTAGGAAATGAAACATAATGTTTATTTAATTGGACAGCTTCCTAAGTAGGGAAGCTTCAAAGTGATGTGGAATTAAGGGGAATGTACCAAATGACAAGGTGGTCTCCTACTGTGGTCTTGGATCTAAAATATACATGGTTCTGACTTTGAACTGAACAGTTTCTATTGTACTCATTAAATAGACCTTTTCATTCTTATTGATATAATTGGCAGATAGAGTCTAGGGTTCCCTGTGGTATTGAGAGTCTAAGAGCAGGAAAAGAGAATCAAACCAAAAAATTAAGGATATTATTAGCTGAAATAGAGAAAAATGAGTCTATATAAAAGGAGAACTAAGAGGCAATAAAGTCTTTGACAGCTAGTGATGTTCCACAGCATTATTGCCAACCCTCAATGATCATGGTTGCCTTAGTAACCAGGCTGTATTGGCAGCTCTGTCCTGCTCAATAGTCACTCAGCAATCTTCCAGATCCAGGGGTTTAAAGTTAAAACTGGGCCTTCAACAACACAGAAATGTGTCTGTGTTATATAACTATGTGTCTTTTTTTTTTTTTTTTTTTCAATGCAGTTTATTCAGGAACCTTGAACAATCATCTGACCCTGGGGAAAGCCAGCCCACAGCTTAAATAGCCTCTGGGTAGCCAACCCCAGCTTGCCATGTGGGCAATACAGATAGGTCCACATACATGGAAGCAAGCCAGATCGTCAGTTTGAGTTTGGTAATGTTCCTTCTCTTTCTATTTTGTGGAATAGTTTGAAGAGAATTGGTGTTCGCTCTTCTTTGAAGGTCTGGTAGAATTCTGCGCTGAAGCCATCTGGTCCTGGGCTTTTTTTTTTTTGGATGGGAGACTTTTGATGACCACTTCTATTTCTTTGGGGGATATAGGATTATTTAGTTGATTTATCTGGTTCAGCTTTGGTACATCAAATAGATCAAGAAAATTGTCCATTTCATTTAGATTTTCAAATTTTGTGGCATATAGACTTTTGAAGTAAGTCCTATTGATTGTTTGGATTTCCTCAGTGTCTGTAGTTATGTCCCCCTTTTCATTTCTGATTTTGTTGATTTGGGTGGTGTCTCTCTGCCTTTTATTTAGCTTGGCTAAGGGTTTTTGATCTTGTTGATTTTTTCAAAGAACCAGCTATTGGTTTCATTGGTTCTTTGAATTGCTTTATTTATTTTTTCCAATTGATTGATTTCAGCCCTGAGTTTGATTATTTCCAGCTATCTACTCCTTCTTGGTGTTTCTGCTTCTTCTTTTTCTAGGGTTTTTAAGTGAGCCATTAAGGTGCTTGAATGAGCTGTCTCAAATTTCTTCTTGAAGGCACTTAGTGCTATGAACTTTCCTCTTAGCACTGCTTTCATTGTGTCCCACAAGTTTGGGTATGTTGTGTTTTCATTTTCATTGATTTCTAGAAAGACTTTAATTTCTTTCTTTATTTCTTCCCTGACTCAGCTGTCATTTAGTAACAAGTTCTTCAGTTTCCATGTGTGTGTGTAGGATTTTTGCTGTTTCTGTTATTGTTGAGGTCCAGCTTTATTCCATGGTGATCAGACAGGATACAAGGGATTATTTCAATCTTCTTGTATCTGTTGAGGCTTGCTTTGTGACCCACTATATGGTCTATTTTAGAGAAGGTTCCATGAGGTGCTGGCTGGGAAGAAGGTAATTTCTTTTGTGTATGGGTGTAAAGTTCTGTAAATGTCTGTTAGGTCCATTTGATTCATGACCTCTGTCAGAGACATTGTTTCTTTGTTTAATTTATGTTTGGTTGACCTGTCCTTTGTTGAGAGTGTTAAAGTCTTCCACTATTAATGTGTGGGGACATATATGTGCTGTAAATTTTATCAATGTTTCTTTCACAAATGTGGGTGCCCTTGTATTTGGGGCATAGATGTTCAGGATTGTGATGTCTTCCTGGTGGAATTTTCCCTTGATGAGTATGAAGTGTCCTTCCCCATCTCTTTTGATTAATTTTGGTTGAAAGTCTATTTTATCAGATATTAGAATGGCTACTCCTGCTTGCTTCTTGGGTCCATTTGCTTGGAAAGTCGTCTTCCAACCCTTTACCCTCAGGTAATGTCTATCTTTATGTCTTAGGTGTGTTTCTTGTATGCAACAGATTTGCTGGGTTTAGTTTACATATCCATTCTGTTAATCTGTGTCTTTTTATTGGAGAGTTGAGTCCATTGATGTTGAGAGAGATTAATGACTAGTGGCTGCTAGATCCCTTGATTTTGATGTTGGCTGTGGTCATCAGGTTGTGTGCTTGGTTGGTTTTTGTTTTACTGAAGTGAGGTTATTTATTTCCTGTGTTTTCTTGAATGTAGCTAGTTTTCCTGGGTTGTATTTTCCCTTCTAGTGTCTTATGTAATGCTGGATTTGTTTGTAGGTATTGTTGAAATTTGTTTTTGTCATTGAATATTTTGTTTTCTCCATCTATGAAGACTGAGAGTTTTGCGGGGTATAGTAGCCTGGGCTGACATCTGTGTTCTCTTAGGGTCTGCATGATATCATTCCAGGCCCTTCTGGCTTTCATAGTCTCTGTTGAAAATCAGGTGTGATTCTAATGGGTTTGCCATTATATGTTACTTGGCCTTTTTCCCTTGCAGCTTTTAGTATTTTTTCTTTGTTCTATATACTTACTGTTTTGATTATTATGTGGCGGGAGGATTTTCTTTTCTAGACAAATTTGTTGGGTGTTCTGTAGGCCTCATGTATTCTAATTGGCCTCTCCTTTTGCTTGGGGAAATTTTCTTCAATGATTTTGTTGAAAATATTTTCTGGGCCTTGGAGAAGGGAGTCTTCTTTTTCCTCTACACCTATTATTCTTAGGTTTTGTCTTTTCATATTGTCTTGCATTTCTTGGACGGTCTGTGTCAGGAATTTTTCGAATTTAAGATTTTCTTTGACAGATACATCAATTTCTTCCATTGTATCTTCCACATCTGAGATTCTTTCTTCCATCTCTTGTAGTCTGTTGGTTATGCTTACCTCTGTAGTTCCTGTTTTCTTCCCTAGATTCTTCCTTTCCATTATTTCTTCCATTTGTGTTTTCTTTAATTTTTCCAATTCTATCTTCAGGTCTTGAGTTGTTTTGTTTACTTCCTTCACCTGTCTGATTGTACTTTCCTGTTTTTCTTTTAGTTCCTTCAACTCTGTTTCTTTTATTTCATTCAGTGCTTTAAGCATTTCCTTTCTAAAGGCCATAAACTGTTTGGCTGCAGCTTCCTCTATTTTTTTAAGGATGGCAATATTCTTTTTGAGTTTATCTTCCTCTATGTCTTTACATATCTTATTTGTTTCCTCTGTTATCACCTTCATGAGCATAGTTGTTAGGTCATCTTCTTGGATTTCAGTTGTGCTGGGGTGTCTAGGGCTACTTGTCCCTGGGTAACTGGGTTCTGGAGATGCCATATTGTTCTGTCTTTTGATGCTTGAGCTTTTATGCTGACCTCTACCCATTGTGCTATCTTAGGTGTTTGGGGTTATTTTCTGTTTTTTCCTGGGGATCCTGTGGTGGAGAGAATCCTCTTTGCAGAAAGCTGGTTTTTCCTGAAGGATGTCTTCTCAGCTTTTTGGGTATAGTCCCTGGATGGCTGGTGTTTTTTCAGGAGTTGCTCACCTCAGGGATATAGACCTGAGTGGTAACTGTGATCTTTGTTAGTCGAGAGGGTTCTCCTCTCACTCAGGGAAGTCCCAAGGGCAGCTGCCCTGTTTCGGAGTTTCTTGCTGTAAATTTAATGATCAGCTGCTGTGACCCAGTTGGACATCAGGCGAGCAGCAACTGTTTGTGCCTGTGTCTGGAGCACAGCTGAGTGATGGCCCCACTGGTCTGCTAGACTGCTAGTCTTTTTCTAGGGATGAATTGGGTGATTTAAGTCAGTACAGTTTCCTTCCTTCCCTGTGGATTCTCTGGAGACACGGACTCCCAGTGTCTTTTTTGCCCTGGTGCACACTGCTCAGTGTCCACCAGCTGGCTGGCTGCAGAAACTGCCTGTGCCTGGAGCACAGCTGAGTGATGGCAGCTCAGTCTCTGCCAGCTCTCTGGTGTGCAGAAACTGCCTATGTCTACCTTTTCGGCCTTTGTGAGCCTGGGTGCCTCCCTAAGCTAGGTAATTTTCCAGGGACCTTTACAGGCTGGGAGTGTCGGGTGAGTGCTCTGAGATCAGACCAGCCGTTTCCCTCCCTGTGTTTGCACAGGACAGTGAAACTCATTCGCTGGTACCCTGGTGCCCACAGTTCTATCTCAGGCTGCAAATCAGGCATGCAGGCAGGCAGGGCTCTTTCTGGGTCTTGGGATCTGGCTCCGGGCTGGGTCCTGGGGTTCCCATGGAACCTGAGTCTTTTCCATGGGATGTCTTGGTGACCTAAGGTCGGTCCCAATCATTTCCTGTACCCTGGGGTTATCTCTCAACTGAAAATTGCAGTCTCTGATAGTGTGGTGCACATGGTTCAGTCTGGGACCATGACCAGAGACACTGGCTTGTGGCTCTGGGCTAGGGCTGGGGCTGATGGCCAGCAGCCAAGCTTCTGTCAGAACCAGGATCTCTTCCGCGGTTTAGCTGGGTGAGTTAAAAGCTGATTGACTCCCCCACCATGGGGTATCCTCTCGCCTGGGATACACAATGACTGTGTTTTATGGCCGCGAGTTCTGATTACTGGTCACTGTGCTGATCCTGCTGCTGTTGCTCAGAATGAGAGTCCTCCCGGTGCTGCCATCTTGCCCCTCTCTCCGATGTCATTTTCTTATCTGAATAATAATCTGTTAAGAAAATATTACACATTTCCTCCAAGGAGATTCTCAGTCCTGTTCTTTAGTCCTTGGAATTTGCTGGAATTTTAGTCATTGTATTGAATGACAAACTCAGGATAAATATGTTCTTTTAGCCTAGAAATCCCTCCATATTCTTCCACTTTCTGGTGATTTGAATTACAATGTCCTCTTCAACCTTATCTGTTTACATGTTGAGTCCCCAGTGAGGAAATATCTGGTAACTGTTCGGGGCTATGGCCTTTTTAGATAACATAATTCCTATTGGAGTTATGACATAGGAGAGTGTGCTTTCGAGGTTGATAAGCCAATGAAAGTGAACAACAGAATGGAATCTCTCTTTCTCAGTCTCTGTCACTGTATATATTTGATTTTGTTGGTCTCAGTCTTTCTATCTGAATCTGTCTAACTCTTTCTCTCTCTCTTTCTCTCTGTGTCTGCCTCTCTCTGACTGCTGATTGTGGGTCTTATGAAAAGCTCTCAGTTCTGCTGAAGGACTACAAGATAACTGTTTACAGACATGTACCTAGATCTTCTCTGTAAAAATATAAGCAAGGTTTGAATTAAACATTTTGTGTTCAAAGATTTGCCTTTGTTAAGGGGCATTTCCCACTAAGTAAATCATTGACTGAGGAATCATCTGTGCTTTTAACAAAAAATAATGACATATGTGATAATGTGAAACTCACATGTCAAAGAGACTTAACAATATTAATGACCACTTGAAAGAAATATGTCACACTTTTCTTGAACTAAGATTCTTGGATACAGGAACTGACATCTCTGTGTTGTGTGCTTTCATCTGCCAAGATCAAGGTACACAGGGCTGCTCAGACTTTCTCTCAAGCAGACAATCCACTTCACCGTTTTAGTAACTAGCTGCTGAAACTGTTACTGGCTTTCACCTGTTTCATGACATCATTCTCCCTTGCAGCAAATCAGCACCTGAGAGAATCTTGAGAGTTCCATGGAGATGAGTAAACAAACATTCCTTAGTGTCCATATATCTGATTCTGTGCACAAGTGACTTTCTGTTGTGAAAATCAACAAGCCTTTATTTCATGCCTTTATCCAGATCCCACACCTTTACTCCTGTTTACTTCTGTGACAATGTCAGGTAGGAAATGAAACTTTATTGTTTATTTAATTGGACAGCTTCCTAAGTGGGGAAGCTTCAAAGTGATGTGGGATTAAGGCAAATGTACAGAATGACAAGGTGGTCTCATGATGTGGTCTTGAATCTGAAATTTCCTAGGTTGTGACTTTGAAGTGAGCAGTTACTCCTATATCTACTAAATGTACCTTCACATTCTTATTGATATAATAGGCTGGCAGGGTCTACAGTTCCGTGTTGCATTGAGTCTTTAAGGTTAAGGAAAAGAAAAGTTAACCAAACAACTTCTGGGACTGGTTTGGGTGAAACGGAGAAAGACTGGTGTATGTGAAAGGAAAACGGAGGGGCAATAAACTCTTTCACAGCTGGTGCTGTTCCACACTAGTGTTGGCAACTCTATATGAGCAGAGTTGCAGTGGGTGACCTGCCTAGATTGGCAGATGTGTCCTTCTCAGTGGTCATTGAGAAATCCTCCTGGTCCCAGGGTTTACCATTAAAACTGGTCATATCAGACAGAAAAATGGGTCCCTATTATATGCCTAGGATGCAAAGAAGAAGTGTTTCTTGATGTTGTCCTCCAGACAAACTATCTAAACATAGTGTTAGTGCCAGAAATGTTTGTTCAGAAGTGAAACCTGATCTCATGGAGTCTGAAGTAGCTGTGTTAATGAAGTAGCTAGTTAATGGCAAGGTTTCTCTGCTACATAATGATTTCTGGGAAATCATGCCTTGCGCAGTCAAACTCTGCCCTTCTTTAGTGGAATGTTTTCTCTATGTTAAAAGTCATTATAAAAGATGTCAACATATTATTTTATTGATTGTGTGGGGATTTCATATAATATACATTATACTCCTTTTCCATTGCTTCCAGGTTTGAATTCTACTCATGTGTCACACTAAAATATTTTCTTTCTTTAAAGTGTTCATATACTCATTGTAACATGATCAGAATCTCAGTGCCAAGTCATTTGAAGAAAACTGAGTTTATCATACCCACTCCCAGACACCATCCCTTAGAAGAAGCCATCAGTCTTGAAGAGCTTTATACTTCATTACCTTGATCACAGTTTTTCTTATGTATTTATTATGAGGTTTTCACTTTGTATCCCCTCTGCTGCCATTTCCCTCTTTTCTTTCCAATCCCACCCACCCTCCTTCTTCTACCCCTATGACCTTGCTCTATTTCCCTGACAGGGGAGGTCCTTTTCCCCCTACTCTCTGACCCAGCTTGTCATGTTTCAATAAGGCTTGCTGCATCTTCTTCTTCTGTAGCCTGATTCTCAGTGCATTGTTCTCCTTGTGTCCTCAGTTTCCTCTACTCATGACACACTTCCTGCCTCCTGTCCTGCAGGTTTTCCTGAGCTCTAAGGGGATGGAAAATTTCATAGGGAAATCTCATTTAGAGCTGGGTTTTTTAAGGTCCCTCTCTGCATAATATCATACTGTCAGTTTCTATATGCAATTCCTTTTGATCCTGAAGGATGCATCTCTGTGGATCCAAGAACATGACACTGATGTATCAGTTGAAGGCAGAGAGTAACATATTTTAATAACAACATCCTGGGTTGATATAACATTTCTGTAGGATGCCCTGGCAAAACAACTCAAAAAAATGCCACCGAAATTTCTCTACTGGAAAACTGGTGTGGTCAAAAAAGATGGCCAAATGGAACTTTATCTCCCACTATGAGGAGACCTGCTAAAAACTGAATAAATACCATACTTCTTTCTGCATTTTAGTTACTTCACTCAAGATGATTTTTCCTGGTTCTTTCCATTAGCCTGAAAATATCATGATGTCATTTTCTTAGCTGAATAATACTCCATTATGGAAATATTTCACATTTTCCCCAAAGGTGTTTTTCAAACCTATTCTTTGGAACTTGAAAGTAATTGGGTGTTTAAACATTGTATTGAATGACAAACTATCAGGATAGCTATGTTTATTTAGCCTAGAATTCCTCCATCTTCCACTTCCTGGAAGTGATATGTATTGCAATGTTCCCTAGAAACTCATCTATTTACATGTTAGTTTTCAGTGAGGAAATATCTGGGAAGTGTTCAGAGGTATGGCCTTGTTAGATGATATAATTCCTTTAGGAGTGATAATTTAGGAGGGTGTGCTTAGAGGTTGATATGGCAATGGAAGTGATCAGACAGAATGGAGTCTTGTCTCTCTGTCTCTATCAGTTTTATAACTTTGTTTCTGTCTCATTCTCTCTATTTCTCAATCTGTCTCTCTAGCACTTTCTCTCTCTGTCTCTCTCACTCTCCTTCTCTCTGCCGGCCTCTTGTGGTAAAATATGAAATGCTTTTAGATCTGATGAAGGACTACAACAAGATGAATGCCAGCGGATGTAACATCCTTGATGGTTACTGTAAAAATATAAGTAAGGTCCCAATTAAACACTCTTTGTTCAAAGAGTGGCCTTGGTCAGGGAATATTTTCCCAGTAAATATTTCCATGACAGAGGACATATCTGTGCATTTAACTAATACTAATGGAATCTGTGATAATGTGAAATTTATTAAAGACCAGTTGAAAAAATATGTGATACTTTTGTGAACTAAAAGACTTGGACACAGGAACTGTCATCTTTGGGTTGTGTGTTTTCAGATGCCCACAACAAAGCATGTAGGGTTGCTCAGCCTTTCATTTAAGCAGGCTGTCCACTTGGACGTTTTAATAACTTGCTCCTGAAACTCTTACTGGATTTCACCTGTTTCATGACATCATTCTGCCTCTCAGACAATCAGCACCTGAGAGAATCTAGGGGTTTCAATGGTGATGAGTAAACAAACTTTCCTCAGTGTCCATATCTCTCATCCTGTGCATACTTGACGTTTTCTTGTGAAAAGCATTAATGCTTTACCTCATCAATTTATCCAGATCCCAGACCTTAAGTCCTGTTTACCTCTATGACAATGTTAAGTTGGAAATGAAATTTTAACTTTTATTTAATTGGAAAGCATCCTAAGTAGGGAAGCTTCATAGTGATGTGGGATCAATGGGAATGTACCGAATGACAAGGTGGTCTTATAATGTGGTCTTGGATATGAACTTTCCTAGGTTGTGACTTAGAACTGAGCAGTTACTAGTGTAATCACAAAATATACCTTCACATTCTTATTGATATTATAGGCTGGCAGGGCCTAGGTATTCTTGCTGTATTGAGTCTTTAAGAAGAGGGAAAACAGTAGGAAGCCAGACAATTCCTGGGACTTGTTTTGCTGAAAAAGAGAAACATGTAAAAGGAGTGAGTGTAAAAGGAGAAATGAGGGGCAATAAACTATTTGACAGCTGGGGATGTTCCACACCAGGGTTGGCATAGAGGGTTGCCCTGACTGGCCTGTCCAGTTCAGCAGCTGTGTGCTGCTCAGTGGTCAGTGAGCAATCCTGCTGGTCCTGGGGTTTACAGTTAAAACTGGGCCTTCAGGACAGAGAAATGTGTCCATGTTATATGCCTTCCACACAAGCAAAGCTGTGCATCCTGCTGTGTATTTCAGACAAAACCTCTAAACATAGTTATTATGCCTGGACAGCTTTTTCAGAGTGCAACCTGAATTAATGGGGTCTGAGGTATTTGTGTAACCACTAGTTCATGGCTAGTATTCTCTGCTACATAATGAGTTCTGGAAAGCATTCTTTACAAAGTAAAACTCTGCTCTTCTTTAGCTGAATCTTTTCTCCATGTTAAGAGTCATTGTAAAAGTTGTTAACATATTATTTTTATTGATTATATGGAGTTTCATATATTCTACATTACACTCCTTTTCTAATGATTTCAAGTTCAAATTCCTACCCATTTGTCACACAAAAATGTTTTTTCTTTAAAATACATCAATTGAAGTATGTGTCGTTCATATATTCATTGGAACATGATCAGAGATTCAGTGCCAAATTCCTTAAAGAAAACAGAGTTCATCCTTGCCGTACCCTGGCACGACCCCCAAGGAGAAGCCATCAGGCCTTAAAAGCCTTATACTTCATCACCTTGACCATAGTTTTTCTTATGTTTTTATTTATTAAGAATTTTCTTTATCCCATCTGCTGCCTAATCTCTCTTCTCATTCCAGGCCACTATCCTTCTTCTACCCCTATTGCCGTTCACTAATTGCGTGTTAAGGGAGGTAATCTTCCCTCTTCTATTTGACCCTAGCTTATCAGGTCTCATCAAGACTCTGCATCATCTTCCTCTGTGTCCTGATTATCAGGGCATTGTTCTTCTTGTGTCCTCAATTCCCTCTACTTATGACACTCTACCTGCCTATATCTTGCAGGCTTCCTAGCGCTCTGATGGGAGAATTTCATAGGGAAATCTTATTTAGCACTGGTTTTTCTAAGGTTTCTCTCTGCATAATATTGGACTGTGGGTATATATATATATATATATATATATATATATAGTCCCATTTGATGCAGAAAGAAGCATATCTGTGAATACAAGATCATGGAACTGTTCAATCAGTTGAGGGCAGAGAGCAGCATATTTTAATAACAACAGCCTGAATTTCTTGAATTTTCTTAGGATGCCCTGGATCAACAATTCAAATAAATGCCACCCAGCCCCCCTCTCCCCCAGTGGAACACTAGTTTGGTCACAATAGATGACCAAACTTTATTCCCCACTATTAGGAGACCACTTAATAAGTGAATACATACCATATTTTTTTCTCCAATTTAGTTACTTCACTTAGGATGATTTTACCTGGTTCCATCCATTTGCCTGAAAATATCATGATGTCATTTTCTTAGTTGAATAATACTTCATTATGGAAATATTCCACATTTTCCTCCAAAGGAGATTGTCCTTTAGTACTTGGAAGGTGCTGGGACATTAATCATTGTATCAAATGACAAACATTCAGGATGAGTATATTCTTTTAGCCTAGAAGTCCCTCCATATTCTTCTACTTCCTGGTGATTTGAATTGTACTGTCCCCTTGAAGCTCATCTACTTACATGTGGGGTCCCCAGTGAGGAAATGTCTGGGAAAAGTTACGAGGTATGGCCTTGTTAGATAATATAATTCTTATTGGAGTTATATTGTAGGCGGATGTGCTGTGAGGTTGATATGTCAATGAAAGTGACCAGACAGAATGGAGTCTCTGTCTCTCAGTCTCTGTCACTTTATATCTTTGTTTTTGTTGGTCTCAGTCTCTCCGTTTCTGAAACTGTCTCTCTAATCTTTCTCTCTCTGTTTTTCTCAGTCTCGCTTTCACTACCTGCCACTGTGGTTCACTATAAAATGCTCTCAGTTCTGTTGAGGGACTACATCAAGATTACTGCTTCCTGATGTTACTTCCTTGATGGTCTCTGTAAAACTATAAGGAAGGAGCCAATTAAATGTTTTTTGTTCAGAGAGTTTCTTTTGTCAGTGAACATTTTCACAGTAGGTAATTCACTGACTAAGGACATATCTATGTGTTTAACAAATAATAATGGAATCTGTGATAATGTAAAACTCATATGTCAAGGACACATGACTTTATTATAGACCACTTGAACGAAATATGTGACACTGATCCTGAACTAATATTCTTGGACACAGAAACTGTCATCTCTGGGTTGTGTACTTTCAGTTGCCCAGATTGAGGCATGTAGGGCTGCTCACCCTTTCTCTCAAGCAGGCTGTTTCCTTGGCCATTTTGATAAGTGACTCCTGGAATTCTTCATGGCTTTCATCTGTTTCATGACATCATTCTCCCAATCTGCCAATCAGTACCTGTTAGAATCTTGAGGTTTCCAAGGAGATGAGTAAACAAACTTTCCTCACTGTCGAAAATCTCTGATTCTGTGTATACTTGACTTTTTCTTGTGAAACCCAACAAGCATTTATCTCATCCATTTATCCAAATCCCACATCTTTACTCCTGTTTACCTCTGTGATAATGTAAGGTAGGAAATTAAATTTTAATGTTTATTTAATTGGAGAGTTTCCTAAGTGGGGAAGCTTCCAAGTAATGTGGATTAACGGGAATGTACCCAATGACAAGGTAGTCTCCTACTGTGGCCTTGGTTCTGAAATTTCCTATGTTGTGACTTTGAACTGAGTAGTTATTCATGTACACACCGATCTACCTTCATGTTCTTATTGATAAAATAAGGTTGCAGGGCCTTGGATTTCTGGCAATATTGATTCTTTAAGATCAGGAAAAAGAGAAGAAAACCAGACAATTCCTGGGAATGTTTTGGCTAAAACAGAGAAATAATGGTGAGTGTAAAAGGAGAACTGGGGGCAATAAACTATTTGACAGCTGATGCTGTTCCACACTAGTGTTGGCAACCTTCTATGTGCAGGGTTGCTTTGGATGATGTGCCTGGATATGCATCTGTGTCCTCCTCAGAGGTCAGTGAGGAACCCTCTTGGTCCTGGGGTTTACAGTTAAAACTGTGTCTTCAGAACAGAGAAATGGGTCCCTGTTATATGACTGGGACAGAAGAGCAGCTGAGTAGTGTTAATGCCAAGACTGTTCAGAGGTGTTACCAGAGGTTATTGGGTCTGAAGTAGCTGAGTAACCTCTAGTTCATGACTGGGATTCTCTGCTACATAATGAGTTCCTGGAAATCATGCCTTATAATGTCAAACTCTGCCCTCCTTGAGCAGAATCATTTCTACATGTTAAAAGTCATTGCAAAAGTTGTATACTCCAACTAAATACCATGCATGGAGATAACCTAGAACCCCTGCACACATGGCACTTCAGTGTCCAAGTGGGTTCCATAGTAATGGGAACAGGGACTGCCTCTGACATGAACTGATTGGCCTGCTCTTTCATCACCTACCCCTGAAAGGGGAACAGCCTTACCAGGCCACAGCAGAAGACAATGCAGCCACTCCTGATGAGACTTAACAACCGAGGATCAGAAGGAAGAAAAAGAAAACCTCCTTACCAGTGGATTTGGGGAAGGGCATTCGTGGAGAGGTTGGAGGAAGGAGGGATTTGCAGGGGAAGGAGGGAGGGAACTAGAGGGGGATACCAAGTAAATAAAGTATAATTTAAAAAGGAAAAAAGTTGTTAACATAATTTTTTATTGTTTTTGTGGGAATTTCATATAACATACATTACATTCCTTTTCCATGGCTCCCAGGTTCAAATTCCTAACCATGATTCAAACTAATTTTTTTTCCTTAAAATATATCAATTGAAGTATGCATTCTTCATCTACTCTTTGGAACTTGATCAGAGTCTCAGTGCCAAGTCCCTTGAAGAAAACTGAGTTCATCCATGCCCCACCTGGGCACCACCCCCAAGAAGAAGCCATCAGTCCTGGAGAGCTCTACAATTCATCACCTTGATGAATACAGTTTTTCTTTGTATTTACTATTTATGATTTGTTCACTTTGTATTTCCTCTGCTTCCATCTCCATCTTCTCCTTCCAGTTTCACTCTTACTTCTCCTTCTATACCTATGACCTTTCTCTAGTTACCTGATAAGGGGTTATCTGGCTCTAGCTCATCAAGTATAAGCAAGGCTGGCTCTATCATCTTCCTCTGTGGCCTGATTTTCAGAGCATTGTTCTCCTTGTATCCTAAATTCCTAATACTTATGTCACTCTTCCTGCCTCTCTCCTGCATTCTTCCCAGAGCTCTGAGTGGAGGTAGAATTTCAAAGTAAACCCCATTAAAGCTGAGTGTTTTAAGGTCTCTCTCTCTGCATAATATAAAAAAGTAGGTCTCTATATGCAATCCCGTTTGATGCAGAAGGAAGCATCTCTGTGGATCCAAGAACATGGCATTGATTTCTCAGTTGAGGGCAGAGAACAACAGTTTAATAACTACAGATTGGGTTGCTTTAAATTTTGCATAGGATGCCCTGGCTCAACAACTCAATTAACTGCTACCTAATCTCCCTGTAGTAGATTTGCTGGGTCACAATAGAAGGCCTATTGGAACTTTCTCTCCCACTATTAGGAGTCATCCTAATAAGTGAATATATACCATATTCACCTTTCTGAATTTTTGTTACTTCACCCAAGAATGAAACAACCCAGGTGCTCCCAACCCCAAATGAAGAATGGATACAGAAATTGAGGAACATCTACACAATGGAATATTACTCAGCCATAAAAAAAAAAAAAACAAAAAACAGGGAAACCATGAAATTTGCAGATAAATGGTGGGAACTGGAAAGGATCATTCTGAGTGAGCTATCCCAGATGGAGAAAGACAAATTGTATATACTCACTCTTATAGACATATAATATAGGATAAACCTACTAAAATATGTACACCTAAAAAAACTAATCAAGATGGATTACCCTGACTAAAATGTTCATTCTACATTCTGAAAGGCAAAAGAGGATGGACATCTGAAGAAGGAGAAAACAGGGAACAGGTTAGAAGTCTGCCACAGAGGGTTTCTCTTAGTATTGTTGTATCATTATACCCTTTTGATGTCATAATAGCACTGTGATAACAACAGTATTACAATGTAAGGTATTTTAGTTATATGAGAAACTTGAAACTGTTGACAAAATCTTTTAAAAGATTTGCTACTATATCATGTTCCATTATCAGTTTTAAATTGCTTAGTAAGTCCAAGAACATTAAAAGTCAGTAGACAATGAGCAATAACATTCTTTGCAGCTTTTCCTGTTTGAGGAGTAGCAAAAATAAATCGTGAATAGGTATCTATGCAAACATGTATATATTTTAATCGTTTAAATTCAGGAATATAAGCAATATCCATTTGCCAAGTCTGATGTGCAACCAATCCTTTAGGATTGACTCCAAAATGAGGAACAGGATGAAACTGAAGACAAGTACTGCAAACCTTGATTATACGATGGGCCTGTTCCTAAATATGTCAATCCATACTTAGTTATCAAGGTTTGACTATAAAGATGATGTATATTGTGGGCATCCTGGGCCCTTTTTAACTGTGAACAATAAACTTTGGTGATTTTTATCTGCCAATACATTTCCTTTAGACAGAGTTCCTGGCAAATTGAAATGAGCCTCAAAAGTTCTAAAAAATGAAAGAGGTTTTGTTTTTTGCATCAAATTTTTAATTTGTAAAAAAAAAATTCAAGAAGATGTCTGAATTTGAGCTGCAGTTTCTAACATAAGCAAAGACTGAGCTATATTTGCCCTATCTGTAAAAATGTTCAAAGACTGCTTATTGAAACTTTGAAACACAGGCAATACTGTAGATAACTCTGCTATTTGCACAAATGTGTTAGACATTTGAAAAGATATTTTTTTCTTTTATAGGTATAGGCAGCAACACCAGATAATGAACCACCAGTAAATACTGTTAAATTATCAACAATTGGGCTAACTTCTGTTTTAAATGGAAAAACTATAGATTGCAACTATAAAAACTGTGTTAATTTGTTTTTTGTTTTGTTTTGTTTTGTTTTGTTTTTTGTGCCTCAACATGTTGGACTCTGTCATAATAAGCTTACTTATGTTACAATGACATAATATCAGATCTCTGACAAGTCTGAAGGCCAGCATAATTGAGTGACTCGTTGTTTACCTTTATCATATGTTCTAAATTTCATCATATAAAACATAATGTTATACTCTCAATTTTGGCATTTTTTTAAATGTATGTTTTAGAACCAAATTTTAGGTAGAACTATATAGGAAAACTTTATAGTTACCAATTTTAGTTTTAATCTTAAAAAAAAATAAAACAACTGAAACAAAGAGAGTATGTAAAACTCAATCTTGTACACAAATATAATCTTTAGCATAACATTATTTCTTTATTTTTTAGAATTTTATTTTTTTTCTTATCAGTTACATTTTATTAATTCTGTATCCCAGCCGTGTCCCGATCCCTCATTCCCTCCCAGTCCCTCCCTCCCTTCCTTATCTCCACCGTGCCCCTTTCCAAGTCCACTGATAGGGGGGAACCTCCTCACCATTCATCTGATTCTGTTTTACCAGGTATCTTCAAGACTGGCTGCAAAACCCTCCTCTGTGGCCTAAAAGGACTACTCCTCCCTTGGGTGGTGTGGGGAGGTCAAAAAGCCAGCCATTGAGTTCCTGTTAGAAATAGTACTTGTTCCCCTAACTATGGGAAACCAATTGGTTACTGAGCTACATCTGAGCAGAGGTTCTAGGTTATATCCATACATGGTCCTTGGTTGAATGTCAGTCTCAGAAAAGACCCTGTGCCCAGATATATTTGGTCCTTGTGGAGCTCCTATCCTTTCCCCTTCTTTCTTATGATTCCCTGTACTCTGCCAAAGGTTTGGTCATGAGGCTTTGCTTTGAAAACACTGCTAGTTAGAGTCTTTCAGATGTGCTCAGTAGACTCCTGTCGTTCAATGCACATCCCATCTGTCTTTCTAAACAAGGATTGATCATCTTACCACATGTCCACTCTCTTGATTATCTTTTTTAGGTGTATAGATATCATTATGCTTATCATATCTTATAGGTCTATATAAGTGAGTATATACCGTGTTTGTCTTTCTCCTTCTGGGATATTTCACTCAGAATGATCTTTTCTAGATCCCACCATTTGCCTGCAAATTTCATGATTTCCTCATTTTGATTGCTGAGTAGTATTCCATTGTGGAGAAATACCAGAATTTCTGTACCCATTCTTCCATTGATGGACATCTGGGTTGTTTCCAGGTTCTGGCTATTACAAATAAAGTTGCTATAAACATGGTTGAGCAAGTATCCATTTTGTGTACTTGAGTAAACTTTGGGCATATACCTAGCACTGCTATAGCTGGGTCTTGAGGAAGCACTATTCCTAATTGTCTTAGAAAGCACCAGATACATTTCCAGAGTGGTTGTTCCAGTTTACATTCCCACCAGCAGTGGAGGAGGGTTCCCCTTTTTCCACAACCTCTCCAACATGTGTTGTCACTTCATTTTTTCATCTTGGCCATTCTGATGGGTGTAAGGTGATATCTCAGGGTCCTTTAGATTTGCATTTCCCTGATGGCTAATGAGGATGAGCATTTCTTTAAGTGTTTCTCTGACATTCGATATTCCTCTGTGGAGAATTCTCTGTTTAGCTCTTCCCCATTTTTTAATTGTATTACTTGGTTTGCAGCTTTTCACCTTCTTTAGTTATTTGTATGTACTAGATATTAGTCCTCTGTCAGATAAAGGGTTAGGGAAGATCCTTTCCCAATTTGTAGGCAGTCGTTTTGTTTTGATGACAGTGTCCTTTGCTTTACAAAAGCTTTTCAGTTTCATGAGGTCCCATTTATTGATTGTTGCTCTTAGAGCCTGTGCTGTTGGTGTTCTGTTCAGGAAGTTGTCTCCTATGCCAATGAGTTCTGGGCTGTTCTCCACTTTTTTTTCCAATTGATTTAGAGTATCTGGTTTTATGTTGAGGTGCTTGATCCACTTTGACTTTAGTTTTGTACAGGGTGATAAATATGGTTCTATTTTCATTTTTCTGCATGTAGACATGCAGTTGGTCCAGCACAATTTGTTGAAGATGCTGTCTCTTTTTCATTGAATGGATTTGGCTTCTTTGTCAAAAATCAAGTATTCATAGGTGTGTGGGTTTATTTCTGGGTCTTCTATGAGGTTCCATTGATCTTCGTTTCTGTTTAATGCCAATACCATGCAGTTTTTATTACTGTTGCCCTGTAGTACAGCTTGAGATCAGGGATGGAGATACCTCCAGATGATCTGCTGTACAGGATTGTTTTGGAGATTCTGGGTTTTTGTTTCTCCATATGAGGCTGAGAATCTTTTTTTCAAGGTCTGAAAAGAATTGAGTTGGTATTTTGATGGGAATTGCATTGAATCTGTAGGTTGCTTTTGGCAGTATGACCAGTTTCACAATGTTAATCCTACCAATCCATGAGCATGGGGGATCTTTCCATCTTCTGATATCTTCTTCAATTTCTTTCTTCAGAGACTTGAAGTTTTTCTCAAACAGGTCTTTCACTTGCTTGGTTAGTACTTGCTTGCATGGTACTTTATGTTATTATTGGCTATTGTGAAGGGTGTTGTTTCCCTAATTTCTTTCTTAGCCTTTTTGTCTTTAGTATGCAGGAGGGCTTCTGATTTTTTTTGAGTTGATTTTATATCCTGCCACATTGCTGAAGGTGTTTATCAGCTGGAGAAGTTCTCTGGTTGAATTTTTGGGGTCCCTCATGTATACTATCATATCATCTGCAAATAGTGACACTTCGACCTCTTCCTTTCTGATTTGTATCCCCTTGATCTCCTTTATTTGTCTTATTGCTCTGGCTAGGACTTTAAGTACTATGTTGAAGAGGTATGGAGAGAGTGGGTAGCCTTGTCTTGGTCCTGATTTCAGTGGGATTGATTTAAGTTTCTCTCCATTGAGTTTGATGTTAGCTATAGGCTTGCTGTATATTGCCTTTACTATCTTTAGGTATGTGCCTTGTATCCCTGATCTCTCCAAGACTTTAAACATGAATGGGTGTTGGACTTTTTCAGCATTTAAGGAGATGATCATGTGGTTTTTCTCCTTCAGTTTGTTTTTGTGGTGGATTACATTGATGGATTTCCGTATGTTGAACCACCCTTGCATGCCTGGGATGAAGACTACTTGGTCATGGTGGATAATATCTTTGATATGTTCTTGGGTTCGGTTTGCAAGTATTTAATTGAGTATTTTTGCTTCAATGTTCATAAGAGAGATTGGCCTCAAGTTCTCTTTTTTTCTTTGGATCTTTGTGTGGTTTAGGTATCAAGGTGACTGTGGCTTCATAGAATGAGTTTCGTAGTGTTCCTTCTGTTTCTACTTTGTGTTATAGCTTGAAGGGTATTGGAGTTACCACTTCTTTGAAGGTCTTGTAGAATTCTGCACTAAAGCCATCTCTTCCAGGGCTTTTTTTTTTTTGGAGAGGAGACAGTTAATGACTGCTTCAATTTCCTTGGGATATATAGGGCTATTCAGTCTTTCTACCTGATCTTGACTTAGTTTTCGTAGTTGGAATCTTTCAAGAAAATTATCCATTAAATTTAGATTTTCAAATTTGGTGGCACATAGGCTTTTGTAGTATGACCTAATAATTGTTTGGATTTCCTCAGTGTTTGTGGTTATGTCCCCATTTTCATTTCTGATTTTGCTGATTTGAATAGTTTCTCTGCTTTTTAGTTAGTTTGGCTAAGGGTTTGTCTATCTTGTTGATTTTCTCGAAGAACCAGCTTTTTGTTTCATTGATTCTTTGAATAGTTTTATTTGTTTCAAATTGATTTCAGCCCTGAGTTTGATTATTTCAGCCATCTGCTCCTCTTGGGTGTATCTGCTTCTTTTTATTCTAGGTTTTTCAGTTGGGCCATTAAGTTTTTCGCATGTGATGTTGTGAATTTCTTCTTGCAGGCACTTAGTGCTATAAATTTTCCTCTGAGCACTGCTTTCAATGTGTCCCATAAATTTGTGAATGTTGTGCCTTGATTTTCATTGAATTCTAGGAAGTCTTTAATTTCTTTCTTTGTTTCTTCCTTAACCCAGCTTTCATTAAGTAATTAGTTGTTCAGTTTCCATGTACGTATCGTTTTTTTGTTGTTTCTGTTGTTGTTGATGTCCAGCTTTAGTGCATGGTGGTCAGATAGTATAAAAGGGATTATTTCAATCCTTTTGTATCTGTTGAGGCTTGCTTTGTGACCAACTATATGGTCTATTTTGGAGAAGGTTCCATGCGATGCTGAAAATTAGGTGTACTGTTTTGAGTTTGGGTGAAAAGATCTGTAGACATCTATTAGGTCCATTTGATTTAGGGATTCTGTGAGTGCTTTTATTTCCCTAGTTGGTGTCTGTCTAGTTGATCTGTTCCTTGGTGAGAGTGGAATGTTGAATTCTCCCACTATTCAGGTATTTGGATAAATGTATGATTTAAGCTTTAATAATGTTTCATTTAAGAATGTCGGTGCTCTTGTATTTGAGGCATAGATATTCAAGATTGTGATGTCCTCTTGGTGGATTTTTTCCTTTGATGAGAATATAGTTGCCATCCTTATCTTTTTTGATTAACTTGGGTTGAAAGTCTATTTTATTAGATATTAAGATGGCTACTCCAGCTTGTTTTCTGGAATCATTTGCTTGAAAAACAGTTTTCCAGCCCTTTACTCTGAGGTCATGTTTATCTTTCTTACATAGATGTGTTTCTTGGATGCAAGAGAATGTTGGATCCTGTTTCCATAACCATTATGTTAGCCTGTGTGTTTTTATTGGTGCGTTGAGTCCATTGATATTGATAGATGATAGTGACCAATTCATGTTAGTTCCTTTTGTAATGGAGTAGGTGATCTAACACTGTTTTATTGCTTGTTTTCTTTTCATTTTTGTTGGGATATTATCTGTATGCCCTGTTTTCTTGGGTGAATTTGTTTTCATTGGATTGGAGTTTTCCTTCTAGTATCTTCTGTAGGGTTGATTTGCTGTGTAGATATTGTGTTAATTTAGTTTTGTCATGGCATATTTTGTTTTCTCCATCTATGTTGATTGAAAGCTTTGCAGGGTGTAGTAGTCTGGGTTGACATTTGTGATCTCTTAGAGTCTCCATGATACTTGCCCAGACCCTTCTGGATTTCATAGTTTCTGATGAGAAGTCCTATGTGATTCTGATAGGTCTACCTTCATATGTTACTTGGCCTTTTACCCTTGCTGCTTTTAATATCTTTTCTTTGTTCTGTAGATTTAGTGTTTTGACTATGATGTGACGTGATGTGTTTCTTTTCTGGTCTAGTCTATTTGGAGTTCTGTAGGCCTCTTGTATATTTATGGACATCTCTTTCTTTAAGTTGGGAAAATTTTCTTCTATGATTTTCTTGAAAATATTTTCTGGACCTTGGAGTCTGGAGTCTTCTTTTTCGTGAATTCCTATTATACTTAGATTTTGTCTTTACAAAGCAGCCTTGATTTCTTGGATATTTTGTGATTGAAACTTTTCTGATTTTACTTTTTCTTTGAGAAAAGTATCTATTTCTGCAAGTGTGTCTTTAACTCCAGAGATTCTCTTTTCCATCTCTTGTATTCTGTTGGTGATGCTTACATTTGTGGTTCCTGATCTTTTCTCCAAGTTCCCCAGCTCAAGGGTTTTCTCATTTTGTGTTTTCTTTATTGATTCTAATTCTGTTTTCATGCCTTGCACCATTTCTTTCATGTGTTTGAATTTGGATTCCTGTCTCTCTACAATGGCCTCTATTTCTTTGTCCATTTCCTTTTTATATGCCACTAATTTTTCCTGTACTTGTGTATCTATTTGTTTGGCTATGTTTGCCTGTGTTTCTTTAAGGATTTTGTCTATTTCTTCTTTCTTTACCTCCAATTGACTGGCCAGATCTTTGATTTGTTCATTTCCTCCTTATCAGCCTCAAATAATTGGGCAAGCATGGCTTTAAAATCATTTTCCTGTGCTTCTGCTGAATTGGAGTATCCATCGATTTTGGGGTTTGCTGGTGAAGTCATGATGTCCTGATTTATGTTGGAAGTGTTCTTTTTCTTACCCCTGGCCATTGGCTTATCTGAAACCTTCCCTGTTTGTTTTTGGATTCTGCAGATAAGACTGGTACTGTCTCTCTCCAGCATCTGGAGAGTTCTTCAGGAAGCTGAGAACTCCCAGCATGTGCTGAGGACTACCTGTACCCGTGGGAGGAAAGTACGCAGGCGCAAAGGGGGCAAATGCAAACATGCATACGTGTGTGTGTGTGTGTTTGTGTGTGTGTGTAAGTGTGCGTGGAGGTGTGCTTTGAGGGACAGAGTGATGGCTAATGTTGAAACCTTGAGTGTGTGGGAGGGGCTCTACACTGTATATGTCGCAGGAGCTAGTGATGATCGCAGTGCAATTTCTGGCATTACCTGCCTTAACTCCTCAATTAGACCCACAGAGCAGGAACTTCAATGTCCCTAGTGCCCCTCTGTTTCCCAAAATGTGTATGTGGGTGGAGGGGGGTTCGATGCCTGGCTTCTGATTTAGAAGGACCCAGGATCTGGGGATCTGCAGGTTCTCAAGGGTGCACTCACTTACAGGCAGGTCACTTGGCAGAGATTGTGGTATCTGGGTTCTATGCTCTCTGGTTTGGCCCTGCTTCTTTGATGTGCTCAGCCAGTTCTGTGCTGCTGTCACTGCCAGGTTCTGAGGTCTTGCTGCAGCTGGAGATTTCAGGGTGGTCACATCAGCAGGGATGGGGTAACCATGCTCTCTGTTCTCTGGTTTGGCCCTGGTTAGTCTTAAACTGGAGGGCTGTGGTGCCCTGCCAGCTCAGTGCTGTTCCACTGCCAAGTCCCGCTGTAACTGGAGACTGGGTCCTAGTTCAGATGCTTTCTGGGAAGTCCTGGGGTTTCTTCACTGTGCTCTCCAAGCTTGGGAGGCCCAGCGCCTGATGTGTCTAAGTTGTATGACATTTCTGCCTGGTTTTGAGTATATAGCGTATTCTCTGTCACTGTGGGATTGGGCGGGCCGTACCTTCAGTGATGGCGATCCTGCGGAGCTAGTATGGCATCTAGCAGACTCGGGCCCTGAGAGGATGGTGCAGCCTCCATGTGAATCTGGGACTCCGAGACATGTACTGCTGGCCTTTGCTTGCCACTAAAGGGCTTGGAGCTCCGCCTCAGTGGCTGTATGTCCTGGGCAGTTAGGTCTGCGCTGAGAAAGACGAGTCCACTGTGCAGCTTTGCCGAGGAGGAAGGATGTTTGGGGGAGGGGAGTGTTGCCAGATCAAAGGATCGTTTCTCTTCTTCCCCAAACAAGTCCCCAGGTGACCGGAGACCAAAGTTTTCACCTCCTGCGATGTTCCCTATTGTTTAGAAAGCCTCACCTAATTGTTTTCCTGGGTTAGAGGTCCTTCCATTCACCAACTCAGAAGTTCAGGTATTCCACCGCTCAGAGACTGTGTGTGCTAGTTGCCATCTTGGCTCTGCCCCCTCTTAGCATAACTTTAAATCTGATTTTTTTTTAATTTTTCATCAATTACACTTTATTCATTCTGCATCCCCCCATAAGCCCCTCCCTCCCCTCCCAATCCCACCCTCTCTCCTCCCTCTGCATGCATGCCACTCCCCAAGTCCACTGATAGGGAAGGTTCTCCTCTCCTTTCTGATCTTAGCCCATCAGTTCACATCAAAAGTGGCTGCATTGTCCTCTACTATGGCCTGGTAAGGCTGCTCCCCCTCAGGAGGAGGTGACTAAAGAGCAGGCCAGTCAGTTCATGTCAGAGGCAGTCCCTCTTCACATTACTATGTAACCCAATTGGACTCTTAACTGTCCTGGGCTACATCTGTGCAGGGGTTCTGGGTTATCTCTATGAATTGTCCTTGGTTGGAATATGAGTCTCTGGGAAGTTCCCTGTGTTCAAATTTTCTTGTTCTGTTGCTCTCCTTGTGGAGACCCTGTCCTCTCCAGCTCTTACTATTTCCCAGTTCTTACATAAATTTCCATTCACTCTGCCCAGCAGTTTCCTATCAGGCTTAGCATCTGCTTTTATAGTCTGTAGGGCAGAGGCTTTCAGAGCCCCCCTGTGGTAGGTTCCTAAGTTGTTTCCTGTTTTCTTCTTCTGATATCCATCCTCTTTGCCTTTCCGGATGGGGATTGGACATTTTATTTAGGGTCTTCTCTCTTGCTTAGTTTCTTTAGATGCACAGGTTTTAGTGGGTTTGTCCTATGTTGTATGTCTATATGAGTGAGTATATACCATGTGTGTCTTTTTGCTTCTGGGACAACTCACTCAGGATGATCCTTTCCAGATCCCACCCTGGAAATCAATCTGGCGTTTTCTCAGACAACTAGGAATAGTGCTTCCCCAAGATCCAGCCATACCACTCCTAGGCATATATCCAAAAGAGGCTCAAGCACACAAAAAGGAAATTTGCTCAACCATGTTTGTAGCAGCTTTATTTGTAATATCCAGAAGCTGGAAACAACCCAGGTGCCCCTCAACTGAAGAATGGATGTAGAAAATGTGGTACATCTACACAATGGAATAAATCTGATCTTTTTAAAAGAAAATCAAACAAAACTTTTAATTAAACCTAATTTATAAAGTGCCTTGCAAATCTTATTAATCCTATCATATTGCATTTAAACTTAACAGCAAAAAGTTAAAGGACAAAACTTTTATTTAACATGGAACAGAGAATTAAACTTAGTCTATAGCTCTCAGTAAGAATGGACGATTCTGGCTGTACCAAATCAATAGGCCAGAAAGAAACAGTATTAAATCATTATTTAGGTACTGGCAGCCAGACATATATTTTATATAATGGTTAACAATGATCTGAGTATAACCCTACATAATACTGGGCTAACATGGAACAGTAGTCCTTTTTATCTGTAAAAGAGAATAAGCAAACATTTTGCATTGAAGAATCTACAGCCTTTTTAAATGAAGAAAAAAATGTATACATTTTTACATGATATATTGTAATAACTGCAGTTTTTGTTTAATTAGCTTAAACAGCATGGCTTGGTTTTACTATGTAAACCTAATAAAATAAATACCAAGGTTTTTTAATTACTCCAAAGGTTTGAGAAACTGTTTTAAGTGATTTTTAGACTGCCCAAGTGGTACTATTTTAAAATAACTGATAAATTTTAAAATGTCTAATGGTTCAGGACCAAATGCAGAGGTGTGGATTCAAATTGTTTCATGTCTAAAAATATACAAGTCTACAGATAAACATACATACAGAGAAAAATACATAAGGAACATAGAATTCTGACACTGTCATCTTGAAGTAACCAGAATACCCAAATAGCAGGATTTGACTAACCCATACTGGACACAAGTTTCGTAGGTTCCAGAAAGAGTGGACCCCCTCATGGGTCCTCTCCACCTACATAGATTCCAGAAGGAGCAGAGACCCAATGGGCCTTTCCACAGCTTCCAGATGGAAAGCGGGCCCCAGCAGCCCTCTTATCACACAGACTTCTTCTTGTCCCAAAAGGAGTAGAACTGTTAGTGGCCACTTCTTCTTGTCCCAAAAGGAGTAGAACTGTTAGTGGCTTTGTCCCTGAGAATTGGAGCTTCCTCCAGAATGCATCAACCAGATTGGAAACTCTCCTAGTTTCTAACTCTTCTGAGCAAACCAAAACCAGAAACCAGAACAGAAGCTGGCAGACAAAATAAAAAAAAAAAAAAGAAAAAAGAAAAACAAACAAAAAAACAGAGTCAAAGGCAGAAAACAGCCATGGTGCCTGTTTTTGAATCATTTAAATATTTTTTAAACCTGTTTTTGTAATATTAAAACAAAGTATCCTCTTTAGGAGTGAAATCATAAATCACATTTATAATTTAATAGTCAAAACCAGACTTTAAAATATACCAATTTTACAATCCAATTTTTTATTATTATTTTGTAATTTTAATTTCTTTAATTCCCTTAATAACTGAACTTGCTCCCTTTCTAATTGGGCTTTGTCTCAGAGAATAGTAATATCCTCCTGCAGTGGTCCTGTGTCTTCTGCACATGTGGCAGGGAATGACTCAGCAGCAGATTGCTTAGGAGACCAGTCTGAATGATGAGACTTGGCAATTTCTTCCTCTGACTACATTTCATCCTCACTATCTAGGTCCTAAATTATTTTCTGCCCTCAAATTACACAAATCTGTTTGAGCTCCTTGATGAACATTTGGAATAACCTCAGAAGTACTTTTTATCCTGCCTGTTTGGCTGGTCTAATTTCCCCAAGTAGCCCTTTAGCTTGTGAATTTCCTTTTCCCAAGTTTCCAGATTGATGGTACCTTCAATTTGGAACCAGATACAAACTGTTTTTTTCAAAGTAATTGGGATAAGGGTGTTTCTCCCAATTTCTCTCTTTTATTAACATTGACTTTAAAGTCCTCATTAACATCTCCCTGCTCTTTCTCTGCCCCATGATTTAGCTGCCTGCCTACCTTGTATTCCTCCATACTATTGGTAGTCTTCAGGAAGCACTTTTTTTTTCTCCTTAGGCATCCTGAACTCCAAAAACAAGCATTGCTCATGTTGTCTCTTGTTTTCAAGGTTCCTTGTTAGGAAGCCAACTGACCAGACCTGCTAGTCGAACAGGGTCCACCTGGAAAGGGAGTATAAATGGGGAGACAGAGCCATGAAGAATGGAGACAAGACAGACTCCTGATTAAGTGCAACAACACTTATAAAGCAAAGGGTACAATAAAATTGTTTTCACAATAGCAACACGTCTGTGCCACCTGCCAGGACATCCAGGAATTCACTCAAGGTTATGCCAAGTTTGCTCTCTTGTTCCCAAGGTTGTAGGGAGCTTGCTGTCTACTTCTCAAGGTAAGAACACCCCACATGCAGAGACTGCTAAGGACAGACTCTGAGACATGGAACTTGGAATAGACCCGCATCTGCCAAGGCCAGGAGGCAGAATTCCAATCACCAGACTCCTTCAGAAACCAGACAATTCCTGGGAATGTGTTGGCTGAAACAGAAAATCTGTAAGTGTAAACGGAGAACTGAGGGGCAATAAACTATTTGACAACTGGTTCTGTTCCATGCTAGTGTTGCCAAATCTCTATGAGCAGGGTTGGCTTGGCTGGCCAGACTGGATGGGCAGCTATGTCCTACTCAGTGTTCAGTGAGGAACTCTCCTGTTCCTGGTGTTTACATTTAAAAATGGGCCTTCAGGACAATGAAATGGCTCAGTACATATGCCTAGGACACAAGGGCAGCTGTGTTTTCTGCTGTTGTCCTCCAGACTATCCATCTAAATGTAGTGTTAGTGCTAGGATTGCTTGTTCAGAGGTTGCAGTCTCTGGTAGGTGTGTAACCACTAGTTCATGGCTATGATTCTCTACTACATAAGGAGTTCCTAGAATACATGTTTTACAAAGTAAAACTCTGCCCTCCTTTAGCAGAATGTTTTCTCTAGGTTAAAGTCATTGTAAAAGTTGTCAAGATATATATTTTTTACTATGTGAGAATATTCTGTAATACACATTATACTTCTATTCCATTGTTCCCAGGTTCAAATACCTACCCATGTGTCACACTATTTTTTTTCTTTTTAGTTAAAATACATCATTTGAAGTACGTGTTGTTCATATACTCATGGGAACATGATCACAGTCTCGGTGCCAAGTCCCTTAAGGAAAACTGAGTTCGTCATTGCCACACCCTGGCACCACCTCCAAGAAGAACCCATCAGTCCTGAAGAGCTCTATAATTCATCCCCTTGATCACAAGTTTTTTTATCTATTCATTATGATTTGTTCACTTTCTATCCCCTCTGCTGACCCCTCGCTCTTCTTCTTCCACTCCCACCAACCCTCCTTATTCTGTCCTAATGCCCTTTCTCTAGTTCCACTTTCTTTCTGACCCTAGCTTATCTGATCTCATCAAAGAGACATTATCTTCTTCTGTGTCCTGATTCTCAGGGCATTGTTCTCCTTGTGTTCTCAATTCCCTCTACTTATGACAGCCTTCATGCCTCTGCTCCTGCAGGTTTCCCAGAGCTCTGAGGTAAGGGAGAATTTCATAGTGAAATACCATATAGGGCTCTTTCTCTTTCTTTGCATAGTATCAGACTGTGTGTATCTGTATGCACTCCCATTTATACAGAAGAAAGCATTTCTATGGATCCAAGTTCTTGGCACTGATCTATTAGTTGAGGGCAGTGGATAACATATTTTAATAACAGCAGCATAGGTTACTTAAATATTTTTGTAGGGTGCCCTGGCACCAACTCAATTAACTGCCACCCAATACTCCTAGTGTTAGACAGGTTTGCTGAAAATAGATGAACTATTGGAACTTTACCTGACACTATTAGGAGACCTCATAATAAGTGAATACATACCATGTTTATCTTTCTGCATTTTAGTTACTTCACCCAGGTTGATTTTTTCTGATTCCATTGATTTGCCAGAAAATATAAAGATGTAATTTTCTTACCTGAAGAATACTCTGTTATGAAAATATTCCATATTTTCCCCAAAAGAGATTGTCAGTCCTATTCTTTACTACTTGAAATTTGCTGGGATTTTAATCATTATATTGAAAGACAAACTATCAGGATAACTACATTCTTTTATTCTAGAAGTCTCTCTATCTTCTTCCACTTTCTGGTAATTTGAATTGCAATGTCCATGTTAAGCTTATCTGTTCACATGCTGAGTTTCTGTTGAGGAAATGTCTGGGAAGTGTAAGGAGATGGCCTTGTTAGATAATATAATTCCTATTGGAATAATAACATAGGACAGTAAGCTTTGAGTTTGTTATGGCAATGAATGTGACCAGACAGAATGGAGTCTGTGTCTCTAGGTAAGTGTAAATGCCAGGACTGATTGTTCATAGGTGCCACCAGAGCTCATGGTGTCTGAGGTAGCTAGATAACCTCTAGTTAATGGCTAGGATTCTCTGCTACATAATGAGTTCCTAGAAAGCATGCCTTACAAAGTCAAACTCTGCCCTCCTTTACTGGAATCTTTTTTCTATGTTAAAAGTCATTGTAAAAGTTGTCAACATATTATTTTTATTGCTTATGTGGGAATTTTTTATAATATACATTACAATCCTTTTCCATTGCTCCTAGGTTCAACTTCCTATGTGTCATACTATTAAAAAAATACTTCAGGTTAAGTATCTGTTGTTTGTATACACATTGGAACATGAACAGATTCTCAGTGCTAAGTCCCTTAAAGAAAACTGAGTTCATCATTTCTGCACCTTGGCACCACCCCAAAGAAGAAGCTATCAGTCCTGAAAAGCTTGATACTTTATCACCTTAATGACAGTTTTTATGTATTTATTCATTACGATTTGTTCACTTTGTACACTCTCTGCTGACCCTCACATTCACTTCCCAGATGCACCAACCCTCCTTCTTCTAACCTATGACCATTCTCTAGTTCCCTAATGTGGGAGGTCCTCCTCCCCTTCTATTTGACTCTAGATTCTCCGGTCTCATCAAGGCTAGCTTTATCATCTTCCTCTGCAGTCTGATTCTCAAGGCATTGTTCTCCTTGTATTCTCAATTCCCTCTATTTATGACACGCTTTCTTCCTCCTCTCCTGCAGGTTTCCTAGAGCTCTGAAGGGAGAGTCAAATTCAAAGGAAAATCCTATTTAGAGCTGGGTGTTTTAAGGTCTCTCTTCCTACATAGTATTGGACTATGGTCTTTGTATACAATCCCATTTGATGCAGAAGGAAGCATCTCTATGGATCCAAGTACATGGCACTAATCTATCTTTGGGGGCAGAAAGCCACACATTTTAATAATAACAGCCTGGGTTGCTTTAAAATTTCCATATGATGACCTGGCCTAACAACCCAATTAACTGTCACCCAATCCCCCTGGTGGAAGACTGGTTTGGTCAAAATAGATGTCCTAGTAGAACTTCATTCCACACTTTTAGGAGTCCTCCTAATATGTGAATACATACCATATTTGTCTGTCTGCATTATAGTTACTTCTCCCAGGATGATTTTTTCTGGTTCCATCCATTTGCCTGAAAATATCATGATGTCATTTTCTTAGCTGAATAATACTCCATTGTGGAAATATTCCATATTTTTCTCAAAGGAGAATATCAGTTCCGTTCTTTAGATCTTCAAAGTTGCTGGGATTTTCATCATTATATTGAATGACAAACTATCAGGATAGCTATGTTCTTTTAGCCTAGAAGTTCTTCCACTTCCTGGTGATTTGAATTGCAATGTCAATTCAAATGTGTGTTTTGAGGTTGATATGCCAATGATTGTTACTAGACAGAATGGAGTATTTGTTTCTCAGTCTATTTCACTTTATATCTTTGTTTCTGTCAGTGTCATTCTCTATTTCTGAATCTCTCACTCTAGGTCTTTGTCTCTCTGTGTCTGTCAGTCTCCCTCTCTGTGGATGCCCTTCTGTCACCTTGCTCACTCCTGAATTTTGGCATCTGGGTTGGCCTGGCCTAATGGCCTACTGCTTGGATACAATAGTGCATTCCTGGCTGACCTGGGGCTTTCAATAAGATCTGAAATACCTTAAACCCTCCTCTCACTTGTGACTACTTTAGTAACACTTCTGATGAACTTTCTAAACAACCATTATTAGTCCATCTTGTGATTTCTCTGGTGGGCCATTCTGTGATTCCTAGTCACTTAGTAACCATACTAAAGGCAATTATATTCCTTCTGCCCTGCCTATAAAGCAAGAAATTAGCAGTCATAACTTGTATGCTAAACAGTTAAATGAGGCACTTCAGCTGAATAAGGGTTAAAGGTGAGAGTAAAAGATTTATTAAGATTTTTTTAGTTTGCTTAAGAATGTCTGTCCCTGGTTCCCACAGGAGGGGTCCTTTAATGAAAGGCACTGGGACCACGTGGGAGAGGCTATGAAAGATTATTACAGCACTTTGGGGCCTGAAAAAAAAAATACCTGCAACAATCTTTTCCTATTGAATCTCATTCAAGACATTGTTAAATTGAGAAAGGAAGATCCCCTGCTGGGGACTGCTGTCCAATCAAAGGAAGAAATGTTGAGAGATAGTACAAGAAAAAAAAAAAGCTGGTACCAGAAAGCCTCCTAAAGACATAGATCTCATCTCATTAGAAACTGAGGAAGATTCAGACAGCAAGGAGGAAATCTTTTTTTTTTTTTTTTTTCAATGCAGTTTATTCAGGAACCTTGAACAATCATCTGACCTTGGGGAAAGCCAGCCCACAGCTTAAATAGCCTCTGGGTAGCCAACCCAGGCGTGCCACATGGGCAATGCAGATAGGTCCACATACATGGAAGCAAGCCAGATCCTCAGCCTTAGCCAAATGTGGAATTGTTCATGACAGAGAGCACTCACCATCGGGAAGGTGGAAGGCAGAAACCAGCTCCATCTTTGAGGCACAGCATTACGCAGCTCTCTACAGTTCCCCCTTTTTGTTTTAGACGCATCAGGCAAGAGTAGAGGTCTGATCTCTGATATTAGAAATAAATTGGGACTTTGTACAGATGTTCATTTAGGTGTCATCCACCCAAAGAGCATCAGTCCCGTCCGATACCTTTTTCTCAGAGGCGGGACCTGGGGTATCAACCCGCATGCAATCAGACATGCTCGTCTCTGGGTCCAAAGCGGCTGACCCTGAGTGTAGTACTTAGCCTCTTAAAAAACAAAACAAAACAAAAAAAAAAACAAATAAAAAAACAACCAAAAAAAAAAAAACCCAACAACAAAACACTCTCCCCTCTTATTAAAAAAGTTGTCAAACCTACAGTTTCAGAAACTAAAAAAGACAAGCCCTCCAATGTGAAACAAGGATGGACTAAAAGAGAGAGACCCTTATATCCCTCTTTGAAGACCTTCAAGGTCACTGAAATAAATACTTCCGGGCATGAGTCTGAAGCAGACACTGAAGGGGTTGATTGGGGAGATCTAAAGAGGTATGGACACCTTCCTCCATATGTCTCTCCTCCCCCTCTGGCTCCCTAGCACTCGCTGCCTTCTGTTTCTGCCTTGACAGCAGCCCACTACTAACCCTAACAATTGTAGCCATTTACAGAAAGAAATTGATTATCTTAAAATGAAATCAAACTTCAGAATGAATGCCAAAGACTCTCAAAGCAACTTCAGGTCCTTAAGGCATAGAGAGATGCCCCCCTCTCAGACCATCTGGTACCTCGTTACAACCTGATCATTTCCTGGTGGTAGAAACCCCTAAAAAAGATATCTTTGGAGAGGATGACGACATAAAGAGACAATACAAACGTTTGGGATTTAAGACATAAAGGAGCTTAAGGCTGTTGTGACTCAGTAAGGTCCAGTTGCTCCCTTCACCCTTTCCATTCTGGAGGCATTGAGTGATATGTGGATCATGCCAAATGATTGGTACTAGCTGGCTAGAGTGACACTTTTGAGGGGAGATTTTGTTCTATGGAAATCTGAATATTCAGAAAATTACAAAGAGACAGTTCGCTGTTACTTGAAGGTTGGTGGAGACAGTGATGATTGGACGTTTGACGTGCTCAGAGGAAACAAACCCTTTGATAGCCCTGAGGTTCAAAAATATTTTCCTGCTGGCCTTTTTTCTCAAATTCAAAACTTCCTTTAGAGGAGGCTCTCACTACCTCTCTGGCCAATATAAGGCAGGGGCCTGATGAACCTTACAGTGATTTCAATAGTAGCCTAACCACAGTGGCTGAGAAGCTATTCTACTTAAATGATTTTGGAACCCATTTGACTTTTGAAAACGCTAATCCTGCCTGTCAAGCTGCTATTCATCCCCACGGACAAGGCAAGGGACTAGCTGATAATATACATTATTGCTCAGGCATTGGTAGTGCCCATGCCATGGGACTGACTATTGGGGCCACCTTAAAGCATTATGCTCCAGGTCAAAATTCTCAGGGCCAAACCAAACCATGTTTTAATTGTAGACTAACTGGTCATTTTGCACAAAAACTGTCCAATTCCCAAAAAAGACCATCCTAAGACCAGTCAGGCGGCTCCGACCAGCCTGTGCCCCCAGTGTAAGAGAGGAAAGCATTGGGGAAACAAATGTTGATCTAAAACTGATGCCCAGGGCAACACCCTCCCTCTGTGGCAGGGAAACATGGTTTGGGGCTGGCCCCAAGACCCTCCCCCAGGACAAACTTATGGGACAGTCACCTTTGTTCCAGCCTGCAAAGCAGCCAGTCTCTGAGCTCTCCCGTGCCACTCCAGGAAGTGCTGGATTGGACCTCAGTCCCTCCACCCACGCAGTATTAACTCCAATAATGGGACCCCAGGCCATTTCTATGGGTGTTTTCAGGCCGCTCCAAAAAAACTGCTTTGGCCTCCTTCTGGGCTGAGCCCACTCAAACCTTCAGGGCCTCCAAATTTTCCCTGGTGTAATTGGTAAGGGCTATACTGGTGAAATTAAGATCATAGCCCAAGCTCTATATGGTGTTGTCTCCATCCATGCAAAACATCTAATTGCTCAATTAGTTCTGCTCCCCTAACAAGCGCTCCCCCCAAAAAATCTCTCTCCAGGACACGGAGAGATCATGGTCCTGGCTCCTTTGATGCTTACTGGGTCCAACCAGTTACAAAGGAAAAACCTTTGCTAGACTTATGGTTAGATGGCAAACAATTCTCAGACCTGGTAAATACAGGTGCAGATGTCTCCATTATGAAAAAAGATTATTGGCCATCTGCTTGGCCACTTTCCTTCACACTTACCAATCTGAGGGGAATTGGCCAGAAACGTAATCCTGAACAAAGCTCTAAGATGTTAACTTGGAGAGATGAAAAGGGAAATCAAGGGAATTTACAGCCTTTTGTGATCCTGGGTCTGCCAGTAAATCTCTGCTGTAGAGATATCCTCTCTCAAATGGGAATTTTAATGTGTAGTCCTAATGACATTGTCACTACCCAGATGCTGCACAGGGTCATACCCCTGGAAAAGGGCTGGGTAAATTTGAAAATGGTATCCCTTCTCCTCTTCAGGCTGCACCCAAAACAAATCAACTAGGCTTGTGAAATTTATAATCGGGGCCACTGAGATTCCTGAACTTCCTCACAGACACTCAGCCCCTATTACTTGGAAAAATGATACTCTGGTCTGGGTGAATCAGTGGCCTCTCATCCAAGAAAAACTTCTTGCTGCCAGGCTGCTAGTGCAGGAGCAGTTGGCTGTAGGACATTTATTTGAGAGTTCTCCCCTTTGGAATACTCCAATTTTTGTTATTAAAAAAATGCACAGGAATGTGGCTGCTCCTACAAGCCCTTACAGCTGTTAATGCCACTATGTATGGGGGGCTTTACAGCTTAGTTTGCCTAGTTCTATTGCCATTACACTTGGGTTGTTTCATGTTGCTATTGATTTAAAAGACTGTTTTTTGTTGTTGTTTGTTTTTTGTTTTTTTACCATCCCTCTTCACCCAATGATTAACAGTGCTTTGCTTTAAGTCTGCTTTAAATTAATTGTAAAGATCCCATACAAAGATACCAGTGGACTGTTTTGCCACAGGGTATGGCAAATAACCTTGCTCTATATCAAAAGTTTGTGTCCTCTGCCCTAAAGGGGGTTAGCTTAGCGCTAAATGGTCACAAATGTATATTGTTCATTACATGTATGATATTTTGCTTGCTGGAGCCCATGAAACTGAGATTCTTCTTTGCTGTGCTGATTCACAAATTCTTTAGAGGCCTATGGCCTGGTCATTGTGCCTGATAAAATCCAGCTACATGACCCATATACTATATTGATTTTCAACTTTCTGGAGGTAAAATAACCACACCTAGGGCAGAGTTGTGCCTTGATAAACTTTCTACTCTCAATGATTTTCAGAGATTTTTAGGGAATATTAATTAGTTGTTTCCCTATTTAAAATTACTACAGGAGATTTAAAAGCCTTATTTGACATCTTAAAGGGAGACCCTCACTCTAATTTTCCCTGCTCCCTTATCACTGAGGGTCGACTTGCCCTTTATCAGGTAGAAGATGTTATTGCCAGTCAATTTGTTACCCAGATCAATTATGTGCTGCCTCTCCTGTTTCTGGTATTTAAAACTTGCCTTACTCTGACTGGACTGGCTTGTTCTGGCAGGAGGCATCCATTCTCTGGATTTATTTGCCCTCATTTCCTAAGTAGTATTTACCCCTACTATGTTTCAGTAGCTGACTTAATTTTGCAAGGCAGAGACAGCTCAAAAAATATTTTGGAAAAGACCCTGATGCTATTGTGACACCCTTTTCCAGTGCTCAGGTTACTTGGCTCATTCAGATTGCCTGTGCTTCCTTTTCTGGTTATTTAGATATTATTACCTTCAGCAACAAACTAATTCATTTCTTGAACCTTCATGAGTTTATTTTTTCAAAATCTACTAAGTCCTGGCCTTTTTCGGGATGGTACTTCCGTTTTCACTGATGGTTCCTTCTCCAGAGTTGCAGCATTTGTAGTTGATGGTCAAACAACTCACTTCCTGACCTTTTCTCAGTCCACCCAGCTTGATGAGCTTCATGCTGTTATTGCTATCTTTCAGGCCTTCCCCAATGTTTCCCTCAATATTTTAACAGACAGTTCCTACTTTGCTCATTCAGTTCCCTTGTTGGAAACTGCAGACCAAATGAAGTTCTGCTCTGCGGCTGCTGCCCCCTTTGTCAATGCCAATGTTTAATTTGTGGCAGGTCTGACCCCTTTTTCATAAGTCACCTATGTGAACATTCTGGTTTCCCAGGACCACTTGCTGCAGGCAATGCCACTGCTGATTTTCCCACCAGCCCCCACGTTGTTTCTCTCATCTCCATGGGTGACCCTCTCTCTGTGGCTCAGACTGCACATTCATTACATCATGTAAATGCCCATACTCTTAGATTCTTGTTCAAAATTACCCATGAACAGGCATCAGATTGTTAAACAGTGCCCTTCCTGCTTTCCCTTGCTCCTATCCCCCACCTAAGAGTTAACCCAAGAGGGCTAATACCTAATTTTCTTTGTCAAATGGATGTTACTCATCATACAGAATTTGGAAACTTAAAGTCTATTCATGTTTCCATTGATACCTTTAGTGGATTTCTCTTCGTTTCTCTTCAAACTGGGGATGCTGGAAGACATGTCATTATCCATTTACTGTTGGCCTTTTCTGTTATGGGCCTCCCTCATTCTTTTAATACTGATAATGGGCCCTGCAATGTGGGCCACCAGTTTCAGCATTTTTGCCAAACCTTAATTATTAAGCATATTACTGGTATTCCTTACAATCCCCAGGGACAAGGCATTGTTGAACACACACATCTGTCTCTTAAAAATGCCCTTACAGAAATAAAAAAAAAAAAAAGTGGAATGGTACCCCTACAAGAGGTCCCCCTGAAATTTCTTATCTCATGCACTCTTCATTTTAAATTTTCTCTCCCTGGACCAAGACGGTCTTTCTGCAGCAGACAGATTCTGGCATCATGAACCACAAAAAAATAAATAAAAATAAATAAAAATAAAAAAATAAAAACAAAACAAACACACAAAAATAATATAAATAAATAAGTAAATAAATAAATAAATAATGCTCTCGTTTATTGGAAAGATCCTTTTAACAACAATTCAACAAATGGAAAGGACCTAACCCTGTCCTAATTTGGGGATGAGGTTCAGTTTTTATATTCTCTAAAGAAACGGATGCTGCCAGAATATTACCTGAGTGACTGGTTAAATAAATAGATAATGTTAACATTCATCAATCCAGAGAAGAAACCCTCCCCTGAGAATTCCTAATTCCTTTTCTTTGCTTTTTTTTTTTTTTTTTTTTTTTTTTTCCTCACCAGGTCATGGCTCAACTGTGCTGGCTGACACTTTGAATTGCTACCCTTCTCTCCTTGAAAGTTGTATAAGGAAGTTTTTAGGCCTTTGATCCCCAGAAGGTCTGGGAGGCACTGAAAAAGTTTTACAGTAAACCCTGTGATTGTAAGGAAGACACAATGGTGCTCATTTCTGGCCTACATATTCTAAGGCAGGTTGACTGTGTTGACCACACAGCTTTTAAGGCCCTCCAGGCACACGATTCCAGGGTTACCTTAAAGTAGCAGTGTGCTAGTAAGACCAAAATCATGCCTAAGACCAAAGACAAACTCCCTGGGCCCTGCCCTTGTAATTCCTTTCAGATATCCATGCACAGTAAATGCTACAGTAGTGTGCAACAATGCACAGAAAAAGACAATAAAAACATACTTTACTGCCATCCTGGGCAGAACCTTGCCAGAACTAGCTGGAGTGTATTGGTCTGTTTGGGCACAAGTGCTGAGCAATTACAAGCTGTCCCAAGCACCCTGTCTTGGCCAGGTAGGAAAGCCTGTGTGCTGGAACATACTTTCCCCCATGCACATCTCAGATGGTGGCAGGCCTCAGGATCAGTTCAGACAATTAGAGATTAAGCAATGTATTGAGAAACTTATAGAAAGGGAATATCCCTCCATCAATCATCATCCCTTAGTTTTCCCTGACAGTAAATGAGATCTCCCCATTGATCTCCAAACTTTTGACATTCTGCCCACCACTCATAGCTTGCTTAATGACTCCAACCCCTCTTTGGCACAGAACTGCTGACTTTGCCTCAGGCAGAGACAGCCAGTCTCCCTTGTTCTACCTGCGCTTATTGCCACCTACACACCCTCCTCTAAGGGCTGTTTTGATGTCCTCCATGCATGTACAACCTCTTTTCTATCAAAATATCACCTGTTTATATAAACATTTTAAGAACGATAGTTTTGATTTGAATGTTGGGGATGCAACATTTGCTTTCTGTAAAACAGTTGTGGACATTTCAACACCTCTCTACCCTAATTGTGATACCATCTTCCTTTGCAGAAACATGAGGCCTTTACCTTCTTGCCTGCCAACTGGATTGGGGCATGCATTCAGGTATCTCTCCATCTGGACATCTGTATTATCCCTGGAGATGAGCCTATAGTGGCTGGCAGACAAAAGAAAGCTGCTGAACGTATCCCTCTCTTGGTGGGACTGTGTTCCTGGCCACAGGATCAGCAGGACTGGAAGTCTCACTGCATAAATATCATGAGCTGTCACAGCAACTGATTGATAATGTCCATCTCTTGTCTATTACCTTTACAGGATATTCTGAAGCAGTTAGATTCCTTATCAGAAATAGTATTACAAAACAGAAGAGGATTATACTAATTAACAGCAGAAAAGGGAGGTATCTGTTTGGCTTTAAAGGAACAATGCTGCTTCTATGCCAGTAAATTGGGCATAATAAGGGGCAAAATAAAGAAGCTACAAAAATTCCTGGAGAGGTGACAAAGGGAGTTGACAGAATCTCCCTTCTGGAATGGTTTAAACAAGCTACTTCCCTATCTCCCTCCTTTCCTTGGTCCCCTGCTTACCTTATGATAATTATTATAATAAGACCAGTTCTCTTCAACAAAATTATGGTGTTTATTAAACAGCAGATTGACACCTTAAAGGTATAGCCCATCCAGGTGGACTATAAAAGGCCTGAAATACTTGACCATGAGGTTTAGTATTAGACCTGATAGTAATCATCCCAGTCAGCTGAACCAGTTGGCCAGTGAAGGGTAAGAGAATCCACAGTGGTCTCTGTCCCACTTTTTCCACCTAAGGCAAGAGCTCAGCTAATCTCTGCTGATGTATTCAATGACAGGCTAGCAAAAGCTGAAGATCCCGGATTCCAGCCTAAGACAGGCACAGTTCCCTTGGGATTATGGCCTTGCAAAAATAAAATGGAAGGATCTATGGGAGGCCTTTTAGTACCTTGCTCACCCCTGAATTTTGGCATCTGGCTTGGCCTGGCCTAATGGCCTACTGCTTGGATACAATAGTGCATTCCAGGCTGACCTAGGGGTTTCCATAAGACCATCTTAAACCCTCACTTACTCAGAGCTTCCTAAGTAACACTTCTGATGAACTTTCCAAACAACCAGTATAAGCACATCTTGTGATTTCTCTGGTGGGCCATTCTGTAATGCCTAGTTACTTAGTAACCCTACTAAAGGCAATTACATTCTTTCTGCCCTGCATATAAAGTTGCATGAAAAATTCAACTAAACTGAGATCTTGATCGGAGAAACTGTCTTGGTCTTCATTTCCTGTGACCCTTGTCCCTTTTTCATTCCTACTCCCCCAATTAGGATCTCCAGTGACAGACCTTCAGAACAGGTCACCTCTCTTTTCATTGCCACTTGTGGTTCTGTAAGAAATGCTCTCAGTTCTGCTGAAGAACTACAAGATGAAAGCTTGCACACATGATATCCTGGATGGTCTCTGTAAAAAATAAAAGCAAGGTCCCAATTAAATGCTTTTTGTTCAAAGAGTTGCTTTGGTCAGGGAACATTTTCCCAGTAAGTAATTCACTGACTTAGGAAAAATCTGTGCATTTAATAAATAATAATAGAATCTGTGCTAAGAGTCTTGGACACAGGAACTGACATCTCTGGGTTGTGCTTTCACATTCCCAGATTGAGGCATGTAGGGCTGCTGAACTTTTCTCTCAAGCACACTGTCCACTTGGCAATTTTAATAATTGGCTCATGAAACTCTTACTGGCTTTCACCTGTTTTATGACATCATTCTCCATCTCAGCCAATCAGCAACTGAGAGAATCTTGAGGTTTCCATGGATATGAGTAAAACAACCTTCCTCAGTGTCCAGTATCTCTAATCCCGTCCACATGTGAAATTTTCTTGTGAAACCCAACAAGCTTTTATCTCATCCCATTTTCCATATCCCTCACCTTTATTCCTGTTTATCTCTGTGACAATGTCAGGTAGAAAATGAAACTTTAATTATACTTCATTTAATTGTAGAACTTTCTAAGTAGGGAAGCTTCAAAGTGATGTGGGACTAATGACAAGGTGGTCTCCTACTGATGTCTTGGATCTGAAATTTGCTAGGTTGTGACTTTGAACTGAGCAGTTACTGGTGTACTCACGAAATGTAAATTCACATTCTTATATATATAATAGGCTGCCAGGGTCTAGGGTTCCTTGAGTTATTGCGTATTTAAGAGTAGGGGAAAGGAAAGGAAAATAATATATATTATACTCCTTTTCTATTGCTCCCAGGTTTGAATTCTCAATCCATGAGTCACAATATTTTTTTTTCTTTAAAATACATCAATTCCAATATATTTTGTTAATATATTCATTGGAACATGATGAAAATCTGAGTGCCAAGTCCTTTAAAGAAAACTGAGTTCATCCTTGTAGCACCCTGGCACCACCCCCAAAGTGAAGCCATCAGCTCTGAAGTGCTTTATACTTCATCAACTTGCTCACAGTTTTTCTTATGTATTTATTTATTATGATTTGTTCATTTTCTATCTTCTCTCCCCCTCCCTCTTCTACTTCCAGTATCATCCAGGATCCTCCTTCTATCCCTATGTCCTTTCTCTAGTTCCCCGACAGGGTGGTCCTACTCTCCCTCTAACTGACCCAAGCTTATCAGGTCTCATCAAGGCTTGCTGCATCATCTTCCTCTGCAGCCTGAGTCTCAGGACACCGTTCTCCTTGTGTCCTCGATTCCCTCTACTTATGACACTCTTCATGCTTCCTCTCCTGCTGGATTCCAGGAGCTCTGAGGGGAGGGAGAATTTCATGGAAAATTTTATTTAGACCTCTGTAGTTCAAGGTCTCTCTCTGCATAATATTGGACTGTGGATGTCTGTATGCAACCCCATTTGTTGTAAAAGGAAGCATTTCTGTGGATACAAAAACATGGCACTGATCTATCAGTTGAGGGTAGAGAACAGCATATTTTAATAACAATAGCCTGTGTGGCTTGAAAGTTTTCATAGGATGCCCTTGCCCAACATTTCAAATAACAGCCACCCAATTCCCCTAGTGGAAGACTGGTTTGATGACAATTGTGGCCTATAGGAACTTTATCCCCTACTATTTGGACACCATCTAATAAGTGAGTACATACCATATTTGTCTTTCTGCATTGTAGTTACTTCATCTAGGATGATTTTTCTGGTTCCATCCATTTGTCTGAAAATATCTTGATGTCATTTTTTTAGCAGAATAATATTCTTTTATGGAAATAGTCCACATTTTCCCCAAAGAAATGGTCAGTCCTCTTCTTTAGACCTTGAAAGTTGCTGCAACTTTAATTCCTGTATACTAGAAGAGAAAATACACCCCCCCCAAAAAAAACTAGCTACTTTCAAGAAAACACAGGAAATAACTAAACTCACTACAGTAAAACAAAATCACACGAAATTATGACCACAGCCAACATTGAAATTAAAGGATCTAACAGCTACTGGTCATTAAACTCTCTCAATATCAATGGACTCAATTCTCCAAAAAAAAAGACACAGACTAACAGAATGGATGTGTAAACAAAACCCACCAACCTGTTGCATACAAGAAACACACCTAAGTCACGAAGATAGACATTATTGAGGGTAAAGGGTTGGAAGACAGCTTTCCAAGCAAATGGACCAAGGAGCAAGCAGGAGTAACCATTCTAATATCTGATAAAATAGACTTTCAACCAAAATTAATAAAAAGATATGGGAAGGGACACTTCATATTTAACAAGGGAAAATTCCACCAGAAAAAAGACATCACAATCCTGAACATCTATGCCCCAACACAAGGGCACCCACATTTGTAAAAGAAACATTGATAAAACTTAAACCACATGTAGATCCCCACACATTAATAGTGGGAAACTTCAATACCCCACTCTCAACAAAGGACAGGTCAACAAAACAGAAATTAAAGAAACAATGTTTCTGATGGAGGTTATGAATCAAATAGACCTTACAGACATTTACAGAACCTTACACCCAAGCACAAAAGAATTTACCTTCTTGTCAGAACCTCATGGAACTTTCTCCAAAATAGACCATATAGTCGGTCACAAAGCGGGACTCAACAGATAAGAGAAGATTGAAATAATCCCTTCTATCCTGTCTGATCATCATGGAATAAAGCTGGACCTCAACAACAACAGAAATAGCAAAAAGCCTACACACACATGGAAACGGAACAACTTGCTACTAAATGACAGCTGGGTCAGGGAAAAAATACAGAAAGAAATTAAAGTCTTCCAAGAAATCAATGAAAGTGAAGGCACAAAATACCCAAATTTGTGGAACACAATGAAAGCAGTGCTAAGAGGAAATCATAGCACTAAGTGCCTTTTAAGAAAAAAATTTGAGACAGCTCATTCAAACAACTTAAGGGATCACTTAAAAACCCTAGGAAAAGAAGAAGCAGACACACCAAAAATAAGTACACTGCTGGAAATAGTCAAACTTGGGGCTGAAATCAATCAATTAGAAACAAATAAAACAATTCCAAGAATCAATGAAACCAAGAGCTGGTTCTTTGAGAAAAGCAACAAGATAGACAAAGCATTAGCCAAGCTCACTAAAAGGCAGAGAGACACCATCCAAATAAACAAAATCAGAAATGAAAAGGGGGACATAACTACAGACACTGAGGAAATCCAAACAATCATTAGGACTTACTTCAAAAGTCTATATGCCACAAAGTTTGAAAATCTAAATAAAATGGACAATTATCTTGTTAGATTTGACTTACCAAAGCTGAATCAGGACCAGGTAAATCAGTTAAATAGTCCTATATCCCCCAAGGAAATAGAAGTGGTCGTTGAAAATCTCCCATACAAAAAAAAAAAAAAAAAAAAAAAAAAAAAAAAAAAAAAGCCCAAGAGAAGAATTCTACCAGACCTTCAAAGAAGAGCTAACTCCAATTCTCTTCAAAGTATTCCACAAAATAGAAACAGAAGGAAAATTACCAAATTCATTCTATGAAGCCAAAATGACCTTGGTACCTAAACCTTAAAAAGACCCAACAAAAAAGAGAATATCAGGCCAATCTCCCTTATGAACATTGATGCAAAAATACTCAACAAAATACTTGCAAACCAAATAAAAGAACACATGAAAGATATGATCCACTATGCCCAAGTAGGCTTCATCCAAGGTATGCAGGGGTGGTTCAATATATGGAAATCCTTCAATGTGATCCACCATATAAACAAACTGAAAGAAAAAAAAAAAAAAACAAAAAACACATGATAATCTCCCTAGATGCTGAAAAAGCATTTGACAAAATACAACATCGATTCATGTTATAAGTATTGGAGAGATCAGGGATACAAGGCAAATATATCTAAACATAGTAAAGGCGATATACAGCAAGCTTATAGGCAATGTCAAACTTAATGGAGAGAAACTTAAATCAATTCCACAAAATCAGGGACAAGACAAGGCTGCCCACTCTTCTCCATATCTCTTCGACATGGTGCTCAAAGTCTTTGCTGGAGCAATAAGAGAGTTGAAGGAGATCAAGGGAATACAAATTGGAAAGTAAGATATCAAATTATCACCATTTGAAGACTATATGATAGTATATGTGAGTGATCCCAAAAACTCTACCAGGGAAATCCTCCAGCTGATAATCACCTTCAGCAATGTGGCAAGATACAAAATTAACTCAAAAAAATCAGTAGCCCTTCTGTGTATAAAAGACAAAAGGGCTGAGAAAGAAATTAGGGAAACAACACCCTTCACAATAGCCACAGCTGACATAAAGTACCTTGGAGTAACCCTAGCCAAGTAAGTCAAAGACTTGTATGAAAAAAAATTCAAGTCTCTGAAGAAAGAAATAGAAGATATCAGAAGATGGAAAGATCTCCCATGCTCATTGCTTGTCAGGATTAACATAGTAAAAATGGCCATCTTACCAAAAGCAATCTATAGATTCAATGCAATTCCCATGAAATTGCCAACACAATTCTTTACAGACCTGTAAAGAGAAATTCTCACCTTCATATGGAATAACAAGAAACACAGAATTGCTACAACAATCCTCTACAATAAAAGATCTTCTGGAGGTATCTCCAACCCTGATCTTAAATTGTACTATAGAGCAACAGTCTTAAAAACTGCATGGTACTGGCATAGAAACAGAATGGTGAATCAATGGAACTGAACAGAAGACCCAGAAATAAACCCACACACTTTAGACACCTGATCTTTGACAAAGATGCCAAAACCATACAATGGATAAAAGATAGCATCTTCAACAAATGGTGCTGGTCCAACTGGATGTCTACATGTAGAAAAATGAAAATAGATCCATACCTAATATCCCGCACAACACTGAAGTCCAAGTGGATCAAAGACCTCAACATAAAACCAGACACATTACATTGGCTAGAAAAATAAGTGCGGAGTATCCTAGAACTCATTGGTACAGGAAAAAACTTCCTGAACAGAACATCAACAGCACAGGCTCTAACAACAACAATCAATAAATTGGACCTCATGAAATTTAAAAGCTTCTGTAAAGCAAAGGACACCATCATCAAAATAAACAACTACCTACAGATTGGGAAAGAATTTTCACCAACCCTATATCTGACAGAGGACTAATATCCAGTAAATATAAAGAACTAATGAAGCTGAAATGCAGCAAACCAGATAATCCACTTAAAAAATGGGGAAAAGAGCTAAACAGAAAAACTCTCTGAAGAAGAATATCGAATGGCAGAGAAACACTTAAAGAAATGTTCAATGTCATTATCCATTAGGGAAATGCAAATCAAAACAACCTTGAGATTTCACCTTACACCCATAAGAATGGCCAAGATGAAAAACTCAAGTGACAACACATGCTGGAGAGGTTGTGGAGAAAGGGGAACCCTTCTCCACTGCTGGTGGGAATGTAAACTTTTACAACCACTCTGGAAAGCAATCTGGTGCTTTCTCAGACAACTAGGAATAGTACTTCCTCAAGATCCAGCCATATCATATATCCAAAAGAGGGAATATATCCAAAAAAGGCTCAAGTATATAGTAAGGACACTTGCTCAACCATGTTTGTAGCAGCTTTATTTTAATAGCCAGAAGTAGGAAACATCCTAGATGCCCTTCAACTGTACAATGGATACAGAAATTGTGCTAAATCTACAGAATTGAGTATTACTTAGCAATGAAAAATAAGGAATTAATGAAATTTGCAGGTAAATGGTGGGACCTGGAAAGGATCATACTAAGTGTGCTGTCCCTGAATCAAAAAGACACACAAGGTATATAGTCACTCATATAGACATACAACATAGGATAAACCTATTAAAACCTGTACATCTAAAGTAATTAAGCAAGAGAAAGACCCCAGACTAAAATGCTCAATCCCCATCCTGAAAGGCAAAGAGGATGGACAACAGAAGAAGAAAACAGGATACAACCTAGGAACCTGCCACAGAGGGCCTCTGAATGCTTCTACCCTGCAGACTATGAAAGCAGATGTTGAGCCTGATTATCAACTGTTGTGCAGAGTGAATGGAATTTTATGGAAGAAGTGGGAAATACTAAGAGCTTGAAAGGACAGAAACCCCACAAGGAGAGCAACAGAACAAGAAAATTTGAAAACAGGGAACTTCTCAGAGACTCATAATCCAACCAAGGACCATTCATGGAGATAACCTAGAACCCCTGCACAGATGTAGCCCATGGTAGTTTAGTGTCCAAGTGGGTTACATAGTAATGGGTTGAGGGACTGCCTCTGATATAATTTGATTGGCCTGCTCTTCGATCCCCTCTCCCTGAGGGGGGACCAGCCTTACCAGGCCACAGATGATGACAATGCACCCACTTCTGATGAGAACTGATAGACTAAGATCAGAAGGAAGGAAAGGAGGACCTCCCCTATCAGTGGACTTGGGGAGGGGCATGCATGAAGAAGGGGGAGGAAGGCTGGGATTAGGAGGGGCCTGTGGGAGTATACAAAGTGTACAAAGCGTAATTAATTTTTAAAAAATATTATTGTAAAACCAAAAAAAAAAAAAAAGAAGAAAAAGAAAAAATGAAATGTCAGGGAAAGTTTACAAGGTATGGCCTTGATAAATAATATTATTCCTACTGGACTTATATCATAGGAGGGTGTGCTTTGAGGTTGATATACCATGAAAGTGACCAGACAGAATGGCGCCTCTGTCTCTTGGCGTCTGTCACTTTCTATCTTTGTTTCTGTAGGTGTCAGGCTCCCTATTGCTGAATCTCTCTAGCTCTTTCTCTCTCTGTCAGTCTCCCTCTCTCTTCATTTCCACCTGTGGTTCAGTATGAAAAATTCTCAGTTCTGCTGAAGGACTACAACAAGATGACTATTTGCTTAGGTGATATTATGGATGGTCTCTGTTAAAATATCAGTAAGGTCCCAACAAAATGTTTTGTTTGAAGAGTTGTGTTGGTCACGGAGCTTTTTCACAGTAAGTAATTCACTGACTGACTGCATGTCTGTGCTTTCAACAAATTAATAATGGAATTTGTGATAATGTGAAACTCACATGTCAAGGACATATGATTTTATTAATGACCACTTGCAAGAAATATGTGACGCTTTTCAAAAACTAATATTCTTGGACACAGGAACTGTCATCTCTAGGTTGTGTGCTTTCATCTATCCATTACTCAGCCTTTCTCCCAAGCCAGCTGTCCACATGACCCTCTTAATAATTGGCTTCTAAAATATTACTGGCTTTAAGCTGTTTCATGACATCATTCTGCCTCTCAGCCAATCAATGCCTGAAAGAATGGAGTTTCCCTGGAGATGAGTAAACAAATTTTCCTTACTGTCCAATATCTCTGATCCTGTGCACAGGTGATTTTTTCTTGTGAAACCCAACATGCCTTTACCTCATCCCTTTATTCAGATTCCACACCTTTACTCCCGTTTACCTCTGTGACAATGTCAGGTAGGAAATGAAACTTTACTGTTTATTTAATTGGACAGCTTCCTATGTAGGGAGGCCTCAAAGTAATGTGGGATTAAGGGGATTGTACTGAATGACAAGGTAGTCTCCTACTGTCGTCTTCGATCTGAAATTTCCTAGGTTGTGACTTTGACTGAGCAGTTACTTCTATACCCACTAAATGTAACTTCACATTGTTATTGATATAATAGGCTGGCAGGATCTAGGACTCCCTGGGGTATTGAGATTTTTAGAGCAGGGAGAAGAGAAGGAAATAGGAAAATTCCTGGGATTGGTTTGGGTGGAACAGAGAAAGATACACGTGTATGTAAAAGGAGAACTGAGGGGCAATAAACTGTTTGACAGCTGGTGCTTTTCTACACTATGGATGATAACCCTCTATGAGCAGGGATGCCTTGACTAATGTGGCTGAATTGGCAGCTGTCCCTGCCAGTGAGAAATCCTCCTGGTTCTGGGGTTTACAATTAAAATTGGTCATTTAGGAGAGAGAAATGAGTCTGTCTTATATGCCTAGGACAGAAGTGTTTCATGTTGTCCTTCAGACAAACCATCTAAACGTAGTGTTAGTGCTAGGACTGCTTGTTCAGTAGTATCACCTGAGCTCATGGGGTCTGAGGTAGCTGGGTAACCACTAGTTCATGACTAGGATTCTCTGTTACATAACAAGGTCCTGGAACAGATTCCTTGCAAGTTCAAACTCTGCCTTCCTTCACCCGAATCAATTCTCCATGTTAAAAGTCATTTTTAATGTTGTCAACATATTATATCTATTGATTATGTGGGAATAGCTTATAATATACATTATACTCCTTTTCCATTGTTCGCAGGGTCAAATTCTTACCAATGAGTATTTTTTTTCCTTTAAAATACATCAATTCTTATATGTGTTATTTATATATTCATTGGAACATGATCAGAATCTGATTGCCAAGTCCTTTAAAGAAAACTGAGTTCATTCTTGCTATACCCTGACATCACCTCTAAGGTAAAGCCATCAGCCCTGAAGAGCTTCATCACCTTGATCACAGTTTTTATTAGGTATGTATTCATTACGATTTGTTCACATTGTATCACCTCTGCTGATCCCTCCCTCTTCTCCTTCCAGTCCCACCGACCCTCCTTCTATATGTATGCCCTCTCTCTAGTTGCCTGATAGGTGACTTTTATCTGACCCTAGCTTATCAGGTCTCAATAAGGCTGGCTGGATCTTCTCTTTAAGGACTGATTCTCAGGGCATTCTCTTTGTGTTCTCAATTCTTTCTAATTATGACACTCTTCCTTTCCCTTCTCCTGCAGGCTTTCCAAACCTCTTAGGAGAGGTAGAATTTCAGAGGGAAATCCCATTTAGAACTGAGTGTTTCAAGGTCTCTCTCTGCATATTGGACTGTGGGTCTCTGTATGCAATTCGATTTGATGCAGAAGGAAGCAACTCTGTGGATCCAAGACATAGCACATGGCATTGATCTATCATTTGAGGGCAGAGAGCAACATATTTTAATGACAAAGGCCTGGGTAGCTTGAAAATTTCTGTAGAAAAACCCTGACCCAACAACTCAATGAACTGCCACCCATTCCTCCTAGTGTAAGACTGGTGTGGTCACAATAGATGGCTAAATGGAACTTTATGCACCACTATTAGGAGACTTCCTAAAAAGTAAGAGCATATCATATTTCTTTCTGCAATTTAGTTACTTCAACCAGAAAGATTTTTTTCTGATTCTATCCATTTGCCTGAAAATATCATGATGTCATTTTCTTAGCTGAATAATCCTCTGTTATGGAAATATTCCACTTTTTCCCCAAAGGATTTTGTCACTCCTGTTCTTTAGAAGTTGGAAGTCGTGGTGTCCAAGATGACAGTGCTGGGAGAACACTGTGTCTGAGAAGCAGGACAACACTCTCCATGCAGCTACCAGGAGACGGAATTCTGGGCCCAAAAACAACAGCTATCGTGATTCCCAGGTGAGGGGAGGCTCCCACAGTATGGGAAGCGGTGGGGTCCACTCTCGGGCTCCACAGCCAGAACCTGGAAGAGAACCCAGGTAACATGGGCTTTGGGTCTCCGGGCTGGAGCCTTAAGCCTGCCTGTCCTGATCACTTTCCCAGGCTGATTGGTGGACAAAAGGGTGCCAGAGACTGGGAGCCCTAGTCGCAAGAAAACCCCAAGGGGAAAGAAAGTTGCAAGACTGATCACAGATCACGCAGTCTTTCCCCTGAAGGTCTCAAGGACCACGGGTACCTGCCACCATCACAACTGAGCTCCTGCTGCACAGAGAGAAGCTGCGCGCCCAGCTCAAAATCCCTACTCACTCTTGGGAGGAGGCAGGAGGTGCCCAGCAGAATCTGCCACAGACCACATTGTCTGAACCCCAACCTGAGATCGGGGCTGAGAAAACCAAATCCTTTAGGGCACTTCCCCAAAAGCTGCCATAACCTGGCCCCAGCAGAGCAAAAAGGATAAAGAGGTACACAGCGGCTTCACAGTGTTGGAACACCAGTGTTGCCAGCTGCTCATAGCAAACAAACTACAGCTCTGGATCTGGGACTGTGGACATTCTACTCATCCTGAGATTCTCCTGGGTCCAGTGCAATAAGGTATAGCAGCAAGTTTTATCACCAGTGCCACCGCCCCCCGACCCCTGGCCAAGAAACCCCAGCTCAGGATCAGACTGAGAAGCCCCAACCCCTTCTGGCACTCCCCTGAGAGCACCTCCATAAGCTTGCCCTAGCAGAGGGGAAGGTCAGAGGGGAAGGACAGAGAGGCAGCCTGCCAAGGACACAGCACCCTCTCTCCAGCGCACCCAGTGGCCCCTAGCAGAGAAACTCAAGCTCTGGATCTGAGGACACTCAATCCAACCTGGTACTCTCTCAGGATCAGCAAACATAGGCTCTACCCCCAGGCTGCTTCTGGCAGAGAGATCTGGGCCCAGGACCTGGGATTGAGAACACTCAACCTATCTCTTTCCCGCGCCACCCATGACCAGTCAACATAACCTCTCCTGGCAGAGGGAAAGGACAGAGAGGCAGCACACAGGAAATTGGACACCAAGTCCTGCAGCCACAGTGTCACAGAGCTGATTGTTAGCCTACCCGCACACTTTCCGCAGCAGGACCAAATCAGAGAGTAGAGAGCAGGGGAACCCCTATGCATTCCAACTGGTCCTGCAAAAGAGTGAGTGAGCCTTATAGGGAGAGTTTGCACCAGACCCAGGGCCTCTGGACAGAAGCAAGCAGACAAGATCCCGGCCACCCACACCCCTAGTTTGGGCATCATAGGGATTCTTGGGATAGCGACAGCAACGTTGAAGCCTCGGCCTTGTGGGTCCACCAGTGTAATCCAGGCAAACAATGCCTGGATCTCAGACAGAACTGCATAATAGTGGCCTGCAGGCCACTGCAATTGTCAGAGAATCCGCACATGCACACTGCACCCGCTAAAAGCACACTCAAATAGCACCAGCTTCACATTCCTTACTTAGGCAAAACAGAAACCAGAGTGCAAACTCCAAAACCAGTGAACCTCTGTCATCTTCCTGAAAAAACAGTCCAGAAAAGAGAAAGAGATGATCAGAGACAGAACTACAATCTTGAGGAACAAACAGTAAGGATTATGAATAACCAGATGGCTAGAGGCAGATGTAAGAACACTCCCAACAAAAATCAGGACATAATGACCTCACCAGCAACCCCACAAAACAATGGACACTTCAATTCACTAGATATACAAAATACCATGTTTGATATACCTCAAAACCATGTTTCTCCAGCTATTAGAGGCCCATAAACATGAAATGAACAAAGCCTTCAGAGAAATAGCCAAAGGAATCGAGACTAACCAAGATGAAACAAATTGTGCTCTCAGAGAAATGACCATGAAAATTGAGGCAAACAAACAAGAAATGCACACAGCTCTCAAAGAAATGTCCACACAAATGAAGGCAAATAAAGAAGAAATAAACAAAGCTCTCATAGAAATATAGGCAATTATACCCAAAGAAGTAGAGGCACAATTAGTGATACATAAAGAGGAAATGGACAAAAAAATAGATGCTGTCATTAAAAAGCAGGACTCCACATTCAAACAGATGGAGGAAATGGTGCAAGACATGAAAACAGAATTAGAATCAATAAAGAAAACACAAATAGAGAAAAACCAGGAGCTGGAGAACGTAGAGAAAAGATCAGGAACTACAAAGGAAAGCATCACCAACATAATACAAGAGATGGAAGAAAGAATCTCAGGAGCCGAAGATACACTTGCAGAAATTGACAAGTCTCTCAAAGAAAAAATAAAATCAGAAATGTTCCAAACACAAAACATCCAAGAAATCAAGGACACCATGAAAAGACAAAACCTAAAAATAATAGGAGTAGAAGAAAAAAAAGACAACAGGCTCAAAGTTCTGGAAAATATTTTCAAGAAAATTATAGAAGAAAACTTTCCCAACTTAAAGAAGGAGATGGCCATGAACATACAAGAGGCCTACAGAACACCAAGTAGACTAGACCAGAAAAGGAATTCTTTACGTCACATCATAGTCAAAACACTGAACCTACAGAACAAAGAAAAGAATTCTAAAAGCAGCAAGGGAAAAAGGCCAAGTAACATATGAAGGTAGACCTATCAAAATCACACCAGATTTCTCAACAGAAACTATGAAAGCCAGAAAGGCCTGGACAGAAATAATACAGTCCTGAAGGGACCACAGATTCCAACCCAGACTACTATACCCAGCAAAACTTTCAATCAAGAGATGGAGAATTCAAAATATTCCAAGACAAAACCAAATTTAAACAATATCTTCATAGTAACCTAGCTCTACAGAAGTTACTAGAAGGGAAACTCCAAACCAAAGAAAACAACTACATCTAAGGAAACAGAGGAAAGAGATAACTACACACACACACACACACACAAAAATACAAGCAATGAAATTCAGTGACACCACCAACCCCACATCTAAAGTAAGTAACAATTATTGGTCACTAGTTTCTATCAATATCAACGGACTCAACTCCCCAATAAAAGGACACAGACTAACAGAATGGTTGCAAAAACAAGATCCAACATTGTGCTGCATCCAAGAAACACACCTATGCAACAAAAATCAACACTACCCCCGAGTAAAGGTCTGGAAAACTGTTCTTCAAGCAAATGGTTCCAGAAAACAAGCTGGAGTAGCCATCCTAATATCTAATAAAATAGACTTTCAACCCAAGTTAATAAAAAAAGATAAGGATGGCCATTATATTCTCATCAAAGGAAAAATCCACCAAGAGGACATCACAATTTTGAATATCTATGCCCCAAATACAAGAGCACCTACATTCATAAATGAAACAATATTAAACTTAAATCACACATTGATCCTAATACCCTAATAGTGGAAGACTTCAACACTCCACTCTCACCATGGGACAGATCAACTGGACAGAAAACAAATAGGGAAATAAAAACACTTACAGAAACCCTAAATCAAATGGACCTAAGAGACGTTTACAGATCTTTTCATCCAAACACAAAAGAGTATACCTTCTCTTCAGCACCACATGGAACCTTCTCCAAAGTAGACCATACAGTTGGTCATAAAGCAAGCCTCAACAGATACAAAAAGATTGAAATAATCCCTTGTATTCTATCTGACCACCATGGACTAAAGCTGGACCTCAACAACAACAGAAATAAAAAAAAGCTAACACACACATGGAAAGTGCACAACTTGTTCAATGACAGCTGGGTTAAGGAAGAAATAAAGAAAGAAATTAAAGACTTCCTAGAATTCAATGAAAATGAAGCACAACATAATCAAATTTATCGGACACATTGAAAGCAATGATCAGGGGAATATTTATAGCACTAAGTGCCTGCAAGAAGAAATTCATAACATCACATACAAACAACTTAATGGCCTAACTGAAAACCCTAGAACAAAAAGAAGCAGATACACCCAAGAGGAGCAGACAGCTGGAAATAATCAAACTCAGGGCTGAAATCAATCAATTAGAAACAAATAAACTATTCAAAGTATCAATGAAACAAAAAGCTGGTTCTTTGAGAAAATCAACAAGATAGACAAACCCTTAGCCAAACTAACTAAAAAGCAGAGAGAATCTATCCAAATCAGCAAAATCAGAGATGAAAAGAGTGACATAACTACAGACACTGAGGAAATTGAAACAATTATTAGGTCATATTACAAAAGCCTATATGCCACAGAATTTGGAAACCTAAATGAAATGGACAATTTTCTTGATAGTTTCCATCTTCCAACAGTAAGTCAAGAGCAGGTAGAAAGACTGAATAGCCCTATATCTCCCAAGGAAATTGAAGCAGATATTAACAGTCTCACCTCCAAAAAAGCCTTGGGCCAGATGGTTTCAGCTCAGAACTCTACCAGACCTTCAAAGAAGTGCTAACACCAATTCTCCTCAAACTATTCCACAAAATAGAAACAGAAGGACCATTACCAAACTCATTCTATAAAGCGACAGTCACCCTGATACCTAAACCACAGAAATACCCAACAAAAAAAGAGAACTTCAGACCTATCTCTCTTATGAACATTGATGCAAAAATACTCAATAAAATACTTGCAAACCGAATCCAAGAACACATCAAAGATATCATCCATCACGACCAAGTAGGCTTCACCCAGGCATGCAAGGGTTTCAATATACAGAAATCCATGAATGTAATCCACCACAAAAACAAACTGAAGGAGAAAAACCACATGATCATCTCCTTAGATGCTGAAAAAGCATTTGACAAAGTCTAACACGCATTCATGTTTAAAGTCTTGGAGAGATCAGGGATACAAGGCACATATCTAAGCATAGTAAAGGCAATATACAGCAAGCCTATAGCTAACATCAAACTCAATGGAGAGAAACTTAAATCAATCCCACTGAAATCAGGACCAAGGCAAGGCTGCCCACTCTCTCCATACCTCTTCAACATAGTACTTAAAGTCCTAGCCAGAGCAATAAGACAAATAAAGGAGATCAAGGGGACACAAATCAGAAAGGAAGAGGTTGAAGTGTCACTATTTGCAGATGATATGATAGTATACATGAGGGACCCCAAAAATTCAACCAGAGAACTTCTCCAGCTGATAAAGACCTTCAGCAAAGTGGCAGGATACAAAATCAACTCAAAAAAACAATCAGAAGACCTCCTGTATACCAAAGATAAAATGGCCAAGAAAGAAATTAGGGAAACAACACCCTTCACAATAGCCACTAATAATAAAAAGTACCTTGGGGTGACACTAATCAAGCAAGTGAAAGACATGTTTGAGAAAAACTTCAAGTCTCTGAAGAAAGAAATTGAAGAAGATATCAGAAGATGGAAAGATCTCCCATGCTCATGGATTGGTAGGATTAACATTCTAAAAATGGCCATTTGGCCAAAAGCAATCTACAGATTCAATGGAATTCCCATCAAAATACCAACACAATTCTTTACAGACCTTGAAGAAAAGATTCTCAGCTTCATATGGAGAAACAAACAAACAAACAAAAAAAAAAAAACAGTATCTCCTAAACAACCCTGTACAACAACAGATCATCTGGAGGTATCTCCATCCCCTATCTCAAGTTGTACTACAGAGCAATAGTAATAAAAACTGCATGGTATTGGCATAAAAACAGAAAGGAGGATCGATGGAACTGCATAGAAGACCGAGAAATAAACCCACAAACCTATGAATACTTGAATTTTGACAAAGAAGACAAATCCATTCAATGGAAAAGAAACAGCATCTTCAACAAATGGTGCTGGTCCAACTGGATGTCCACATGCAGAAAAATGAAAATAGATCTATATCTATCACCCTGCACAAAACTAAAGTCCAAGTGTATCAAAGACCTCAGCATAAAACTAGATACTCTAAATCTGTTAGAAGAAAAAGTGGGGAACAGCCTAGAACTCATTGGCACAGGAGACAACTTCCTGAACTGAACACCAAGAGCACAGTCTCTAAGAGCAGCAATCAATAAATGGGACCTCATGAAACTGAAAAGCTTCTGTAAAGCAAAGGACACCATCATCAAAACAAAACGACTGCCTACAGATGGAGAAAGAATCTTCACTAACCCTTTATCTGACAGAGGACTAATATCCAGTATATACAAGAACTAAAGAAGCTTCAAAGCAATAAATCAAGTAATTCAATTAAAAAATGGGGAACAGAGCTAAACAGAGAATTCCCCACAGAGGAATATCGAATGTCAGAGAAACACTTAAAGAAATGCTCCATCTCATTAGCCATCAGGGAAATGTAAATCAAAACGACCCTGTGATATCACCTTACACACATCAGAATGGCCAAGATGAAAACGCAAGCAACAATACATGCTGGAGAGGTTTTGGAGAAAGGGGAACCCTTCTCCACTGCTGGTGGGAATGTAAACTTGTACAACCACTCTGTTTGATTCATCTGGTGCTTTCTAAGACAATTAGGAATAGTGCTTCCTCAAGACCCAGCAATACCACTACTAGATATATACCCAAAGTTTGCTCAAGTACACAAAAGAGATACTTGCTCAACCATGTTTATAGCAGCTTTATTTGTAATAGCCAGAAATGGGAAACAACCCTGATGTCCATCAAAGGAGAAATGGGTACTGAAATTGTGGTATTTTTACACAATGGAATACTACTCAGCAATCAAAATGAGGAAATCATGAAATTTGCAGGCAAATGGTGGGATCTAGAAAAGATCATTCTGAGTGAAATATCCCAGAAGGAGAAAGACAAACACGGTATATACTTACTCATATAAACCTATAAAATATGATATACATAATGAAATCTATACACATAAAAAAGATAATCAAGAAAGCAGACATGTGGTAAGATGATCAATCCTCATTTAGAAAGACAGATGGGATGTGCATTGAACATCTGACAGGAGTCTACTGAGTGCATCTGAAAGACTCTAATACCAGTGTTTTCAAAGCAAAGACTCATGACTAAACCTCTGGCAGAGTACAGGGAATCATAAGAAAGAAGGGGAGTTAGTCTGATGGGGAAAGGACAGCAGCTCTACAAGGACCAAATATATCTATATACAGGGTCTTTTCTGAGACTGACATTCAACCAAGGACCATGTATGGATATAACCTAGAACCTCTGCTCAGATATAGCCTGTGTTAGATCAGTAACAAATTGGTTTCCCAAAGTGAGGGAACAAGGACTATTTCTAACAGAAACTCAATGACTGGCTCTTTGGCCTCCCCACCCCTCAAGGGAGGAGCAGTCCTGTTAGGCCACAGAGGAGGGCTTTGCAGCCAGTCCTGAAGATACCTGATAAAACAGGATCAGATGAATGGGGAGGAGGTTCCTCCCTATCAGTGGACTTGGAAAGGGGCATGGTGGAGATGAGGGAGGAAGGGAGGGACTGGGAAGGAATGAGGGAGGGGGACACGGCTGGGATACAGAGTTAATAAAATGTAACTGATAAGAAAAAAATAAAATGAAATAAAGAAGTTGGAAGTAAGTGGGTCTTTAAACATTCCTAAATAAAGAAAGCTTCATAGTAATATGAATTAAGGGGAATATACTGGATGACAAGGTGGTTTCATAATATTGTCTGGGAACTGAAATTTTGTAGGTTGTGACTTAGAACTAAGCAGTTACTCCTGTACTCACTAAATGTACCTCCACATTCTTATTGATATAGTAGGCTGGGAGGTTCTAGGGTTTCCTGCTGTGTTGAGACTTTAAGAGCAGCGAAAGCAGTAGGAAACCAGAGAATTCCTGGGACTGTTTGGCTGAAATAGAGAAAGATGTGTGAGTGTAAAAGGAGAACTGAGGGGCAATAAACTATTTGATAGATGGGGTAGTTCCACACTAGGATTGGCAACATAGAGGGTTGCCTTGACTGACCTGTCCAGCTTGGAAGCTGTGTCCTACTCAGTGGTCTCTGAGCAATCTTCACAGCCTTGAAGGTGTTTATAGTTAAATTTGGCCCTTCAGGAAAGAATAATGTGTCCATGTTATATGCCTAGGATAGAAGAACAGCTGAGTTTCCTACTGTGGTCCTCCAGACAATCCATCTAAATGTACTTATAGTGACAGGACTGCTTTTTGAGAGTGCCACCTTAGCTCATGGTATGTTAGGTAGCTGGATAAAAACTAGATCATACCTAGGATGCTCGGCTACATAATGAGTTTCTGGAAAGCATGCCTTACAAAGTCAAACTCTGCCCTCCCTTAGCAGAATCTTTTCTCCATGTTAAAAGTGATTGTAAAAGTTAACATATTTTTATCACTTATGTGGAATTTCATTTATCATATATTATTCTCCTTTTCCATTGATCCCAGGTTCAAGTTCCTACCCATGTGTCACATTAAAATATTTTTAAATACATCAATTGAAGTATGTGGTGTTCATTTATTCATTGGAACATGATCAGTGTCTAAGTGCCATGTACCTCAAAGAAAACTGAGTTCATTCTTGCAGCAACATGGCAAAAACCTCAAAAGAAGCCATCAGTCCTGAAGAGTTCTATACTTCATCACCTTCATCACAGTTTTTCTTATGCATTTACTTATTAGGATTTGTTCACATTATATCCCCTCTGTTGCCTACTCTCCACATTGCAGTCCAACCCACTCTCTCTTTTCTACCCCTATTTCTGTTCTCAATTTGCCTGATAGGGAAGGTCCTCCTCCCTGTTCAGTCTGACCCTAGCTTACCAGGTCTCATCAAGGCTCCCTGCATTATTTCCCTCTGTGGCCTGATTCTCAGAGCATTTTTCTCCTTGTTTCCTCAATTCCCTCTACTTTTGACACTCTCCATGCCTCCTCTCCTGCAGGCTTCCCAGAGCTCGTAGGGGAGGGAGAATTTCATAGGAAATCCCATTTAGTCCTAGGTGTTTTATGATCTCTCTCTTCATAATATAGAACTGTGGTTCTCTGTATGAAATCCCATTTGATGAAGAAGTAGGCATCTTTGTGGATCCAAGAACATGGCAATCATCTATCTGTAGAGGCAGAGAGCAACATATTTTAATAACAACAGGCTGAGTGCTTGAAAATTTGTTGCCCTGGCCCAACAAATCAATTAATTGACACCCAATCCCCCTAGTGGAAGCCTGGTTTGGTCACAGTAGATGATCTATTGGTACATTATTCCCTGCTAAAATGAGACCTTCTAGTAAGTGAATACATATACTATTTTTTTTTTCTGCATTTCAGTTGCTTCACCCAGCATGATTTTTCGTGGGTTCAGCCATATACCTGAAAATATCATGATGTCATTTTCTTAGCTGAAGAATACTCTGTTATGGAAATATTCCACATTTTCCCTATAGGAGAATATCAGTCCTATTCTTTAGAACTTGCAAATTGCTGGGACTGTAATAATTGTATTGAATGAAAACCTTTCAGGAAAACTATGTTCTTTTAGCCTAGAAGTCCCACCATCTTCTTCTACTTCCTGGTAATTTTAATTGAATTGTCCACTTGAAGCTCATCTATTTAGGTGTTGAGTTTCAGTGAGGAAATGTCTGGTATATGTTAGGAGGTTTTGCCTTGTTAGATAATATAATTCCTATTGAAGTTATATTATAGGAGGCTGTGCATTGAGGTTGATATGCCAATGAAAATGTCCAGTCTCAATGAAGTCTCTGACCCTTTATATACTTGTTTCTGTAGGTCTCGGTGTATCTATTCCTGAATCCATCTCTCTAGCTCTTATATCTCTCTGTCTCACTCAGTCTCCATCTTTTGGCCTGCAGTTTGTTGTTTAGTATGAAAAGCTCATAGTTCTGCTGAAAGAAAACAAGAAGTTGAGTGCTTGCTGATGTGACATACTGGATAGTCTCTGTAAAAATAAAAGGAAGGTCCTAATTAAATGCTTTTGATTCAAAGAGTTGCCTTTGTTAGGGAGCATTTTCACAGTAAGCAATTCACTGACTAAGGATATATATATGCATTTAACAAATAATAAAAAATTTGTGACAATGTGAAAGGATATGTGACTTTTATTAATTACTTTTGAAAGAAGTATGTGAAACTTTTCCTGAACTAAGAGTCTTAGAAACAGAAACTGTCATCTCTGGGTTGTGTGCTTTCTGCTTCCCAGATGGAGGCATGTGGGACTGATCAGCCTTTCTCTCAAGGAGGCTGTCTACTTGGCCATTTTAATAAGTGGCTCCTGAAACTCTTATGGCGTTCACCTGTTGCATGGCATCATTCTCCCTCTCAGCCCATCGGCATCTGAGAGAATCTTGAGATTTCTGTGGAGATGAGTAAACAAACTTTCCTCCCTGTCCAGTATATCTAATCCTGTGAGTATGTGACTTTTTTTTTTTTATGAAACTCAACCAGCCTTTATCTTATCCCTTTATCCAGATCCCAACCTAAATTCCTGTTTACCTCCTGACAATATCAGGTAGGAAATTAAACTATAATGTTTGTTTACTTGGATAGTTTCCTAAGTATGGAAACTTCAATGTGATTTGGGATAAGGTGAATGTCCCAAATGACAAGGTGGTCTCCTTCTGTGGTCTTCAATCTAAAATTTCCTAGGTTGTGATTTTGAACTATGCAGTGACTCCTGTACTCACCAAGTGTACCTTCACATTCATCTTGATAAAATAGCCTGACAGGGATAAGCTTCCCTGGGGTATGGAGTCTTTAAGAGCAGGGAAAGAGAAGGAAAACAGACAATTTCTGGGACTTGTTCCTTGAAACAGTAAAATATCTGAAAATGTTAAGGGAGAACTGAAGGGCAAGATACTATTTGACAGCTAGTAATGTTCCACATTAGTGTGGCCAAATCTCTAAGAGCGGGGTTGTCTTGGCTGATCTGGGTTATACTGAGCAGCTGTGTTATACTGAGTGGTCAGAGAGGAACCCTCCTGGTCCTGGAGTTGTAGTACAATTGGGTCCTTGTTATATGCCTAGGAATCAAGAGCAGCTGTGTTTCCTGCTGTTTTCCTCCAGACAAACACTCTAATCACAGTGTTCATGCCAGGACTGCTTGTTCAGTGGTGCACCTGAGCTCTGAGGTAGCTGGGTAACCACTAGTTCATGGCAAGGGTTCTCTGATACATACTGAGTTCCTGGAAAGCACGCCTTACATAGTCAAAAATTGCCCTCCTATAGCAGAATATTTTCTCCATGTTAAAAGTCATTGTAAAATTTGTCAACACTTTAGTTTTATTGAATATGTTGGAATATCATATAATATACATTACACTACTTTTCCTACCCATGTGTCACATTAAATTATATTTTCTTTAAAATTCATCAACTGAAGTATGTGTTGTTCATATACTCAGTGGAACATGATCACAGTCTCAGTACCAAGTCCCCTAAAGAAAACTGAGTTCATCCTTGCTGAACTCTGGTACCACCCCCCAAAACAATCCATCAGTCTTGAAGATCTCACAACCTTGATACTTCATCACCTTGATCACAGTTTTTTTATGGACATATTTAATATGATTTCTTCACTTTGTATCTTCTGTGCTGCCCCCTTCTTATTCTTCCATTACCACCCACCCTCCTTCTTATACCCCTATGCCCTTTCTCTAGTTCTCTGAAAGTGGAGATCCTCTTCCCCCTCCTATGTGACCCTAGCTTATCAGGTCTCATCAAGGCTGGTGGCATCTTCACCTTTGCAGCCTTATTCCCAGGGCATTGTTCTCCTTGTGTCCTCAATTCCCTCTACTTATGACACTCTTCCTGCCTTTTCTCGTGCATACTTTCCAGCGCTTTGAGAGAAGGGAGAATTGCATTTTTTTTTAATTTTTTATTTTTTTTATCAGTGACATTTTATTAACTTTGTATCCCAGCCATGTCCCAATCCCTCATTCCTTCCCAGTCCCTCCCTCCCTCCCTCATCTCCAAAGTGCCCCTTTCCAAGTCCACTGATGGTGGGGGGACCTCCTCCCCATTCACCTGATCCTATTTTATCAGGTATCTTCAGGACTGGCTGCAAAGCCCTTCTCTGTGGCCTAACAGGACTGCTCCTCCCTTGTGGGGTGGGGAGGCCAAAGAGCCAGTCATTGAGTTCCTGTTAGAAATAGTCCTTGTTCCCCTCACTTTGGGAAATCAATTGGTTACTGAGCTACCACAAGCTACATCTGAGTGGAGGTTCTAGGTTATATCCATACATGGTCCTTGGTTGAATGTCAGTCTCAGAAAAGACCCTGTATATAGATATATTTGGTCCTTGTAGAGCTCCTATCCTTTCCCCATCAGACTAACTCCCCTTCTTTCTTATGATTCCCTGTACTCTGCCAAAGGTTTGGTCATGAGTCTTTGCTTTGAAAACACTGCTACTTAGAGTCTTTTAGATGCACTCAGTAGACTTGTGTCATAAGTTCAATGCACATCCCATCTGTCTTTCTAAACGAGGATTGATCATCTTGCCCCATGTCCGCTCAATTGATTATCTTTTTTAGGTGTATAGATTTCATTATGTTTATCATATCTTACAGGTTTATGTAAGTGAGTATATCCCATGTTTGTCTTTCTCCTTCTGGGATATTTCACTCAGAATGATCTTTTCTAGATCCCACCATTTGCCTGCAAATTTCATGATTTCCTCATTTTGATTGCTGAGTAGTATTCCATTGTGTAAAAATACCACAATTTCTGTACCCATTCCTTCGTTGATGGACATCTGGGTTGTTTCCAGGTTCTGGCTATTACAAATAAAGCTGCTATAAACATGGTTAAGCAAGTATCTCTTTTATGCACTTGAATGAACTTTGGGTATATACCTAGGAGTGGTATAGCTGGGTCTTGAGAAAGCACTATTCCTAATTGTCTTAGAAAGCACCAGATAGCTTTCCAGAGTGGTTGTACCAGTTTACATTCCCACCAGCAGTGGAGGAGGGTTCCCCTTTCTCCACAATCTCTCCAGCATGTGTTGTTGCTTGAGTTTTTCATCTTGGCCATTCTGATGGGTGTAAGGTGATATCTCAGGATCATTTTGATTTGCTAAATAAATTGGAAAAAATGTGGGGAACACCCTAGAATTCATTGGCACAGGAGAAAACTTCCTGAACAGAACACCAACAGCACAGGCTCTAAGAGCAACAATCAATAAATGTGACCTCATGAAACTGAAAAGTTTCTGTAAAGCAAAGGACACCGTCATCAAAACAAAACGACTGCCTACAGATGGAGAAAGAATCTTCACTAACCCTTTATCTGACAGAGGACTAATATCCAGTATATACAAAGAACTAAAGAAGCTGAAAAGCAGCAAACCAAGTAATCCAATTAAAAAGTGGGGAACAGAGCTAAACAGAGAATTCTCGACAGAGGAATATTGAATGGCAGAAAACACTTAAAGAAATGCTCATCCTCATTAGCCATGAGGAGAATTTCTTTATATATATATTTTATTTTATTTTTTCTCCCTCATTCCCTCCCTCATCTCCACCATGCCCCTAACCAAGTCCACTGATAGGAGAGGACCTCCTCCCCATTCATCTGATCCTGTTTTATCAGGTATCTTCAGGACTGGCTGCAAAGTCCTCCTCTGTGGCCTAAGAGGACTGCTCCTCCCTTGGGGGTGGGGAGGCCAAAGAGCCAGTCATTGAGTTTCTGTTAGAAATAGTCCTTGTTTCCCTCACTTTGGGAAACCAATTGGTTACTGAGCTACCACAGGCTACATTTGAGCGGAGGTTCTAAATAATTTCGTAGGGCAATCCCACTCAGTGCTGGGGCTCTTAAGGTCTCTCTGAATATTATCAGGCTGTCTCTCGATGTATCCAATCCCATTTGATGTAGAAAGAAGTATCTCAGTAGATACAAGAACATGGCACTGATCTATCAGATGAGGGCAGAGAGCAAGATATTTTTATAAAAACAGCATGGGTTGCTTGAAAATTTCCATGAAATGCCCTGGCCCAACAACTCAATTAACTGCCACACAATTTTCCTAGTGGAAGCCTGCTTTGGTCACAATAGATGGCCTATTGGAACTTTAAACACCACTATTGGGAGACAGCCTAATAAGTGAACACATACCATATTTTTTCTGTCTGCAACTTAATTACTTAACACAGTATGACTTTTTTCTGGTTCCACCCATTTGCCTGAAAATATCATCATGTCATTTTCTTAGCTGAATAATACTTCATTATGGAAATATTCCACATTTTCCCCACAGTAGTTTGTTAGTCCTGTTCTTTAATCCTTTAAGTTGTTGGTACTCTACTCATTGTATTGAAAGACAAACCATCAGGATAACTATATTCTTTAGCCTAGAAGTACCTCCATCTTCTTTTACTTCCTGGTGATTTGAATTACAATGTCCTCTTGAAGCTCATCTTTTTCCTTGTGGAGTCCCCAGTAAGGAAATAGCTGGGAAGGGTAAGAAAGTATGGCCTTGTAAGATGACATAATTGCTATTGGAGTTATATTGTAGGAGGGTGTGCTTTGAGGATGATATACAGAAGGCACTGACCACACTGAATGAACTCTATCTCTCAGTCTCTGTCACTTTTTTATATCGTGGTTCCTGTTGGTTTTGGTCTCTTTATTTGTCTAGATTTTCTCTCTGTGTCTCTCTCAGTCCCCCTCTCTTAGTCAGCCACTTGTGATTCAGTATGAATATCTCACTCTTCTGCTTAAGGCTACAAAAACATGACTGCTTGCTGACATAATGTCAGGAATGGTCTTTGTATAAATATAAACAAGGTCATAAATAAATGCTATTTGTTCAGAGTGGCCTTGGTCAGGGAATATTTTCACAGTAATTAATTCACTGACTGAGGACATATCTGTGCATTTAACAAATAATAATGGAATCTGTGATAATGGAAAACTCGCATGTCAAGGACAAGTGAACTTATTAAAGAACACTTGAGAGAAATATGTGAGACTTTTCCTGAACTAAGATTCTTGGACACAGGAACTGACATCTCCGGGTTGTGTGCTTTAAGCTGCCCAGATTGAGGAATGTAGGGTTGCTCAGCCTTTCTCTCAAGCAGATTGTCAACTTGGCCCTTTTACTAACTGGCTCCTGAAATTCTTACTGGATTTCAACTTTTGCATGGCATCATTTTCCCTCTCAGCCAATTAGTACACAAGAGAATCTTGAGGTTTCCTTGTAGATGAGTAAACAAACTTTCCTCTGTGTCCAGTATCATCTTCCTCTGCAGCCTGATTCTCAGGGCATTGTTCTCCTTGTGTCCTAAATTCTAACTACTTATGACACTCTTGCTTCCTACACTCCTGCAGGCTTAGCAGAGAAATGAGGGAGGGTAGAATTTCACAGGGAAATCCCTTTCAGAGTTGGGTGTTATAAGGTCTCTCTTTGCATAATATTGGACTGTGGGTCTCTGTATGCAATCGCTTTTTGATATAGAAGGAAGCACTTCGTGAATCCAAGAACATAGCATTGATGTATTAGTTGAGGGCAAAGAGCAACATATTTTAATATCAACAGCCTAGGTGCTTGACAATTTTCCATAGGTTGCTGAGGCACAACAACTTAATTAACTGCCATCCAATCCCCCAAGTAGAAGACTGGTCTGGTCAAAATAGATGGCCTATTTGAACTTAATCCCCCAATATTAGGAGACTTCCTAATAAGTGAATATATACCATATTTTTCTTTCTGCTTTTTAGTTACTTCACCAGGATGATTTTTCCTGGTTCCATCCATTTATTATTTGTTATCATTTTCTTAGCTGAACAATACTCCATTATGGAAATATTCAACATTTACCTGAAGGAGATTGTTAGTCATGTTCTTTAGTCTTTGAAAGTTGCTGGGATTTTATTCATTGTATTGAATGACAAACTTTCAGGAAAACAATATTCTTTAAGCCTAGAATTCCCTTGATCTTCTACTTCCTGGTGATTTGAATTGCAATGCCCCCTTGAAGCCCATCTATTTACAAGTGGAGTCCCCAGTGAGGAAATGTCTGGTTAGGGTTAAAAGGATGGCATTTTTAGATAATATACTTCTTTTTGTTTCCCTAATTTCTCTCTTAGCCTTTTTATCTTTTCTATATAGTTGAGCTATGGTTTGTTTTTTTTTTTTGTTTTGTTTTTTTTCTTTTCTGTGTGTGTATTAATTTTGTATCCAGCCACTTTGGTGAAAGTGTTTACCAGGTGTACGATTTCTCCGGTAGAATTCACTCAGGAATACTGTCATATCATCTGCTAATAGCGATACTTTGACTTCTTCCTTTCCAATTTGTAGCCACTTAAGCTCCTTCAATTGTCTTATTGTTGAAGATAGGACTTCTACAACTATGTTGAAGAGATATGGAGAGAGTGGGCAACCATGCCTTGTCCCTGATTTTAGTGGAATTGCTTTAATTTTCTCTACATTTATTTTGATGTTGGCTATAGGCTTGCTGTATATTGCCTTTACTATATATATGTGCCTTGTATCCCTGATCTCACCAACAATGTAAACATGAATGGATGTTGGATTTTGTCAAAGCTTTTTCAGGATCTAAGGAGATTATCATGTGTTTTATTTTTCTTTCAATTGTTTACATATGGTGGGTCACATTGAAGAATTACCATATATTGAACCACCCCGGCATACCTGTGATGAAGCCTACTTGGTCATAGTGGATGATATCTTTGATGTGTTCTTATACTCAGTCAAAGACATAAAGTACCATCATGTGACCCTAACCAAGAAAATTAAGTATGAAAAAATGTCAAGTCTCTGGAGAAAAAAAAAAAGAAGAAGAAGATATCCTTAAATGGAAAGATCTCTCATTCTCATGACTTGGCAAGGTTAACATTTTCAAAATGGCCATTTTACAAAAAGCAATATAGAGATTCCTTGCAAATCCCATCAAATTACAAACACAATTCTTTACAGACATTGAAAGAAAAACTCTCAACTTGATATGGAGAACCAAGAAACCTGAATTGCTAAAATAATCCTCTACAAGAAAAGATATTCTCGAGGTATCTCCATCCCTGATCTCAAGCAATATTATAGAGAAAAATTAATAAAAATTGCATGGTAGTGGCATAGAAACAGAATGGTGGAGGAATGGAATCAGACAGAAGACTCAGACATAAACCCACACACTTTGGGACACCTGAGTTTTTACAAAGATGCCAAAATCATACAATGGAAAAAAGAGAGCACCTTCAATAAATATTGCTGGACTAGCTGAATGTCTAAATGTAGAGAAATGAAAATAGATCCATACTTATAACCTTGCACAAAACTAAAGTCCAAGTGGATCAAAGATCTCAAAGTAAAATCACACATATTAAATGGTTTAGAAGAAAAAGTGGGGAAGAGCCTTGAACTCATTGGCACAGAAAACTTCCTGAACAGTACCCCAACAGCACAGTCTCTAAGCGCAACAATCAGTAAATGGCATGTCATGAAAATGAAAAGCTTCTGTAAAGGAAAGGACATTGTCATCAAAACAAAATGAATGTCTAGAGATTGGGAAAGAAACTTCACCAAGCCTCTGTGTGACAGGGGGCTAATATCCAGTATATGTAAAGAACTACAGGAGTTAAAACACACAAATCACGTAATCTAATTAAATAATGTGGAACAGAACTTAACAGAAAATAATCCATAGAGGAATATCGAATGGCAGAGAAACACTTTTAAAAATTGCTCAACATTGTTAGCCATCAGGGAAATGCAAAACAAAATGACCCTGAGATTTTACCTTACTCCCATCAGAACAGTCAAGATAAAACCTCAAGTGACAACACTTGAAGAGGTTGTGGACAAAGGGGAACCATCCTCCACTGTTGGTAGGAAGGTAAATTTATACAAGCACTCTGGAAATCAATCTGATGTTTTCTCATACAACTAGGAATACCACTTCCTCAAGATCTAGCTTTACATAGGCATACATCCAAAAGAGGCTCATGTACACAATAAGGATATTTACTCAACCATGTTTGTAGCAGCTTTATTTGTAATAGCCAGAAGCTGGAAACAACTCAGATGCAACCAACTTAAAAATGGATACAGAAATTGTGGTACATCTCTACAATGGAATATTACTCAGCAATATAAAACAAGGAAGTCATAAAATTTGCAAGTAAATGGTGGGAACAGGAAAAGATCATCCTGAGTGGGCTATTCCTGAAGCAGAAAGACACACATGGCATATACTCACTAACAGGCATGTAATATAAGATAAATATACTAAAATCTGTACAGCTAAAGAAACTAACCAAGAGGGAGGACTCTGGCTAAAATGCTCAATTCCATCCTGAAAGCAAAGAGGATGGACATCAGAAGGAGAAAACAGGGAACAAGTTAGAAGCCTGCAAAGAGGATGCTGAAAGGGTCTGCCATGCAGAATATCAAAGCAGATGCTGAGACTTATGGCCAACTTTTTGGGCAATGGAATCTAATGAAAGAAGTTGGAAATAGTAAGATATGGAGAGGGCAGGAGCTCCACAAAGAGAGCAACAGTACCAAAAAAAATTTGAGAACAGGATTCTTTCCTGTGACATACACCTCAATGTTGGAAGCCGCGTGGTCGTCCTGCCAGCAGAAACGCATGCAGACACAAGGAACCTTCCACAACAAGCCTTTATTACAGTTAAGCGATGAAAGGAGGAGAGGAGAGAAGGAGCCCCCGATGTGGCGCTGTTCATATAAGCCTGGGTCGCACCTGAGTGACCTGTGAATACCCTGATTGGCTGCTCACTCTTACCCGGCGTGCTTACCCAATCCTTAGCATGCTTACGCAATCCGCGCATACACACTGGAGGTTTACAGTTTTAAGGGCGAGATGTCAGCGCCACCTACTGGCATCTGAGTCTCGGCTCTCCACAGTTCAACCAAGTACCATCTAGATAATCTAGATAATCTAGATAATCTAGAACCCCTGCACAGATTTAGCCCATGGAAGTTCAGTATCCAAGGGGCTTCCGTAGAAATGGTAGCACGACTGCCTCTGACTTGAACTGATTGGCCTACTCTTTCCTCTGATGGGGGAAAGCAGCCTTACCAGGCCAGAGAAAAACAATGCAGCCACTCCTGATGAGATCTGATAGACTAGCATCAGAAGGAAAGAGAAGAAAAACTCTCCTTTCAGTGGACTTGGGGAAGGGTATGTAAGGAGAAAGGTGAGAGAAGGTGGGATTGCAAGGGGAGAAGGGGGCTCTTATGAGGTGATACAAAGTGAATAAATAATAATTATTAAAAACTTAAAAAATTAAAAATATATTTTTGGGATTACATTAAAGTATGTAGGCTTTGAGGTTGATATGCCAATTAAAGTGACCAGAAAGAATGGAGTCTCTGTCTCTCAATCTCTGTCACTTTATATCTTTGTTTCTGTTGGTCTCTGTCTATTTCTGAATCTCTCTCTATACCTCTTTCTCATTCAGCCTCTCCATCCCCCTCTCCCTGTCTGCCTCTTGTGATTCATTATGAAAAGCTCTAAATTCTGCTGAAGTACTACAACAAGATGACTGCTTGCTGACATGGTATCCTGGATAGTCTCTGTAAAAATATAAGCAAGGTCCTAATTACATACTTTTTGTTCAATGATTTGCCTTGTTCAAGGAGTGTTTTCACAGTAAGTAATTCACTGACTGAGGACATATCTGTGCATTTAACTAATAATAATGTAATTTGTGATAATGTGAAAGTCATGTGAATTTATTAATGCCCACTTGAAAGAAATATGTGACACTTCTCCTGAACTAAGGGTCTTGGACACAGGAACAGTCATTTCTGGGTTGTGTGCTTTCAGCTGCCCAGATTGAGGCATGTATGGCTGCTCAGCCTTTCTCTCAGGCAGATGTCAACTTGGCCCTTTTAATAACAGACTCCTGAAACTCTTACTGGCTTTCAACTGTTGCATGATATCATTCTCTCTTGCAGCAAATCAGCACCTGATAGAATCTTGAGTTCTCCATGGAGATGTGTAAACAAACTTTCTTCAGTGTCAAGTATCTCTGATGCTGTGCACAAGTGACTTTTTTTGTGAAACCCAACAAGCCTTTACCTCATCCCTTTATCCAGATCCCACATCTTTATTCCTGTTTATTTCTGTAACAATGTCATTTAAGAAATGACTTTGATATTAATTTGTTTAATTGGAGAGCTTCCTATATAGGGAAGCTTCAAAGTGAATTGGGATTAAGGGACATGTACCAGATGAAAGGTGGTGTTCTACTGTTTTCTTGGATCTGAAAATTCCTAGGTTGTGACTTTGAACTGTGCAATTGCTCCTATACTCACTAAATGGACCTTCACATTCTTACTCATATAATAGACTGGCAAGGTCTAGGGTTCCCTAGGGTATAAAGTCTTTAAGAGCATGGAAAATAAAAGGACACCTGATAATTCCTGGGACTGGTTTGGCTGAAACAGAAAAAGATTGGTGTCTGTAAAAGGGCAAGATATTATATGACAGCTGGTGCTCTTCCACACTAGTGTTGGCAAACCTCTATGAGCAGGCTTCCCTTGGCTGACCTGCCTGGAAGGGCAGCTGTATTCTCCACAGAGATCAGTGAGTAAGTATCCTGGTCCTGGATTTTATAGTTAAAACTGGGCCATCAGGACAGTGAAATAGGTAGGTGTTACATGCCTACAGTAAGAGAAGCTGTATTACCAGCTTTGGTCCTCCAGACAAACCCTCTAAATTTAGTGTTACTGCTAGGATTCCTTGTTCAGAGGTGGCATCTGAGCTCATGGGGTCTGATACAGCTGAGTAACCAGTAGTTCATACCAAGGATTATTTTATTCATAATGAGTTCCTGAAAAGAATGCCTTACAGAGTCAAACTCTGCCCTCCTTTATGGGAATCATTTCTCCATATTAAAATTCATTGTAAAAGTTGTCAATGTGTTATTTTTATTGATTATGTGGGAATTTCATATAATATACATTACACTTTTTTCCATTGACTGCAGGTTCAAATTCTTACCTATGTGTCACACTAATTTTTTATTTCTTCAAAATACATAAATTGAAGTAAGTGTTATTCATATACACATTGGAACATGATAGAACCTCAGTGCCAAGTCCCTTAAAGAAAAGTGAGTTCATCATTGGAACACACTGGCACCACCACCAAGAAGAAGCCATCAGTTCTGAAGAGATTATACTTCATCACCTTGTACACAGATTTTCTTATGTATTTATTAATTGTGATTTGTTTACTTTGTATCCCCTCCACTGATCCCTTCCTCTTCTTCTTCCAGTCCTACCCACCCTCCTTTTTCTATCCCTATGCCATTTTCTAGTATCCTGATACTAGATATCCCCCTCACCCTTCTATCTGACCCTAGCTTATCAGGTCCCATCATGTCTGGCTGCATCAAGTTCCTCCTTAACCTGAGTCTCAGGGCATTGTTCTCTGTTTCCTCAATTCCATCCATTTATAACACTCTTCCTTCTTCCTCTCCTCAAGGCTTAGCAGAGAACTGAGGGGAGGTAGAATTGCACAGGAAAATTCCATTTAGAGCTGGGTGTTTTAAGGTCTCTCTCTGCATAATATCAGTCTGTGGGTCTCTGTATGCAATCCCATTTGATGTAGAAGAATGCATCTTTGTGAATCCGAGAACATGGCACTGATTTATCAGTTTTTGCAGAGATCAGCATATTTAAATAACAACACCCTGGGTTGACAATTTCCATAGGATGCCATGACACAACAACTCAATGAACTGCTGTCCATTCCCCCAAGTAAAAGACTGTTTTATTCAGAAAAGATAGCCTATTGAAACTTAATAACCCACTATTAGGAGACCTCCTAATAAATGAATATATACCATATTTTTCTTTCTACATTTTAGTTACTTCATCCACGATGATTTTTCCTTTTTCTATTCCTTTCCTTGACAATATCTTGTTGTCATTTTCTTAGCTGAATAATTTTCTGAAACGGAAATAGTCTACCTTTATCCTAAAGGAGATTGTCACTACTGTCTTTAGTCTTTGGAAGTTGCTGGGATTTTAATCATTGTATTGAATGACAAACTTTCAGGATAACAGAAGTCTTTTAGCCTAGATTTCCCTCCATCTTCTTCTACTTCCTGGTGATTTGAATTGCAATGTCCCCTTAAGCCCATCTATTTACAATTGGAGTCCCCAGTGAGGAAATGTGTAGGAAGGGTTAGAAGTTAAGGCAAGGTTAGATAAATTCCTTTTGTTTCCTTAATGTTTTTTTTTTTTCAGCCATATTGATTTTCTATACAAAAGGGCTACTGATTTTTTGAGTTAATTTTGCATCCAGCCAATTTGGTGAAGATGTTTGTCAGCTACATGATTTTCCTGGTAGAATATTTGGGGTCACTCAGGATTACTGTCATATCATCTGCTAATTATGATACTTTGACTTCTTCCTTTCCAATTTGTAGCCACTTAATCTCCTTCAATTGTCTTATTGCTGAAGAAAGGACTTAAACAACTATGTTGAAGAGATATGGCGTGAATGGCCAACCATGCCTTGTCCCTGATTTTAGTGGAATTGCTTTAATTTTTCTCTCTGTTTGTTCTGATGTTGGCTATAGGGTTCCTGTATATTCCTTTACTATATTTAGATAAGTGCCTTGTATCCCAGATCTCACCAATACTTTAAACATGAATGGATGTTATATTTTGTCAAATACTTTTTCAGGATCTAAGGAGATTATCATGTATTTTTTTCTTTCAATTTCTTTAATATGGTGGATCACATTGAAGAATTACCATATATTGAACCACCCCTGCATACCTGGGATGAAGCCTACTTGGTCATAGCGGATGATATCTTTGGTGTGTTCTTGTATTCAGTCAAAGACATAAAGTGCCTCCCGGTGATCCTAAGCAAGCAAGTCAAGGATTTGTATGAAAATAATTTTAAGTTTCAGTAGAAAAAATTAGAAGATATTAGAAGATGGAAAGATCTCTCATGCTCATTGCTTGGCAAGATCAACATTGTACAAATGGAAATCTTACCACAAGCAATCTACAGATACAATGCAATTCCCATCAAATTACCAACACAATTCTTTACAGACCTTGAAAAAAAAATCCTCAACTTCATATGAAAAACAAAAAATCCAGATTGCTAAAACAATCCTCTAAAATAAAAGACGTTTTGGAAGTGTATTTCCATCCCTGATCACATGGTGGATTATAGAGCAACAGCAATAAAAAATGCATGGTACTGGCATAAAAACAGAATGGTAATTCAATGGAACTGAATAGAAGACAAACTTATGGATACCCAAGTTTTGAGAAAGATGACAACTCCATACAAGAGAAAAAAAGATACCATTTTCAACAAATGGTGCTGGTCTAACTGGATGTCTACAAGTAGAAAAATGCAAGTTGATCCATACTAATTACCCTGCACAAAACTAAAGTCCAAGTGGATCAAAGATCTCAATGTAAAACATATTAAATTGTTTAGAAGAAAAAGTGGGGAAGAATCTTGAACTCATTGGCACAGGAAACAACATCCTGAACAGAACACCAATAGCACAGGCTCTAAGAGCAACAATCAGTAAAGGGGACCTCATGAAACTGAAAAGCTTCTCTAAAGGATAGGACACTACCTTTACAACAAAAAGAATGCCTATAGATTGGGAAAGAATCTTCACCAACCCTATATCTGACAAAGGGATAACATCCAGTATTTATAAAGAACAAAAGGACTTGAAAAGCAACAAATCAAGTAATCAAATTAAAAAAAATAGGGAAGAGAGCTAAAGAGAGTATTCTCCATAGAGGACTGTCAAATGACAGAGAAATACTTAAAGAAATGTTCAAAGTCATTAACAATCAGGAAAATGCAAATCAAAACAAGCCTGAGATTTCACCTTACACTCATAAGAATATAAACTTGTAAAACCACTCTTGAAATCAATCTGATGCTTTATCAGACAACTAGGAATAGCACTGCCTCAATATTCAGCTGTACCACTCCTAGGTATATATCCAAAACAGACTCAAGTGCACAATAAGGACATTTACTCAGCCATATTTGTAGCAGCTTTATTTGTAATAGCCAGAATCCATAAACAACCCAGTTGCCCCCAACTGAAAAATGGATACAGATATTGTGGTACATCTGCCCAATGGAATATTACTCACCCATTAAAAATAAGGAAATCATAAACTTTGCAGGTAAATGGTGGGAACTGGAAAAGATCATCCTGAGTGATCAGTATATCCTCACTCACAGAAAAATATAATATAGTAAAAACTTCCTAAAATCTGTACAATTAAAGAAATAATCAAGATGGAGGACTCTGGCTAAAAGGCTCAATCTCCATCATGAAAGGCAAAGAGGATGGACATCAGAAGAAGGAAAAAACAGGAAATAAGATAGGAGCCTGTAACAGAGGGCTTCTGAAAGGCTATGACCAGCAGACTATGAAATCAGCTGCTAAAACTTATGGCCAACTGTTGACAAAGTGTATGGAATATATTGAAAGAAGTGGGAAATAGATCTGGAGAGGACAAGAGCTCCACAAGGAGAGAAAACAGAATGAAAAAATCTGAGCAAAGGAGTCTTTCCTGAGACTCATACTCTAACCAAGTACCATTCATGGAGGTACTGAACAGGTGTAGCCCATCGCAGTTCAGTGTCCAAGTGGGTTCCATAGTAATGGGAAAAGGGACTACCTCAGACATGAACTGATAGGCCTCCTCTTTGATCAAATCCCCCTGATGATGAACAGCCTTACCAGGCCACAGAGTAAGACAGTGCAGCCACTCCAGATGAGATCTGATACAGTAAGATCAGAAGGAAGGAGTGGAAGAGTTCCCCTATCAGTGGACTTGAGGAGGGACATATGTGGAGAAGGGCAAAGGAAGGTGGAATGGGTGAGTTATGGAGGAATTCAAAGTGAATAAAACATCAATCATAAAAATTAAATAATATTGAAAAAATATAATTGATTTTGGAGTTATTTTAGGAAGTTGTGCTTTGAGATTGATATGCCAATGAAAGTGACTAGACAGAATGGAGTCTGTGTCAATCAGTCTTTTTATTTTATTTATTTATTTATTTATTTATTTTTTTTTTTAGGGTCAAGCAGACTTTAATGAGAATTAATGTCAAGATCAAGATAAATTATCTACAAGATTGAATGGAGGGCCAGCACATTCCATGATTTCAGAATTGCCTTGTGTGGGACCCTGTGTTGATTGCTGTTGTTAACTAGGAACTCTAGAGTTTTCTGGGAGATGGTTCTCTGAGCATGCCAGTGAAGAATTATGTTAATTATATTTTTTCCTTTTTTTTATTTAAATCTTCTTTTTTTGTCGGTTTTCGTCTATCTTTGAATCTGTCTCTCTAGCTCTTTCTTTCTCTGTATCTCTCAGTCTCCCTCTCTCTGCCAACAGAGGTTCAGTATAAAAATCTCTGTGCATTTAACACATAATAATAAAATCTTTAATAATGTGAAAGTCACATGACCAGGACAAGTGACTTTATTATTGATCATTTGAAAGAAATATGTGAAGTTTTCTTGGACACAGGAACTGTCATCTCTGGTTTGTGATCTTTTAGGTACTCATATTGAGGCATGCAGGGTGGCTCAGCCTTTCTCTCAGGCTTGTTATCCACCTGTTCATTTTAATAACTGGCTCCTGAAGTTCTCACTGGCTTTCACCTGTTGCATAACATCATTCTGCCTCTCTGAAAATCAGCAACTGAGAAAATCTTGAGGTATCCATGGATATGAGTAAACAAACTTTCCTCAGTGTCCAGTATCTCATATCCTGTGCACAATGACTTTTTCTTTTGAAACTGGACAAGCCTCTCATTCCTTTAAACAGATCCCACACCTTTACTATTGTTTATCTCTGTGATAAAATCAGGTTGGAAGTGAGACTTTAATGTTTATTTACTAAGACAGTTTCCTAAGTAGGGAAGCTTCAAAATGATGTGGGATTAAGAGGAATGTACCCAATGACAAGGTGATTTCCTATTGTGGTCTTGGATCTGAAATTTCCTAGCTTGTGACATCTGAGCAGTTCCTGGTGTACTCACTATATGAATCTGCACATTCTTATTGATATAGGCTGGCAGGGTCGAGGGTTCCTTGGGGTATTGAGTCTTTAAGAGCAGGAAAATTAAAGGAAACCAGACATTCCTGAATCTAGTTTGGCTGAAACAGAGAATGACCAGTGTATGTAAAAGGAGAACTGAGCTTCAGTAAACTTTTGAAAGCTGGTGCTATTCCTCGATAGTGTTGCCAAACCTCTATGAGCAGGCTTGCCTTGGCTGACTTGGCTGGATCAGTAGCTGTGTCCTACTGAGAGGTCAGTGTGGAACCATCCTGATCTTGGGGTTTACACTTAAAACTGTGCCTTCAGGAGAGACAATTTTGCCCTTGTTCTATGCCTAGGACACAGTAGCTTTTGTGTCCTCCAGACAAACTCTCTGAAAGTATTGTTAGTGCCAGGACTGATTGTTCAGAGGTGCCAGCTGAGCTCATGGGGTCTCAGATAGTTGGGTAACCACTTGTTCATGGACAGGATTCTCTGCTTCATAATGGGTTCCTGGAAAGCACACCATACAATGTCAAAAATCTGTCCTCCTTTACCAGAATCATTTCTCCGTGTTAAAAGTCATTGTAAAAGTTTTTGACAAACTATTTTTATTGATTATGTAATTTCTTATAATATATATTGCACTCTTTTTCTGTTGCTCCAAGGTTCAAATTCCCAATCATGTGTGACACAAGAAATTTTTTGTCTTTAACATACATCAATTGAAGTATGCTGCCCCCTCCCTCTACTATTTCCAGTCCTTCCCACACTCCTTTTTCTACCCCTATGCCCTTTCTCTATTTCCCTGATAGGATAGGTCCTATTTGTCCTTCTATCTGACCCTAGCTCATCATTTCTCAACATGTCTGGCTGCATCATCCTCCACAATGGCCTGATTCTCAGAGCATTGTTCTGCTTGTGTTCTCAATTCTGTCAATTCCCTACTCATAACACTCTTCTTGCCTCAACTTGTTCATGCTTCCAAGAGGACTGAGAAATTGGGAGAATTTCATACGGAAATTCCTTTTAGACCTGGGTGTTTCAAAGTCTCTCTCTGCATAATACTGGACTGTGGGTCTCTGTACGCTGTCCCACTTGATGCAGAAGAAAGTATCTCTGTGGATCCAAGAAGATGGTACTCATCTATCAGTTGAGGGCAGAGAGCAACATATTTTAATAATAACAGCATGGATTGCTTTAAAATTTCCATAGGATACCCTGATCCAACAACTCAAAAAACTGCCACACAATTCCCCTACTGGAAGACTGGTTTGGTTATAATTAGATGGCTTATTGGAACACTAACCCCCATTATAAGGAGACCTCAGATAAGTGAATACATATCACATTTTTCTTTCGGCATTTTAAGTACTTCACCCAGGATGATTTTTCCTGGTTTCATCTATTTGCCTGAAAGTATCATGATGCCATTTTCTTAGCTGAATAATACTCTGAAATGGAAATATTCCACATTTTCCCCAAAGGAGATTGACATTCCTGTTCTTTAGACCTTAGAATTTGCTGGGACTTTAATCATTGTATAGAATGACAAACTATCAGAATAACTATGTTCTTTTAGCCTAGAAGTTCCTCCATCTTCCTCCACTTCTTTGTGATTTGAATTGCAATGTCCCTTTGAAGCTCATCTATGTTTAGTCCCCAGGAAGGAAATGTCTGGGAAGGCCTATGAGGTATACAGGAGGGTGTGCTGTGAGGTTGATATGCCAATCAATGTGACCAGAGAGAATGGAGTCTTTGTCTCTAGATCTCTGTCACATTCTATCATTGTTCCTGTCAGTCTTGGTCTCTCTATTTCTGAATCTCTCTCTAGCACTCTCTCTCTCTCTCTCTCTCTCTCTCTCTCTCTCTCTCTCTCCTGCTCTCTGCCTGCTGACTGTAGTTCATTATGAAAACCTCACAGTTCTGCTGAAGGAGTACAACAAGATGACTGCTAGATGACCTGATATCATGGATGGTCTCTGTAAAAATTTAAGCAAGGTCCCAATTAAATGTTTTTTGAGTTGTTTTCCTGTGCGAATATTTTTCCAGTAAGTAATTCACTGACTGAGGACTTATCTGTGCATTTAACAAATAATAACGGAATTTGTGATAATGTGAATATCACACATGTGACTAATAAAAATGACCACTTGAAAGATGTATGTGACACTTTTCCTGAACTAAGAGTCTTGGAGACAGAAGCTAACATCTCTGGATTGTGAGATTACATTTGCCCACATTGATGAGTATCTGCATGTAATCACACTTGAGGCAGAAGAAAGCATCTCTGTGTAAACAAGTTTATCACACTGATCTATCAGTTGAGGACAGCGAGCAGCATATTTTAATAACAACAACCTGGGTTGTCTGAAAATTTTGGTAGGATGCCCTGGCCCAACAACTCAATGAACTGCTTCCCAGTCTCCCTAGGGGAAGACTGGTTTGGTCACAACAGATGGCCTATTGGAACTTTATCATCCACTATTAGGAGAACTCCTAATAAATGAATGCACACCATAATTGTCTTTTTGCATTTTTGTTACTTCACACAGGATGATTTTTCCTGGATCTGTCCCTTTAGCTAAAAATATCATAATGTCATTTTCTTAGCAGAATAATACTCCCTTATGGAAATATTCCACATTTTTCCCAAAGGAAATTGTCAAACCTGTTCTTTAGTCCTTGGAATTTGCTGGGACTTAACACATTGTATTGAATGAGAAACTATCAATGTTGTTGGGAACTAAGCCCTGGGACACTTCCAAAGGTCCTGGCCTGCCAGATAAGCACCAGATGCCAGCAGGCCATAGTTTCTTACGACCCATTGTTCCCGAAACGGTTTGCTTTGGGACACATCTGTGACCACAGATATTATCTTTGGGCCTTGTGACCTTTCACCCCACCTTCTTAGCCTTGGGGACCTCCCACCAAGGGCCTTGGTATTTTTACACTACTATTTCCCTTTTCTCGCTCCTCTCCCCCGCCCTGCCAGAACTGTGCTTTAAAAGAAACACCAAAGCTCAATAAAACTGACACTTGACCGGCAACCGTCTGCTTGTCTTTTCTCTCTCTCGCCCATCTTTTCCAGGATTGACCCCTTTCACCCCCACGAATAACTAGGTCCCACAGGTCGGGGCAGAGTGGTGCCCAACTGTGGGCTTGAAGTACGGGTCTCTCCGGCCGGACCCTGAAGCGAGGAAGAGGCCTTCGAAACCACACAAGCGTGATCAGCTCCCTCTGACCCGGAGAGACTACAAGACCTGGTAAGCTTTACATTTCTGTCCTATCGAGATGGGCCACTCTTTGTCTAAGGAGGCATCCTTCCTTAAGGAATTAAAGGCCTCCCTCAGAGAGAGAGGAATACGTGTTAAAAGAAAAAGGGTTTAAATAAGTTTTTTGTTTTTGTGTTAGACATTTGTCCATGGTTTGCTATTGATGGGCCAGAGATAGGCCGAAAAGTGGGATCAGGTTGGAGCCTGCCCTCTCAAGGACCTTAGAGAAAGAGGTTGAGATAAAGATAATAATTATCCCCCTGTTATTACTGTTAATTCCCTAGCTTTCCCCATTTTTCCCAAAGAAGGCCCTGACCAATTAGACCCCTCAGAGGAGAGTGATTTGAAAGAAGAGGCTTCCAGGTACCATAACCCTGATTGGCCGCCTACACTTGGCAGTGCAAGCAAATGTTAAGAGATAGTACATAAAAAAGAGCTGGTACCAAAAAGCCTCCTAAAGAATAGACCTCATCTCATTACAAAGTGAGGATGAAACAGAGTCAGGGGAAGAAACTGCTAAGTCTCATAGCCTACTTCCTTTGCGCTGCTTCCCTTCTGCCCAAAACAAAAAAGGCCCCTAGGTGGGCTGGGGCAAAGGGCATGGATCGGAGCTGTAGCATGGTGAGCAGGAGGAACGGGGACTCTACTTGTCTCCTTCCCACTCCCCTACCAAGGGCCAGGCTTGCGGAGAACTGGGTGGATGAGAATGCCCAAACCCTCCGAGGCCAAAGACCTGCCTCTGCCAGCTGCAGAGCTTAGCAAGACTGCAATTTACTCCGCCCCCTCCCACCAGCTTCAGCCAGTGTCAGCTTCAGCCAGCTCTCGAACAGAAACCAGAAAGATAGAGCCACTTCTAGTTTTAAAGATTAAATTGTGTTCACTGATAAATTCTGAATTTTTCTAGTTCTGAGTGAAAATCATGGTTATGCCCTCTCTATATATTTAAATGTTTAAAAAGCAGGTACCGCAGTTGTTTTTTGTCTTTGTCTCTGTGTTTAGTTTTTGTGTGCCGGCCGTAAGTGTCTAAATGTTTCTGTGCAATGTTTGTGCATGTAATATTTTCTGTTCTCTGTGCTAAAAATTCCTGAGCTCGAGGTGTCTGTATCTGGGTAGCAAGACGTGATCAAAGTGGTCACAGCTGCCAAAGTTCAGGGGGACGCCCCTAACTTGATCAGCATTTTCAGTAAATTTGGCCAGCTGGTTAATGTTTTTCTTATCTGAATGTCTCTGTGCAGTATTTTTTTGTGTGTCTACCTTCTGTTTTCTGTTCTAAAAGGCCTCATGAAGTGTGTGCCTACGTGGGTTGCCACGTGCCTCAGTGCCTCGCCGCCATCTTGACTTTACCATATGGTTTATAATGTAACCACCATCTTGGTATGAAAAAACAAGGAAACCTTAGTCAGATAATTTTCATTTCCTTCTAGGTTAAAAGGATGAGTTATTTTAAATTGGTATTGGTTTTAAAAATTAAATTGTTTATACTGGTAAATTCTGGTTTTAAAATCTGGTTTTGACTTTTAAAATTATGGTGATGCCTTGTGACTTCTCTCCTACAAAAGGGATACTTTGTTTTGATATTGCAAAAAAGGGTATTTAAAAAATTGTTTACATATTTAAGGCTATAATAAAATGTTTAAAGTTTATCAGGCATTTGGGTATGACAATGATTTTGGGTATTTATTTTATCAATTTTACTAAATGAAACCCTGCCGTATTGTTTGTGCTAATTGAAAAAACTGCAGTTATTAAAATGTATCATATGGAGAGCTGTTTGTTAAGCTGCTTTATGGAAAAACATTTCCACCCCGTTTTCTATCTTGAGACATAGAAAAGAGGAAGTTTCACCAAGTTCCTTAAAACTTGTTCTAAGTTCCCTAGAGTTTATGTGACCTTGGACCATCTTGTCTGCTATAGGGAAGTTATTTTAAAAAAGAATTTGGCAGTTTCAGAACTCCTCTTTGTATTAATGTAATTTGTTTTTGCTTTGCCTATAAAAAGCAAACTGCGGACGCTGGGCTCCAGCAGGATCATGTTAGGATGGAAAGGATTTTGATGAGAGTTTTTTTTTTTTTTTTCAATGCAGTTTATTCAGAAACCTTGAACAATCATCGGACCCTGGGGAAAGCCAGCCCACACCTTAAATAGCCTCTGGGTAGTCAACCCAGGCGTGCCATGTGGGCAATGCAGATAGGTCCACATACATGGAAGCAAGCCAGATCCTCAGCCTTAGCCAAATGTGGAATTGTTCCTGACAGAGAGCACTCACCATCAGGAAGGTGGAAGGCGGAAACCAGCTCCATCTTTAAGGCATAGCATTCCGCAGCTCTCTACAGTTCCCCCTTTTTGTTTTAGATGCATCAGGCAAGAGTAGAGGTCTGATCTCTGATATTAGAAATAAATTGGGACTTTGTACCGATGTTCATTTAGGTGTCATCCACCCAAAGAGCATCAGACCCGTCCAATACCTTTTTCTCAGAGGCGGGACCTGGGGCATCAACCCGCATGCAATCAGACATGCTCTTCTCTGGGTCCAAAGCGGCTGACCCTGAGTGCAGTGCTTAGCCTCGCATCCTGAGCGTAACATTTTAGCTTTTTATGGTATCCAACCATGCTTGGGGAGAATGTCCTGCTTCAATGGCTGTAAAGGCCTGAATGATCAAGGCTGCATCACACTGCTGTGAGACTCTAATCTTGCATATATACCACAGGCAAATCAAGGAGACCAACACCAGAAGGCCGGCTAACGCTCCCATGCCTGCCCATTCCTTCAGATGATTTATGGCTGCAGCAATCCATGATGATAATCCTGTGGCTAGTCCTGCGTCCACTCTGGTAGAATTTACTGTGACAATGGCCACTCTCAGCTGCTCCATCATAGTATCGAATTCTCTAGTCCAATTACCTAAAATATAGCTCGACAATTGTTTAGACAGATTTGCAGCACAGGAAAAATTCTCATGTTATATGCTAGTGACTCAAAGTCCAGCATATTTTCATTGACAGCCAAGTTGAGCGATTTGCCATAGGGTATCAATTTGCTCCTGCACGAGGTCAATCCTCTGATTGAACACTATCAAGCTTCCTTTTAGTTGAGCATTAATTCCTTTATGTACAACTAAGGCATGAGCTACATTGGCTAAATGATTGTTCAGGGTCTGAGCAGTCTGCCCAGTATGACTCATGGCTAATGCCCCGGTGGTAGCTCCAACAGCCGCCAATGAGATGGTAGTAACAATGGTGGCTGTAGTTCCAAGATCCCTTTTCTGTCTGAAGAGAGTCATAGCATGAGGGGCATCAATGGGCACAGGCACGCAGTGAGGCATGCGAGTAACCAGGGCATACCTAAATTTACTAGCATTCCAGCATTGGGCAAAAAAGCAAGTATCATCACCACAATTACTTGGCTCTATCTGGCTAATAATGAATAAAAATGGGGGATATAGACAAACAGGTGTGGGCTTATAGGAAATATTATGAGAAGCCTTAACCCCCTCGTTGGAACATCCTGCATCAGTTCTAGAACTAGCAGTGGTGGTGTCCGAGGTCTGAGTAGGTTCAGGAGACCATTGCCCCCATGGGCGAGACGTGCTCCATGCCAATTGACTAACTCCATGTTTTCCTCCACTTTTGAAAGTCATTTAAGGTTCCTAAATTATTTTTTCCCTTTTTTTTTAAATTTTTCATCAATTACACTTTATTCATTCTGCATCCCCCCATAAGCCCCCATAAGCCCCTCTCTCCTTCCCTCCCAATCCCACCCTCTCTCCTCCCTCTGCTTGCATGCCACTCCCCAAGTCCACTAATAGGGGAGGTTCTCCTCTCCTTTCTGATCTTAGCAAAAAAATAACCATGTCTGGTTAAGCCAGAAAAAGAAAGCTAGAAACCTAAAGGTATATAGAACATTGCAAAAGGTTAATAAATGTAACCAGAGGACAAAAACTGTATTGTTATAATTCATTTAAAACGCTGGTGATTCCTCATTGCAAAATGTTTTCTTATGCTCTTTTAAGGGGAAAAAAATCTGGCTAATAGGTTTGGTATGGCTAAAATAATTTATACAGTTTAAGATTGTTCTGTACTGTTCTCTTATGCAATTGGTTCTAAAACTTATTTGAGCTCCATATATAGCCAAAGATGACCCTGAACTTTTGGTTGTGGGGGATTGCACACATGGCTAGCCGCCATGATCGTTCAGGGATAGAGAGTGTGTGGAGCTGTAGTTTTGCCGCCATATTTGTTCAGGGCTTACAGCTGAGTTCAGTTACACGTGGCCAGCCCCCATGCTGGTCCGGAGATAAAGAGGGTAAAGCCATGAATTTACGATCATTTTTTTTTTTTTAGGTCTGAGGTATGTTCAGTCATCTGATTAGTGCTAAATGCCAAACTTTTACTGTTCAATTTCAATACAAGTGGTAGGAGCAGCAAGATTTACTAGCCTCTCTATAAACTGTATCTGATTAAAAGGTTTGCTTTAATTTTAGTTCAGAAAGAGCAGATTTAAAATTATGCTAACAACTACAGTTGGTTAAGATGTTGAGCTATACCTAGTGTCTTTGTCTAGTTGTTTTTAAGGTTAAGCCTAGGATGGGTAACTAAAGTTGCCTTTATAAATCTACTTAAAATATAGTTCTAGATAGCATTCTCTTTTTAGGACATAGTTTAGAACAGATGATAAAAACAGTAACTCAGATACGCTTGCCCTCAAGCTTGTCAGAGATGTAACATTTTAACATATGTAAGCTTATTATGACAAAGTCCAACCTGTTGATGCATCTTTTCAAGTGTCTAGCACATTTGTGCAAATAACAGAGTTACCTGCAGTATTGGCTGTGTTTTAAAGTTTTAATAAACAGTCTTTAAACATTTGTACAGATAGTGCCTATGTAGCTTAGTCTTTGCCTAGGTTAGAAACTGCAAATTAAATTTAGACATCTTCTCCTGCTAACATTATTTTTACAAATTCAAAATTTGATACAAAAAAAACACCTTTTCCTTTTACATTGGACATTTGCAAGCTCATTCTAAACTTTCAGGACCTTTAACTAAGGTAATTATAAAGCTGACTTGTTTAAACAATGTCCTTATGTTGTCCTTTTGCCTACTTCCCATCTTGGGGTCAGTCTCTGTGGCCTTGTACCTAATGTTATTTGGCAAGTGGATGTTACACATATTCCTAAATTGGGTAATTTAAAATATGTTCATGTTTTTGTTGACACTTATAGTGGGTTTATATTTTCCACACTCCAAACTAGTAAAGCTTAAAAAATGTTATTGCTCATATGTTGTCAGCAATTGCTATATTAAAACTTCCAACACAACGTAAAACAGATAATAGCCCTGGCTATGTTGGAAATATGTTTTCAAAATTTTAAGAGTGGCCCCCCAGAGACATAAGCCTCAGGTTGTTAGGGGATGAGGCACAGGGAAGTTCAGGGGTTGCCGTCCTGGCTACTCATAATTGGATGAGGGATTAGGTAGCTGACTTTCAGGTCTGGTCAGTCCTGGCCAGACACCTGAGGAATATCTGATCTTTAATTCACATTCAGAATCTCCTGCTAGTGGGGATGTGGCTACAGACAAAGATGGAAGAGCAATTAGCTTCAACCTGTGTCTTCTCTGAGGAGCGAGCCTGAGAGAAGGTCAGGGGCTCTTCAGAAGAAGAATTGAGTCCATTTGGGTTGATTGCTAGGTGATATTATCTCTCAAGCATAGACCTAGTCCTTCTCCTTTGCAGAGTGGAGGTCTTTGCTTACTCAATTCCTTATCTCTGCCCGAGCAGAGGACCAGAGTCTGGGGCGATTATATTCTTCCGTACTCTGGAAAAGTACTGTGAGGCTTTAATTAACACTTTAAATAACAAGGGCCTGAAACTCGAAAATATGGACATTCAGCTGTGGAATGTTTCTGGCATATGGATACAGAAAGACAGTTTGCTACTGTCCTATAGAAAGATCCTTTGGACAACAAATGGCATGGTCCAGTTCCTGTCCTGATACAGGGCAGAGAAGCAGTTTGCATCAATTCTAAAGAGATAGATGCAGCCAGATGGTTGCCATTAGTAAAGCATATAGATAATAATAATAACACTCATCAGTCCAGGGTAAAAAAAAATTACCCTGAGACCATATTCCTTTTATATCTCTTTACAGAAATGATGGAAGAAAAACAACTGTTTCCATGGACTGTGATCCTTTGCCTCCAGCTGATATATGTTCATGGTGGACTTAAGCAGCACAGGAATGGGCTCCTTCCCTATCTCCTTCCTTTCCTTGATCCCCTGCTTATCTTATTAATAATTCTTTCAATAGGACCAGTTTTCTTCAACAAAATTATGGCTTTTATTAAACAGCAGATTGAGGCCCTAAAGGTACACCCCATCCAGGTGCACTATCAAAGGCTAGAGATGGTCAGCCAAGACTATGAATAGGCCTAATGCTAATCATCCCAGTGAGCTGAACCAGTTAGCCAGTGATGGGTAAGAGAATCCACAGTGGTCTTCTGCTCCCCCCCTTTTTTTTGCCATCTAAGACAGGAGCTCAGCCAATCGCTGCTGATGTATCCAATGATGAGCTTAGCAAGGGTTGAAGACCCCAGATTCCCACCTAAGACAGGCATGGTTCCCTTGGGATTATGGCCTTGTAAAAATAAAATAAAGGGGGACCTTCTGGCACCTTGCTGCCCCCTAAATTTTGGCATCTTGCTTGACCGGACTACTGCCCAGATACAATAGTGCATTCCTGGCTGACCTGGAGCTTTAGATAAGATCATCTTCCTGAAATACCTTAAATCCTAATCTCCCTCAGGGCTTCCTAAGTAACTCTTCTGAGGAACTTTCCAAATTAGCATTATTAACACATCTTGGTGGGCCATCCTGTGATTTCTAGTCACTTAGTAACCCTGCCAAAGGCAATTACATTCCTTCTGCCTCTGCCCGTCAACAAAGAGGCCATATATCAAATTAACGCCACTGATTTTCAGGAATGCTGGTTGTGTTACTCACCACGGCCACCCTTCTACGAGGGCATAGCCTTACCCTTAGAAGTAATTACAACTAATAATTCTAATGCCTTCCAGTGGCAGCACCCAGAGGGAGTCAGCCTTACAGTCACACAGGTGTCCGGGATTGGAACGTGCCTTTTGGGACCTTCTATGCTTCCCCTGGTGGCTTTACAAGAAATTTGCAATATTATTCTTGTAAATTCAAGCTTTACATGTATTGCTGCACCTAATGACACTTATTTTGCCTGCTCCACTGGTCTTACTCCTAATCTTGTAAGCTCCACCATTCTATGAGGGGATAGCCTTGATGACTGGCCCTGTCCCCACCAATGAAACTGCTGACTTACTTTGGCATGCCCCCCCTGAGGGAGGCCTTACCCTTAGTTCAGTTTCAGGATTCGGCTACTGCCTTGTTGGGCCCAACATGCTCCCCCCGCGATCATTACAATGGGTCTGTAATCAGACAATTGTTGTCAATCAAACATTTTTCTATACAAAAGCCCCAAATAATAGTTACCTTGCTTGCACCACAGGACTTACTACCTATATTATTAATAAGGATTTTATAGATAAAAAAGACTATTGTGTTGTTGTTGTTATTCTTCCCCGATTTTTTGTCCATGACCCCGCTAATTTTTTATTTTTCTATAATAATGGCATACCTATAAAGAAAAGAGAGCCCCTAGCTGCTATTACCCTTACGGTACTTCTGGGCTTGAGTGCCGCAGGAGCTGGAACTGGTATTGCCTCTATGGTCACCTCTCAACAACATTTCTCCCAGCTCCAATCGACTATTGACAAAGACTTGAGTGAACTCTGAGAGGGAGTTCAAAATCTTAAAGATTCTGTGGCTTCCCTTTCCTAAGTAGTTCTTCAAAACCTACGAGGCCTTGACTTAGTTTTTCTAAAAGAGGGAGGCCTTTGTGCCGCCCTTAAAAAGGAATGCTGTTTTTATTCTAAGACTGGATTGGTACAAAACAGCTTAGATAAGGTCAAAAAGAGCCTAAAAGAACACAAAAAGGCTCGAGAACAACAAGAATCCTGGTATCAAAATTGGTTTACCACCTCTTTGTGGCTTTCCACCCTCCTTCCCAGTCTCTTGGGCCCCCTCATGGGCCTATTCTTGCTCCTCTCTTTTGGCCCTTGGGCCTTTAATAATCTCACAAACTTTGTTAAGAACCAGGTAAGCTCCGCAATCAAGCCCATCGGAGTCCATTACCATCTCCTGGCTGGAGAAGAAGAATCTGCCGTAGAGCTTCCACCTGATGCCCCAGCTTCCTGCCCCCTCGATTTCTCCACCCTAATATCCCCTGGCCCAAGATGGAAGTTCTGGGGCCGCTCTCCCAACTAGATCTGGACCCTTTACAATTCTCACAATTGGCTGACCAATTTCATTAAAATTAATTCAAACATATTTAACAAATGTCTTGTAGCTCTTAACTCGGGATTGGCCCTCATTTTTTTCTGAGGAGAGTTAATGCATTACAGTTTCACAAACTGAGTGGTCTGGTAAGTCAGTGACGGTTGTGTGCAAGTCAGTCTTCGCCCACCTAAGGCAGGACAGCCTCTCAATAAGAGGAGGTTGCTCCAATGACGGTTAACGGCCAAGCATTGCCTTCCACCAGGCTCAGACCCCGTTTGTGCCCCTGATCATAATGAGGACTTATGCCCACCATACTTATTGATATGCACTGTCTATGGCCCTAGCACTCTGAGGGTTTTGTCCCATTGCACCAGAAGTGGCATAGACTGTCGACAATGGTGGTGACATCTGCTTTGGGGAACGCGGCCTCCAAAACTTGGTTGTGTGAATAACCCTGAGTAGGCTATACAAATTGGCTCTTCCAAAATGCCTTTTTTATGCTCATCGAGAATCCTAAAGGGCCCCCTCATTTTAAAGAGATAAAAAGGGAGGAGATGTTGGGAACTAAGCCCTGGGACACTTCCTAAGGGCCTGGCCTGCCAGATAAGCACCAGATGCCAGCAGGCCATAGTTTCTTATGACCCATTGTTCCCGAAACGGTTTGCTTTGGGACACATCCATGACCACAGATATTATCTTTGGGCCTTGTGACCTTTCACCCCACCTTCTTAGCCTTGGGGACCTCCCACCAAGGGCCTTGGTATTTTTACACTACTATTTCCCTTTTCTCGCCCCTCTCCCCCGCCCTGCCAGAACTGTGCTTTAAAAGGAACACCAAAGCTCAATAAAGCTGACACTTGACCGGCAACCATCTGCTTGTGTCCTTTCTCTCTCTTGCCCATCTACATATTGAGTTCCAGGAAAGCATGCCTTACAATATCAAATTCTGCACTCCTTGAGAGGAATCTGTTCTCTATGTTAAAAGTCATTATAAAAGTTGTTAACCAGGATTGACCCCCTTCGACCCCATGAATAACTAGGTCCCGCGGGTTGGGGCACAATGTAACTATGTGCTTTTAGCCTAGAAGTTCCTCCATCTTCTTCCACTCACTGGTGATTTGAATTGCAATGTCACCTTGAAACTCCTGTATTTACATGTGGATTTCCCAATAAAGAAATGTCTGGGAATGGTTAGGAGTTATGGCATTGTTAGATAATATGATTCTTATTGTAGTTATATTATAGAAGGTTTTGCTGTGAGGTTGATATGTCAATGAAAGTAACCAGACAGAATTGAGTCTCTGTCTCTCAATCTCTGTTACTTTATATCTTTGTTTCTCTTGATCTCCATCTCTCTATTTTTTAATATCTCTCTAGCTCTCTGTCTCTCTGCCTCTCTACCTGCTTCTTGTGGTTCATTATAAAAATCTTTCAGTACCGGTGAAGGATTACAGCAAAATGACTGTTTGCTGATTCGACATAGTGAATGGTCTCTCTAAAAATATAAGCAAGGTCCAAATGAAATGCTTTTTGTTCATAGATTTGCCTTGGTCAGGGAGCATTTTCTCAGTAAATAATTCACTGACTGAGGACAAATCTGTACATTTAACATATAATAATGGAATCTGTAATAGTTTGAAACTCACATGTCAAGGACAAATAACTTTATTAATGACCACTTGAAAGATATATGTCACACTTTTCCAGAAATAAGAGTCTTGAACACAGGAACAGTTATCTCTGTGTTGGGTGCTTTCAGCTGCCCAGATTGAGGCATGTAGGGCTGCTCAGCCTTTCTCTCAAGCAGACTGTCAACTTGGCCCTTTTAATAACTAGCTCCTGAAACTCTTACTGACTTTTTCCTGTTGCATGACATCATTCTCCCTCTAAGTCAATCAGCACCAGAGAGAATCTTGAGGTTTCCATGGGGATGAGTAAATAAACTTTTGTCAGTGTCCTGTATCTCTGATCCTGTGCAGATGTGACTTTTTCTTGTGAAATCTAACAAGCGTTTAACTCATCACTTAATCCAGAACCCACACCTTTACTCCTGTTTACCTCAGTGACAATGTCAGGTAGGAAATGAAACTTTAATGTTTATTTAATGGGACAGCTTCCTTAGTAAGGTAGCTTCAAAATGATATGGGATTATAGGGACCCAATGACAAGGTGGTTCCTACTGTGGTCTTGGATATTAAATATACTTGTTTGTGACTTTGAACTGAGCAGTTACTCACATACTTACTATATGGTCCGTCACATTCTTGTTGATATAACAGGCTGGCAGGGTGTAGTGTTCCCTTGGGTATTGAGTTTTTACTAGCAGGAAAAGAGAAGGAAACCAGAGAATTCCTTGGACTTGTCAGGTGAAACAGAGAAAAATTAGTGTATATAAAAGGAGAACTAAGGGGTAATAAACTGACAGAAGGTGATGTTCAATACTCTTGTTGCCAATTCTTTATGAGTACTGTTGCCTAGGCTCACATTACAAGATTATCAGCTTTGTCCTATTCAGTAGTCAGTGAGGAATCCTCCTGATTCAGGGGTTTAAAGTTAAAACTGGGCCTTCAGGACAGAGAAATTGGTCCATGTTGTATGTCTAGGACACAAGAGCAGCTGTGTTTCCTGCTGTGGTCCTCCAGACAAACCCTCTGAATGTAGAGTTAGTTCCAGGACTGCTTGAACCAAGGTGCCACATGAGCTCATGAGGTTTGAGGTAGCTGGTTACCACCAGTTTATGACTAGGATTTTTTGCTACATATTGAGTTCCAGGAAAGCATGCCTTACAATATCAAATTCTGCACTCCTTGAGAGGAATCTGTTCTCTATGTTAAAAGTCATTATAAAAGTTGTTAATCTAATATTTTTATTGATTGTGTTGCAATTTCATATAATATACTACTTTTCTATTGCTTCCAGGATCAAATTCTTTCCCATGTGTCACACTAAATTTTTTTATACTTAAAACACATCAATTCAAGTGTGTAATACTCATTGGAACATGATCAGTGCAAAGTCCCTTAAATAAAAGTGAGTTCATCTTTGCCATACCCTAGAACTACCACAAGATGAAGCCATTAGTCCTGAACAGCACTATACTTCATTCGCTTGATCAGTGATTTTCTTATGTATTTATTTATTATGATTGGTTCACATTGTATCCCCTCTCCTCCACCCTCCCTCTGCTCCTTCCAGTCTAACCTACCATCCTTCTTCTAGCACTAGGACCTTTCTCTAGTCCTTCAATAAGTGAAGTCCTTCTCCCCTTCTATCTAACTCTAGATTATCAGGTCTCATCAACTCTGGCTGCATCATCTTCCTCTTTGGCCTGATTCTCAGGGTATTGTTCTCCTTGTGTCCACAATTCCCTCTACTTAGGACATACTTCTTACATCCTCTCCTGTAGGCTTCCCAGAGCTCTGAGGGGAGGGACAATTTTATAGGGAAATCCCATTCAGTACTGTGTGTTTTAAGGACTCTCTCTGCACAATAATAGACTGTGGGTCTCCTTGTGCAACCCGATTTGATGTAGAAAAAAGCATCTCTGTGAATCCCAGAACATGGCATTGATCTCTCAGTTGAGGGCAGAGAACAACAATTTTTTATTAAAAACACCCTGGGTTTCTTGAAAATTTCTGTAGGATGCCCTTGCATAACAACTGAATTACTGCCACCCAATACCCCTAGTGAAAGACTGGTTTGTTCACAACAATGGCCTAGTTGAATTTTATCCTCCACTATTAGGAGATATCCTCATAGGTGAATATATACTATACTTGTCTTTCTACATTTATTTACTTCACCCAGGATGATTTTTCCTGTTTTCGTCCTTTTGTCTGAAAATATCATCATGTCATTTTCTTAGGTGAATAATACTCCATAATGGAAAAATTTCACATTTTCCCCAAAGGAGTTTGTCAGTCCTGTACTTTAGTCCTTGGAAGTTGCTGGGACTTTAATCATTACATTGAACGACAAACTATCAGGATAACTATATCCTTTTAGCCTAGAAGTTCCTCCATCTTCTTCCACTTCCTGATGATTTGAATTACAATGTCCCCTTGAAACTCATCTATTTACATGAGGAGTCCCCAGAGAAGAAATGTCCAGGAAAGGTTAGGTGTAATGGCCTTGTTAGATAATATAATTCCTATTCCAGTTATATTTTAGGAGGGTGTGCTGTGAGGTTGATATACCAAATAAATGACCAGATAGAATGGAGTCTCTGTCTCTTGGTCTTTGTCAATTATATCTTGTTTCTGTTGGTCTAGGCCTCTCTATTTCTGAATCTGTCTCTCTAGGTCTTTCTCCCCAGTCAGTAAATGTCTGGAAATGTGGGATTGAGGGGAATGTACCAAATGATAAGGTATTCTCCTACTGTGGTCTTGGATCTGTAATTTCCTAAGTTGTGACTTTGAACTGAGCAGTTACTGGCATATTTACTAAATGTAATTTCACATTCTTATTCATATAATAGGCTGGCAGGGTGTAGGGTTTCCTATGTTATTGAGTCTTTAAAAGCAGGGAAAAGAGAAGGCAACCTGATATTCCTGCAGGCTAGTCTAACAGTGTATACCTGAAAGAGGGAGTGAAAATGGGGGGTGACAGAGACACGAAGAATGGAGAAAAGACAGATTCCAGTCATAGTTTATTGAACCTAAAAACAATGATGATAAAGCAAAGAGTACAAACAAATGTCTTTTTCAGAGTATCAACACATCTATGCCACCCTGCAAGGTATCCAGGAATTCACACAACATTACACCAAGTTTGCTCTCTCATTCCCAAGGTTGCATGGAGCTTGCAATCTACTTCTCAGGCTCAAAACACCCAGCTTTCAGAAACCTACAAGGACACTCTCTAAGACACGGTACTTAGATAAGACCTGCATCTGCCATGGTCAGGACTTGGAATTCATTTCCCCCTTCTGTGTTTTATGGAGAGTCTGTCTTAGGTTCGAAAAATGTGCATTTTTCCTTACTTGTCATCAAGGTCTTAGATGTGATTTTTTACGAGCCTCACTTTTAAGTTGGAATAACCACAATTTTACTCTTACACATCAATCACTTACCTCCATATCACATGAGGTTGTTAAATATCTTCAATTTAAATCTATTCAACTGCTTTTGATTGTGTTGAAGTTGTTGAAGAAGGAACTGTAACAAGGAAGTTGTAACAAGAAAGGCAGGCACAGGCCAACAAACCCATACCCACCAGACCTGCAAGTGTCAGTCCCCACTTAAGCACAGAGCCAAAGGATGGAAAGCAGTTCTTGAGTATAGTAACTGTATCCCAGGCTGTATTGACCAATTATAACCTAGGTTTCTTGACAGAGTCTATGTCATGGATCTTATTTCTCATCATTAACATGTCCAATGAGAATTTTTGCAAGACCAAATACCAGCAAGGTGATTCTGAACCTGAGTCCAGTTAAATTATTTTTCATTATACCAAGAATTAGAAACCCTAACAGGAATCATAACAAAAGTAGGTTGCTTAACAACTAATAGTGAAAGAGCATTATTATCAGCACTAACACACTTAGTAAGATTGTAATATGCACATTCAATTGAATAGGTATCATTTTTCTTAAAATGTCTTACTACAATGTTTCCAATTAGCAGTAAACAAGGAGGATTAACACATGCCAAAAAGGAAGTATGCTTGATTAATTTCGAAAAGCTACTTGCATTCCCTGAAAGAATGACTATATATCCCAATGCAGCCCACAATTTCCATATATAGGTTTGCCAATTTTTATTTGAAGTCCTCCAGCACTAAAAGATTTTTCTAAAACAAAGGCTTTTTGACTGCCTTTATCAGAAGCCAAGTCCTTAATACCCTTAAAGATAGACCAGGCCAGTACATAAGTGTAAATGCAGGCTCACAGTCCAAGAAGGTGGGTGTTTCTCCAATGCATCTTGTCCAAGGAACAATCAGTTGAGGACAAGTTCATTGATCCCCTTTCTCACAGGGTGGGTAACTCACTAGATTTGTAAGACTGTCATTCTTAACTCCCATAGAAAGGGACAATAATATCCCTACAATGTTCTACTCTGCTTGGTTGCAAAGGAAGTCTTCAGATGCCACCCCAACTTTCAAGTAGTAGCCATTCTGACCTATGACCTGGACCATGGAGACTAGTAAGCTAGTAAGCTGTCCTGATCAATACTCTCCCTGGTAAAGCAAAGAGAATGACTTCATCCTAATCCTGAAAGATTAATAGTTTGTTTTACTTGTTTTACTTCAAAAGCAGAAAAACCCAGCAACCAAGTGTTGCTGACATAAAAAAGATTTCTGGATTATCCCAGGAAATTGAATAGAGGTGAGTAGAAACTGAATAGAAACTGAGTAGAGGTGGAATAGGAACATACCCCCAATAAACAGTTATCATGACCAGAGGGATTTTCATTGACATCATTATCATTGTCAGGGGAAACTCCTCATCCACTTGTTGCACCAGATATTCCAGTAGCCATAGAGCTACATCATTTTCATTTGAAAAAACACAGGCAGATCCTCATCCCCATATTTGTTAAAGGATACCTCCATTTTACTTTAGCAAAAATTTTCTTTGTTTCTGTATGCCAAAATCTATCTGCTGCAGATTTACCAAGCTTATCAGAATTTTAAAAATTCAGAATGAAAAGAACATAATTAAGATGATTCTTAGGTGTCCAGGGGAATAGCTCCCCTTTCTTTGTTGTTTTGCAAATAAATCTTAATTCTTTAGTGGGCATGCTTTACCATACGTTATTCTTGAGGATTGTAAGGTATTTTTGTTGTAAGAGAAACTTGAAACTGTTGATAAAATCTTTTAAAAAATTTGCCAGTATATCCTGTTCCATTGTCAGTTTTAAATTGTTTAAGAACTCCCCTAGAACATTAAAAGCCTATAGACAATGAATCATAACATTCTTTGCAACTTTTCCTGTTTGAGGCCTGGCAAAAATAAATCCAGAATAGTTATCTATGCAATCACGTACATATTTTAATTGTTTGAATTCAGGAATATGAGTAATATACATTTGCCAAATCTGATTTGGAACCAATACTTTACGATTGACTCCCAAATGCGGAAGATACTGAAAGTGAGGACAAGTAATGCAAGCCTTGACTGTACTATGAGCTTTTTCCTTAGTCAATCCATATTTAAGTCTAAAGGTTTGACTGTTAAGAGCCTGTATATTATGGGTATCCTAGGTTCTTTTTAACAGTGAAAATAAACTGTGGTGACTTTATCTGCCAATGCATTTCCTTTAGACAGGGGTCCTGGCAACTTAGAATGTGCACTCAAATATCCTACAAAAAAGGGAAAGTTATTTTTTAATCCAATTTTGAATTTGTAAAAATAAAATTCCAGCAGGAGAATATGTCTGAATTTGACCTGCAGTCTCTAAACAAGGCAAAGACTGAGCTACATATGTACTACCTATAAAATATTCAAAGACTGCTTATTAAAACTTTGAAACACAGCCAATAGTGCAAATAACTCTGCTATTTGCACAGATGTGTTAGACACTTGAAAAGATATTGGTTTTCTTTTATAAGCATTGGCAACAACACCAGATAATGAGCCATCAGTAAACACTGTTAAAGTATCAACAATTGGGCTAACTTTTGTTTTAAATGGACAAACTGTAGGTTGTACCTATAAAAATTGAATTGATTTATTATTTGTGCCTCAGCAGGTTGGACATAAGCTTTACATATGTTAAAATGCCATATTTATCAGATCTCTGACAAGTCTAAGGGCCAGTATATATGAGATACTCTTTGTCTGCCTTTACCATCTGCTCTACACTTCATCCTATAAAACAGGATGTTATAATCTCAATTTTGGCATACTTTTTAAATTTACGTTTTAGAACCAAATTTTAGGGATATCTATATAGGCAAACTTTACGATTAGCAATTTTAGATTTAAGAAAAACAAAACAAAACAAAACAAAACCAACGAAACAAAGACTTGCTAAAACTCAATCTTGTACTCAAGTATAATCTTTAGCATAACTAAATCTGCTCTTTTCTCTGCAATGCAACTGTCAAAGCAGATGCTGAGCCTGATGGTCCACTGTTGGGAAGAGTGAATGGAATTTTATGTAAGAAGTGGGAAATAGTAAGAGCTGGAGAGGACACAAACTCCACAAGGGGAGCAATAGAACAAGAAAATTTGAACACAGGGAACTTCCCAGAGACTCATACTCCAACCAAGGACCATGGAGATAACCTAGAACCCTGACAATGCAGCCACTTCTGATGAGAACTGATAGACTAAGATCAGAAAGGAGAGGAGGACCCCCCCATCAGTGGACTTGGGGAGGGGCATGCATACAGAAAGGGGGGGAGGGTGGAACTGAGAGGGGAGGAGGGAGGGGCTTATGGGGGGATACAAAATGAATAAAGTGTAATTAATAAAAGTTAAATAAAAAATTAAAAATAATTAAAGAATGGATGCAGAAATTGTGGTACATCTATACAAAGGAATATTACACAGCAATGAAAAATAAGGAAATCATGAAATTTGCAGGTAAATGGTGGGACTTGAAGAGACTTATCCTGAGTGAGTCGTCCCAGAAGCAAAAAGACACACACGGTATATACTCACTCATATAAACATACAACATAGGACAAACCCATTAAAATCTGTGCATCTAAAGAAACTAAGCAAGAGAGAGGACACTAACTAAAATGTCCAATCCCCATCTGGAAAGGCAAAGAGGATGGACATCAGAAGAAGAAGAAAACAGGAAACAACCTAGGAACCTTCTACAGAGGGCTTCTGAAAGCCAAAAGAAGTAAACAGGAAACAAACTAGGAACCTACCACAGAGGGCCTCTGAAAGCCTCTGCCCTGCAGACTATCAAAGCAGATGCTGAGCCTGATGGCCAACAGTTGTGCAGAGTGAATGGAATTTTATGTAAGAAGTGGGAAATAGTAAGAGCTGGAGAGGACACACACTCCACAAGGGGAGCAACAGAACAAGAAAATTTGAACACAGGGGACTTCCCAGAGACTCATACTCCAACCAAGGACTATTCATGGAGATAACCTAGAACCCCTGCACAGATGTAGCCCATAGCAGATCAGTGCCCAAGTGGGTTCCATAGTAATGGGAAGAGGGACTACCTCTGACATAATCTGATTGGCCTGCTCTTTGATTACCTCCCCCTGAGGGGGGAGCAGCTTTACCAGGCCACAGTAGAGGACAATGCCGCCACTTTTGATGAGAACTGATAGACTAAGATCAGAAAGGAGAGGAGAACCTCCCTTATCAGTGGACATGGGGAGTGGCATGAATGCAGAAAGGGGAAGGAGGGTGGGATCGGAAGGGGAGGAGGGAGGGGCTTATGGAGGGATACAAAATGAATGAAATGTAATTAATAAAATAAAATAATAAAAAGATAAATAAATAAAATCAAAGCAAAACGTTTAATTAAATATAATTTATGAAGGGGCTAGCAAATATTATTGATTCTATCATATTATATTAAAACTTGACAACAAATTTTAAAGGAGAACAGTTTTATTTATCATTGAACAAAAAATAAAGTTAACCTGTAGTTCTCAGTGAAACTGGACTAGTCTAGCCATACAAAATCTATATGCCAGAAAGAAACAGCATTAAATCATTTATTTAGGTATTGGCATCCAGGCATAGACTTTATATAATAGTTAACAATAATCTTAATATAACCCTGCATAACTCTGGGCTAACATGGAACTGTAGTCATATTTTTCCTGTAAAAGAGCATAACATTTTGCATTGAAAAATCTCCAGCCTTTTAAATGAAGAACAACATATTTTACAGATTTTTACATGAATATATTGTACTAACTACAGTTTTTGTTTAAATGAATTGAACACCATGGCTTGGTTTTACTTTGTAAACTTAAAAAAAATAAATACCAAGATTTTGTATTTCCCACAAAGGGTTGAGAAACTGTTTTAAGTTCTTTGCTAGACTGCCCAAGGATTACTATTTTAAAATGCCTCATAAATTTTAAAGTATTTTATAGAATTTAACTCTGATGGTCCAGGACCAAATTCAGAGGTGTTCATTCAAACTGTCTCATGTCTAAGAATATCCAAGTCAACACATAAACATACAGACACACAGAGATACATGAGGAACATAGAAATCTGATATCATCATGTTGGGAGTAACCAGAATAGCCAAATACCAGGACTTGACCAGACCCTGCTGGACACATGTCCCACAGATTCCACTTCCACTCACATAGATTACAGAAGGAGCAAAGACACTATGGGCCTTTCCACAGCTTCCAGATTGAGAACAGACTCCAACAGCTCTCTTATCACACAGAATACAGTCCCAGTGAGCCTTTCTCCTGGTCCCAAAAGGAATGGGACTTTTACAGACCTCTTCCCAGAAATTGGAGTGTTCTCCAGATTCCCTAGACCAGATTGGAAACTCTCCAAGTTTCTCAGACCTGGGAAGCAAACCAAAACCAGAAACCAAAACAGAAGCCAGCAGAAAAACACAAAAGAACAGAGACAAAGACATAAAACAACCATGGTATCTGCTTTTTAAACATTTAAACATTCTTTAAACCTGTTTTTGTAATATTAAAACAAAGCATCCTCTTTAGGAGTGAAATCATAAAGCACATTTATAATTTTAAAAGTCAAAACTAGACTTTAAAATTTACCAGTGCAAACAATCCAATTTTATTATTATTGTTGTTGTTGTTTTATAATTTTAATTTCTCTAATTCCCTTAATAACTGAACTTGTTCCCTTTCTAATTGGGCTTTATCTCAGAGAACAGTAATATCCTCCTGCAGTGGTCTTGTGTCTCCTGCACATGTGGTAGGGAAAGACACAGGGGCAGAAGGTGCAGGAAGACTATCTGAATTATGAGATTTGGCAGTGTCTTCCTCTGTCTCCATTTCATCCTCACTATCTAGCTCCTAAATTATTTTCTGCTCTCAAATTACACAAACTTGTTTGAGCTCCATTATGAACATTTGAAATAACCTTAGAAGTACTTTTTTCTGCCTGTTTGGCACTCTAATTTCCCCAAGTAACTCTTTAGCTTGTGAGATTCCTTTTCCCAAGCTTTCAGATTGATGGCACCTTCAATGAGGAACCAGATAAAAACTAAAGGTGGTAAGGGCATTTCTCCCAATTCCTCACTTTTATTAGCGTTGACTTTAAAGTCCTCATTAACATCTCCTTGTTATTTTTCTGCCCCATGATTTAGCTGCCTACCTACCTTGTTATCACAAAGCACTTTTTTTTTTCCTTAGGCATCTGAGCTTCAAAACCAGCCTTTCTCATGCTGTCCCTCATTTTGAAGATCCCTTGTTTTGACGCAAACTGACCCATCCTTCAGGCTTGTCAAAAAGTGTTGTGTATGAGATTAATATTTACTAATAATTATCTTTATTAAAACTTTCGGTTTTATTTTAGTTTGTTTATCACAATGCAATACCTGTATTGAACCCTTAGCAAAGAATCAAAAACATACCCAACTCTCTTTAAGGAAAATTGGACATTGTTCTCATGGATTTCTTTTACCTGACATTTTGGACATGTAGAAATCTTGTAGGGGGCCCAAATAAAATTGGGAAATATTGTTAATTAAGCAGGCAATAACATTTGTGGTGCATTCTTTGAATGTTGAGAAAATTTAGGTTTAATAAAAGTTCTCTTTGAAACAGTCTAAAATGCTAGATCAATATGATTAATAGCCTTCCTCAATGTTCTTTTGGGAGCAGTCTTTGATGAGAACCAGCAATTGAAGCAGTTGAGCAATAAAAGGCAGAATGCTGGAACATGCAAGATGCTGGAACAGATGTGTCAATGTATCAGCATCCTGAAGAATGATTCTGTCAGGTTGGATCCAGCATCTCTGTTGTCTAGGTCTTTTGTTCTGTAAACATATAATTTCTCACAAGCATTATAGAATTCTAAAATTATGAATGTAAGAAATGTGCAGGATGAAACTAAAATGTAAGACAATTTAATCTATATCAATTAAAAGGTCAGCATAATACTATTTGAGGGTATTAGAGCCAAGGATTTATTGGCCAAGTATTGTTGAAGTTTTGTCTGGAGACACATTTTTATTACTCAGTCAGTTTTAGAGTTGTTCCCATGTAAAGGAATTAGCAATGTAAGTGACCATTTTTATTGAACATACAATCATTATCATGTTGAAATAGAAACAAAGTTAGATAGATAAAAATATTTTTGGTCGCTTGCATGCCTGTTGTATTATGCCAAGCTGCTACCTATTTAAATAGAGAAGCCTCACACTAGGGAGACAAGCTGGTTACCTTGAGCAATAGAAAATGTATGTTTTAAGTAAACTTTATATAAACTCTTTTTGAATTTAGAATATAAGCATACTATAGGTATCTCATACCTGTTTTAAGATTTAGTCCTATATTTTTATATATATTGTAGCTATTTGTCCTATTCCCTTGTAATTTACTGGGGTTTTTTAACTTTGGTTTTTTCACTGGGAGCTTAATCCCCCACCAATTTATGATAAAGTATGATTTAAGGGATGTGGATACTTAGACTACTTGGGCACCATTGGTTGTAAGGGACTATTAATATTTACTATTGATTTATCTTCTGATAAAGCTGCTGTTAGTCCTAAACAGCTCTATAACCAAATCACCACACAGAGACTGGGTTTATTTAGTTAACCTAGAACAAAATGCTGGGCAATAGTTATTCCCTCCTAAACCTCCAAGCCTTCATAGTTTCCTAATATTTAGATTTTACTGATTATACTTGCTTTTTGTGAAATATTATGTCCAGTCCATTTCCATGTAGTTCCAAGATCTGTCCTCCAGCTCTCTCTCTCCAAACTCTCCCTTTTCTCCCACTCATTTCCTGCCCCCAGCTCTTCCCCTCTTTCCGGTCCTCTGGCTCCTCCCTTTGTACAACATAGCGGCTAGGTGTTTTATTTTGATCTGTTTATCACAATGCAAAATCCGGATAGAACCCAGAGACTGAGGGAGAGAAATCAGCATTTGAATGAAAAAGGGCAAGGTGTATACATTTCAAAAAACATTACACTAACTGAAAAGGGTCCACTTGAAAGAGGGAGTGTAAATAGGGGACAGAGACATGAAGAATGGAGACAAGACAGATTCCTGACCAAATCTCAGTTTACTGAATGACAAATAACACATATAAAGCAAAGGGTACAAGCAATTTTTTTTCACAGTAGCAATACATCTGTACCACCTGGCAAGGAATCAAGAAATTTCCTCAAGGTTACACAAAGTTTGTAGTCTGGTTCTGAAGGTTGCAGGGAGCTTGCTATCTATTTCTCAGACACAGAACAGTCTGCTTGAAAAGACCACCAAGAACAGTCTCTGAGACATAGAACTTAGACCAGCATCTGCCAAGACCAGGAGGCAAGATTCCAATTACCACACTCCTTCAGAAACCAGAAAATTCCTGGGACTGATTTGGTTAAAAAAGAGAAAATCTGTGAGTGTAAAAGTAAAAATGAGGAAAGATAAAGTATTTGACAGCTGGTTCTGTTCCACATGAGTGTTGCAAACCTCTATGAGCAGGGTAGCCTTGGCTGACCTGGCTGATTTGGCAGCTATGTCCTACTCAGTGGTCAGTGAGGAACCCTCCTAGTCCTGGGGTTTACATTCAAAATTGGGCCTTCAGAACAGTGAAATGGTTCAGTGTTATACACCTAGCACACAAGAGCAGATGTGTTTCCAACTGTGGTCTTCCAGACAAAACCTCTAAATGTAGTGTTAGGGCCAGGACAGTGGTGCCACCTGAGCTCATGGGGTCTGAAGTAGGTGAGTAACCACTACTTCATGGCTAGGATTCTCTGCAACATAATGAGTTTCTACAAAGCATGCCACCTTACAAAGTCCAACTCTGCCCTCCATTAGCGAAATCATTTCTACATGTTAAAAGTCAGTGTAAAAGAGTTCAACATATTGTTTTTATTGATTATGTAGGAATTTCATGTAACATACATTACACTCCTTTTCCATTTTTTTTTCTTTTTAAAATACATCAATTGAAGTATACATTTTTTATATACTCATTGGAACATGATCAGAGTTTCAGTGCCAAGTCCCTTACAGAAAAATGAGTTCAACCTTGCTGCACACTGGCACACCCCCAAGGAGAAGCCATCAGTCCAGAAGAGCTCTATACTTCATCACCTTGATCACAGGTTTTTTTTTATGTGATTATTTATTACGATTTGTTTACAATGTATCTCCTCTCCTGCCACATCCCTCTTCTCCTTCCATTCCCAACCACCCTCCTTCTACCCCTATGCTCTTTCTCTAGTTCCCAGATAGGGGAGGACCTCCTCACCCCTCTATCTCAACCTAGCTTATCAGGTATCACCAATGCTGACTGCATCAGCTTCCTCTGTGGCCAGTTTCTCAGGACATTTTTCTCCTTGTGTCATCAATTCCCTCTACTTAGGACCCTCTCTGTGCCTCCTCTCCTGCAGGCTTAGCAGAGAACTGAGGGAATAGAATTTCAGAGGAAAATCCCATTTAAAGATGGGTGTTTTAAGGTCTCTCTCCGCATAATATCAAAATATAGGTCTCTGTATAGAATCCCATTGGATGAAGTAGAAAGCATCTCTGTGGATACAAAGACATGACACTGATCTATCAGTTGAGGGCAGAAAGCAACATAATTTAATAACAACAGCCTTGGTTGCTTGAAAAATTCTGTCGGATACCCTGTCCCAACAACTCAATTAACTGACACCCAATTCCCCTAGTGAAAGACTTATTTGTTCACAATAGATGGCTCTTGAACATTTTCACACACAGTTAGGACACCTCATAATAAGTGAATACATACCATATTTGTGTTTCTGCATTTTAGTAACTTCGTCCAGGATGATTTTTCTTAGTTCTAACCATTTGCCTGAAAATATCATGATCTCATTTTCTTAGCAGCTGAATAATACTCCATTATGAAAATAGTACACATTTTCCCCAAAGGAATTTGACAGTCCTGTTCTTTAGTCCTTGGAAGTTGTTGTGACTTTAATCATTGTATTTAATAACAAATTATCAGGATAACTATGTTTTTTTTAACCTAGAAGTCCCTCCATTTTCTTCCTCTTCCTGGTAATTTGAATTGCAAATCCCCTTGAATCTCATCTTTTAACATGTTTAGTCCCCAGTGAGGAAATGTCTGGGAAGGGTGAGGTGTATGGCCTTATTAGATAATATAATTCCTTTTCTTTCCCTAATTTCTATTTCAGCCATTTTTGTCTTTTGTATACAAGAGGGCTACTGATTTTTTAAATAAATTTTGGATCAAGTCATTTTCCAAGGGTGTTTATCAGCTGTAGGAGTTCCCCAAAAGAATTTTTGGGGTCAGTCAGCTACCATATCATCTGGAAAAGTGATACTATGACTATTTAATTCCAAATTTGTATTTCCTTGATCTCCTTCAATTGTCTTATTGCTCTAGCAAGGACTTCCAGAACTATGTTGAATAGATTTGGAGAGAGTGGGCAGCCTTGCCTTATACCTGATTTCAGTAGAATTGCTTTCAGTTTCTCTCAGTTTAGTTTTATTTTGGCTATAGGTTTGCGGTATATTGCCTTTAGTATATTTAGATATGTACTTTGTATCACTGATCTCTCCAATACTTTAAATATGAAGAAATATTGGATTTTGTCAAATGCTTTTTCAGCATCTAAGTAGATTATCATGTTTTTTTTTTTCTTTCATTTTTTTTTAATATGGTAGATCACATTGATAGGTTTCTGTATACTTAACCACCTCTGCATACCTGGGATAAAGCCTACTTGGTCATAGTGGATGATATCTTTGATATGTTCTTAAATTTGTTCAAAGATATAAATACCCTGGTATATTCCTAACCAAGCAAGTCAAAACTTATAAATGAAAAAAAAAATCAAGACTCTGAAGAAAGAATTAGAAGATGATATCTGAAGATTAAAAATCTCCCATGGTCATGGGTTGGCAGGATTATTGTTGAAAAAATGGCCACTTAACCAAAAGCAATCTACAGATACAGTGTAATTCCCATCTAATTACCAACGGAATTCTTTAAACACCTTGAAAAAAAATGCTCAACTTCCTATCAAAAAACAAGAAGGCCAGAATTGCTAACACAATGTTCTACAACTAAAGGTCTTCTGGCAGTAGATCAATCCCAGATCTTAAGCTGTACTATCAAGAAACAGTAATAAAAACTGCATAGTAGTGGCATAGAAACAGAAGGGTGGATCCATGGAACAGAACAGAAGAGCCAGAAATGAACGCACACATTTATGGACATCTGATCTTTGACAAAGATGCCAAAAACATACAATGCAAAAAAGATAGTATCTTCAACAAATGGTGCTTGTCTAACTGGATATTTACATGTAGAAAAATGCAAATAGATCCATAAATATCAGCCTGCACAGAACTAAAGTCCAAGTAGATCAAAGACCTCAACATAAAACCAGCTTCATTAAATCAGAAGAAAAAGTGGGAAGAACCTTGAACTCATTAGCAGAGGGAACAACTTCCTGAACAGCACAGGATCTAAGAACAACAACTGATAATAGAGAGGTCATGAAAATGAAAATTTTCTGTAAAGCAAAGGACACTGTCATCAAAAGAAAACAAATGTCTTTAGATTGGGAAAGAACATTCATCAAGCCTCTATGTGACAGAGGGCTAATATCCAGTACCTATAAAGAACAAGGAGGTTAAAAAGCAACAAATCAAGTTATCCAATTAAAAAATGGGGAACTGAGCTAAAGAGAGAATACTCCATAGAGGAATATCGAATGTGGCAGAAAAATAAGAAAAATATTTAAAGAAATGTTCCAGCTCATTAGCCATCAGGGAAATGCAAATCAAAACAACCCTGAGATTTCACCTTACACCCATCAGAATGGCAAAGATCAAATACTCAAATGACAACATTTGCTGCAGAGATTGTTGACAAAGGGGAGACTTCCTCCCTTGCTAGTGGAAATGTAAACTTGTACATCCTCTCTGGAAATCAATCTGACACTTTATCAGACAATTAGGAATAGCACTGCCTCAAGATTCAGCTATACCACTCTTAGACATATATCCAAAAGTGGCTCATGTACACAATAAAGACATTTGCTCAACCATGTTAGTAGCAAATTTATTTGTAATAGCTAGAAACTGGAAACAACCCAGATGGCCCCCAATTGAAGAATGGATAAAGAAATTGTGGTACATCTACATGGTGAAATATTACTCAGCAATATAAAACAAGGAAATCATCAAATTTGCAGGTAAATGGTGGGAACTGGAAAGGATCATCCTGAGTGAGCTATCACAGAAGCAGAAAGACACACATGGTATATACTCTCTCATATAGACATATAATATAGGAAAACCCTGCTAAACTCTCTACACTTAAAAAACTAATCAAGTGGGAGGACTCTGGCTAAAATGCTGAATCCCCACCCTGAAATGCAAAGAGGCTGGACATCAAAAGAAGGAGAAAACAGAGAACAAGTTAGGCACCTGCCATAGAGGCTCTCTGAAAGGCTCTGCCCTGCAGAATTTCAAAGCAGATGTTGAGACTTATGACCAACTATTTGGCAGAGTTCATGGAATCTAATGAAAGAAGTAGTAAGTAGTAAGTTCTGGAGCGGATAGGAGCTCCACAAGTAAAGCAACAGAACCAAAATATCTGAGCACAGGGGTCTTTCCTGAAACTCATACACCAATCAAGAACGATGCATGGAATATAACCTAGAACCTCTGCAAAGATGTAGCCCATTACAGTTCAGTATCCAAGTGGGTACCATAGTAATGGGAACAGGGTCTATCTCTGACATGAACAGATTGTCCTCATCGTTGATCACCTCACCCTGATGGGGGAGTAGCCATACCAGGTCACAAGAGAAAGAGAAAGTAGCCACTTTGGATGAGATATAATAAACTAGAATCAGAAGGAATGAGAGGAAGTCCTCCCCTACATATGAAGGGGCATGTGTGAAGAAGGGGGAGGGAAGGGTGGATTGGGAGGGAAGGAGTGTTATGGTGGCATACAAAGTGAATAAAGTGTAATTAATAAAAATTAAAATAAAAAATATTAAAAATATAATTCCTTTTGGATTTATATGATGGGAGGGTAGGCTTTGAGATTGATATGCCAAAGAAAGTGACCAAAGAGAATGGAATCTCTGTCTCTAGGTCTCTTTCACTTTATATCTTTGTTTCTTTCTGTCTTCGCATATTTCTGAATCTGTCTCTCTATATTTTTCTCTGTTTCTCTCAGTCTCCCTCTCTCTGCCTACCACATATGGTAAAGTATGAAAAGCTTTAAGTTTTAGTGAAGGACTACAACAAGATGACTGCTTGCTGATGTGACACAATCAATGGTCTTTTTAAAAACATAAGCAATGTCCCAATTAAATGCTTTTTGTTCAAAGATTTGCCTTGGTCAGGGAGGGTTTTCACAGTAAGTAATTCACTGAATGTGGACATATCTGTGTATTTAACAAATAATAATGGAATCTGTGATAATGTGAAACTCACAAGTCAAGGACATGTGACTTTATTAATGACCACCTGAAGGAATTATGGGGAACTAGCTTTGGCAGCACATATACTGAAATTGTAACAATACAGAGAAGATTAGCATGGTTCTTGAACAAGGATGACATGAAAATTCCTGTAGTGTTCCACTTGTTTTGTTGAAATTAAAGACAACTCAAACAAAGGAAATTGTGAAGAGAAAGAACATAGGGAAGAAAACAGGAACTACAGAGTTAAGCATAATCAATAGATTAAAAGAGATGGAAGAATCTCAGGTGTGAAAGATACAATGGAAAAAATCGAGGTATCTGTCAAATAAAATATTAAAACTAAAAATATCTGACACAGAGCATCCAAGAAATTCAAGACTTCATAAAAAAAAAAAAAAAAAAACTTAAGGATAATAGGAATAGAGGAAAAAGAAGATTGCCTCTTCCAAGGCCCAGAAAATATTTTCAACAAAATCATGGAAAAAAAATTCCCCAAATTAAAGGAGAGGCCAATAAAAATACAAGAGGTATATAGAACACCCAATAAATTAGTCCAGAAAAGAAATTCTTCTGGCCAAAAAATTATCAAAATATTAAGTATACTGAACAAAGAAAAAAATACTAAAAGCTGCAAAGGGAAAAGGCCAAGAAACATACAATGGCAAACCCATCAAAATCACACCTGACTTCTCAATAGAGACTATGAAAGCCAGAAGGCCTGGATGAATATCATGCAGGCCCTAAGAGAATACAGATGTCAGCCTGAAAGGGTTAGACTAACTTTGTAACCTATATGTCTTCTAAAGCCTATAGTTTTGAGTTTTAGGTCCAGGTTAAGCTAAAGCCTCTTAGTACCTTTCCAGAGAGTGAAGGAATGTGACCCTATCTGTGAGGACAGATATAAAAAAAAGGACAAGCAAGCAATGACCTTCACTCAGCAAAAGGAGGACCAGACCCTTGTCCTTGAGATAGTGTTTCTTAGCAACGAACCTAGACTTCTTCTGAGTAGCTTTTGACCTCCAGCCAAAAGTCTGTAGCCCCTAATCTTCAAGGATGAGCTAACCACCCCCACCTTAAATTGCAGCTGCATCCACACTTGGCAGGAATTGAACAAGCTTGAACACCTAAGACTAACCAATTATCTTACTTTATAACTTCCTCATCCAATCCTAAATTGCCAAAACTAGAACTTCAAATCTTCCCCCGCAATTTTTTTTTAAAAACCTAAAGGCCTTTGTCTCCCGATGCCACTCTTTACTGACCGGCAGGGGTGACCCCGTTGTACAATGGTTAATTAACCTCTTGCTTTTGCAACGAGTCTTGGTCTGGGGGAGTTTCTGGGAAGGGCGCAATTGAACTCCTGAGCTGTGAGACCCCAGGTCTTACAAGCCCAGGCTACTATACCCAGCAAAACTCTCAGTCCTCACAGACAGAGAAAAGAAGATATTCAATGACAAAAACAAATTTCAACAATACCTACACAAAAATCCAGCATTACAGAAAACACTAGAAGGAAAAATACAACCCAAAAAAACTAGCTTCTTTCAAGAAAACACAGGAAATAAGTAACCTCATTATAGTAAAACCAAAAGCAACCAAGCACACAAACTAACTACCACAGCCAGCATCAAAACAAAGGCTCTAACAGCCACTTGTCATTAATCTCTTTCAACATCACTGGACTCAATTTTCAATAAAAAGACACAAACTAACAGAATGTATGCATAAACAACACTTGGCAATCTTTTGCATACAAGAAACATACCTAAGTCACAAATATAAACATTACCTGAGGGTAAAGGGCTGGAAGATGGCTTTCCAAGCAAATGGACCCAAGAAGCAAGCAGGAATAGCCATTCTAATATCTGATAAAATAGACTTTAAACCAAAATTAATTAAAAGAGATGGGCACTTCATACTCATCAAGGGAAAATTCCACCAGGAAGACACCACAATCCTGAACATCTATGTTCCAAATACAAGGGCACCCACATATGTAAAAGAAGCATTGATAACACTGAAACCACACATAGATCCCCAAACATTAATACAGGGAGACTTCAACAAAGGAAAGGTAAACAAAACAAAAATTAAACAAAGAAACAATGTCTCTAACTGAGGTCATGAATCAAATGAACCTAACAGACATTTAGAGAACCTTACACCCAACACAAAATAATTTACCTTCTTCTCAGCACATCATGAAACCTTCTCCAAAACAGACCATATACTTGGTCACAAAGTGAGCCTCAACAGATATAAGAAGATTGAAATACTCCCTTGTGTCTTATCTGATCACCATGAAATAAAGGTCGAACTCAACATGAACAGAAATAGAAAAAAGCCTCCACACATATAGAAACTTACTACTAAATGAAAGCTGGGTCAGGAAAAAAAAGAAATTAAAGTCTTCCTAGAATGAAGATGAAAATGAAAATGATGGCACAATTTACCCAAACTTGTAGGACAGAATGAAAACAGTGCTGAGAGAAAAGTTCATAGCACTAAATGCCTTCAAGAAGAAATTGAGACAGCTCATTCAAGCAACTTAATGGCTCACCTAAAAACCCTAGAAAAAGAAGAAGCAGACAGACCAAAGAGGAGTGGACAGCTTGAAATAATCAAACTCAGGGCTTAAATTAATTAATTAGAAACAAATAAAACAATTCAAAGAAACACTGAAACCAAGAGCTGGTTCTTTGAGAAAATCAACAAGCTCAACAAACCCTTTGCCAAGCTAACTAAAAGGCAAAGAGACACCATCCAAATCAACAAAATCACATGAAAAGGGGGACATAACTACAGACACTGAAGACATCCAAACAATCATTAGGACTTTCTTCAAAAGACTATATGCCACAAATTTGAAAATCTAAATGAAATGGACAATTTTCTTGATCTATTCTACTTACCAAAGCTGAATCAAGACCAGGTAAATAATTAAATAGTTGTACATCCTCTAAGGAAAAAGAACTGGTCATCGAAAGTCTCTCATCAAAAAAAAAAAAAAAAAAAAAAAAAAAAAAAAACCTTAGGACCAGATGGTTTCAGCACAGAATTCTACCAGACCTTCAAAGAAGAGATAACTCTAGTTCTCTTCAAAGTATTGCACAAAATAGAAACATTACCAAACTCATTCTATGAAGCCACAGTCACCTTGGTTCTTTAACCTCACAAAGACCCAACAAAGAAAGAGAATTTCAGGCCAATCTCCCTTATAAACATTGATGAACAAAATACTTAGAAACTGAATACAAGAATACATCAAAGATATCATCCACTAGGACCAAGTAGGCTTCATCCCAGGTATGCAAGTGTGTCTCAATATATGGAAATCCATCTATGTGATCTACCCTATATTAACTGAAAGAAAAAGATCACATGATAATCTCCTTAGATATTGAAAAAGTGTTTGACAACATCTAATACCATTCACGTTTAAAGTATTAGAGAGATCAGGGATAGAAGGCACATATCTAAACATAGGAAAAGTATATACATCAAACTTACAGCCAACATCAAACTGAATGAGAGAAACTTAAAGCAATCCCACTGAAATCAGGGACAAGTCATGGCTACCTACTCTCTCCATATCTCTTCAACATAGTTCTGGAAATCCTTGCTAGAGCAATAAGACAGTTAAAGGAGATCAAGGGGATACATATTGGACAGGAAGAAGTCAAAGTATCACTACTTGCAGATGTTATGATAGTATACCTGAAAGACCCCCAAAATTCTACTAGTGAATTTCTGAACCTGATAAACACCTTCAACAAAGTGGCTGGATACAAAATTAACTCAAAAAAAATCAGTAGCCCTTCTGTATACAAAAGACAAAAGGGCTGAGAAAGGAAAAACAAAAAACAAAAAACAAACAAACAAACAAAAAAACACCCTTCAAAATAGCCACAAATGACATAAAACACCTTGGTGTAACCATAACCAAGGAAGTCAAAGACGTGTATGAAAAAAATTTCCAGTCTCTAAAGAAAGAATTAAAAAAGATATCAGAAGATGGAAAGATCTCCCATGCTCATGGTTTGGCAGGATTAACATAGTACAAATGTCCATCTTACCAAAAGCAATCTACATATTCAATGCAATTACCATCAAATTACCAACACAATTCTTTACAGACCTGGAAAGAACACTTTATATGGAATAACAAAGAGCCCAGAATTGCTAAAACAATGCTTTACAAAAAAAAAAAAAAAAAAAAAAAAAAAAAAAAAAAAAAAAAAAAAAAAGGTCTTCTGGAGGTATCTCTGTCCCTGATCTGACAGAAGCTGTACTATAGAGCAACAGTAATAAAAAGTGCATGGTATTGGCACAGAAATAGAAAGATGGATCTATGGAACCAAACAAAAGAACCAGAAATAAACTCACATACTTATATACAACTGATGTTTGACCAAGATGCCAAAACCATACAGTGATAAAAAGACAGCATCTTCAACAAATGGTGCTGGGTAACTGGATGTCTAAATGTAGAAAAATGCAAATAGATCCATACTTATCATCCTACACAAAACTAAAGTCCAAGTGGATCTAAGACCTCAACATAAAACCAGACACATTAAGTCAGTTAGAAGAAAAATTGGGGAAAACCCTAGAACTCACTGGTAAAGGAGACAACTTCCTTAACAAAACACCAAGAGAACAGGCTACATCTAAGAGCAACAATCAGTAAATGGGACCTCATGAAACTGAAAAGCTTCTGGAAAGCAAAGGACACTTTGTCATCCAAACAAAACTAATGCCTATAGATTGGGAGAGGATCTTCACCAACCCTTTATCTGACAAAGGGCTAATATCCAGTATATAACAAGAACTAAAGAAGCTGAAAAACAACAAACCAAGTAATCCAATTAAAAAATGGTGAACAGAGCTAAACAGGGAATTCTAGATAGAGGAATATCGAATGTCAAATAAATGTTAAAGAAATGCTCAACCTCATTAGCCATCAGGGAAATGCAAATCAAAATGACCCTGAGATGTCACCTTACACACATCAGAATGGCCAAGGTCAAAATCTCAAGTGACAGCACATGCTGGAGGGGTTGTAGAGAAAGGGGAACTCTCCTCCACTGCTGGTGGGAATGTAAAATTGTACAACCACTCTGGAAATCAATCTGGCACTTTCTCAGATAACTAGGAATAATGCTTCCTCAAGATCCAGCCATACCACCCCAGCATATATACAAAAGAGGCTCAAGTATACAATAAGTACATTTCCTCAACCACGTTTGTAGCAGCTTTATTTGTAATAGCAGGAAGTTGGAAACAACCCAGAAGCCCCTCAAATGAAGAATGGATACAGAAATTGTTGTACATCTACACAATGGACTCAGCAATGAAAAACAAGGAAATCATGAAATTTTCAGGTAAATGGTAAGACCTGGAAAGGATCATCCTGAGTGAGCTCTCCCTGAAGCAGAAAGACACATATGGTATATGCTCACTCATATAAACCTATGATATAGAATAAACCTACTAAAATCTGTACATCCATAGAAATTAATCAAGAGGAAGGACTCTGACTAAAATGCTCAATCCCCATCCCGAAAAGCAAAGAGGATGGGTATCAGAAGAAGAAGAATTTGTCATTTTCTTATCTGAATAATACTCCATTATGGAAATATTCCACATTTTCCCTGAAGAAGATTGTCAGTCCTGTTCTTTAGTCATTGGAAGTTGCTGGGAGTTAATTATTGTATTTGAATGACAAACTTTCAGGATAACAATGTTCTTTTATCCTAATATTCCCTCCATCTTCTACTCTCTGGTGGGTTGAATTGCAATGTCCCCTTGTAGCCCATCTATTTACATGTGGAGTGCCCAGTGAGGAAATGTCTGGTTAGAGATTGGAGATATGGCCTTGTTAGATAATATAATTCCCTTTCCCCCTAATTTCTTTCTCAGCCCTTTTATCTGTTGTATACAGGAGGGATACTTAATTTTTTGTGTTAATTTTTTATCCAGCCACTTCGGTGAAGGTGTTTGTCAGCTGTAGGAGTTCCTTGGTAGAATTTTTTTTGTAACTCAGGTATCATATCATCTGCAAATAGAGATATTTGACTTCTTCCTTCCCTATTTGTATCCCCTTGATATTCTTCAATTGTCTTATTGCTCTAGGAAGGACTTCCAGAACTATGTTGAAGAGATAAAAAGAGAGTGAGCAGCCTTGCCTTGTCCCTGATTTCAGTGAAATTACTTTAATATTCATTCTCTGTTTAGTTTGATGTTGGCTATAGACTTTGTGTATATTGTCTTTAGTGTATTTAGATATGTACCTTGTATCCCTGATCTCTCCAATACTTTAAATATGAATGAATGTTGGATTTTGTAAATTATTTTTCAGAATCTAGGCAGATCATCAAGTGTTTTTTTTTTCTTTCATTTTTTTAATATGATGCATCACATTGATGTATTTCTGTATATTGTTCCACCCCTGCATACCTGGGATGGAGCCTATTTGGTCATAGTGATGATATCTTTGATGTTTTCTCGTACTCAGTCAAAGACATAAAGTACCTTGGTATGACCCTAACCAAGCAAGACAAAGAATTGTATGATCAAAAAATTCATGACTCTGAAGAAAGAAGATATCAGAAGATTGAAAGATCTCCTATTCTCATGGCTTGGCAGGATTAAAATTGTAAAAATGGTCATCTTAACAAAAGCAATCTACATTTTCAATGCAATTCCCATCAAATTACCAACACAATTCTTTACAGAACTTGAAAGAAAAAATTTTGAAATTCATAGAAACCCAGAATTGCTAAAATAATCCACTAAAAGAAAAGATCTTCTGGAGGTAGCTCTATCCCTGATCTCAAGCTTTAGTATAGAGCAAAAGTAAGAAAAACTGCCTGGTACTGGCATACTAACAGAATGGTTGATCAATGGAGGCAAATAGAAGACCCAAAACTAAACCCACACACTTCTGACTTTTGACAAAGTTGCCAAAAACATGTAATGGAAAAAATATAGCATTTTCAACAAATGGTGCTGGTCTAACTGGATGTCTAACTACATGTAGAAAATGCAAATAGATTCCTACAGCCTGCACAAAACAGTCCAAGTGGATCAAAGACCTCAATATAAAATCAGGCACTTTAAATAGGTTAGAAGAAAAATTGGGGAAGAGCCTTGAACTCATTGGCAGAGGAGACAACTTCTTGAATGGAATACCAAGATCACAGAGTCTAAGAGCAACTATCAATATATGGGTCCTTATGAAAGCTTCTGTAAAGCAAAGGACACTGTCATCAAAACAAAGAGACTGCCTACAGATTGGGAAAGAACCTTCACCAACCCTTTATCTGACAGAGGACTCATATCCAGTATATATAAAGAACTAAAGAAGCTGAAAAGCAGCAAACCAAATAATCCACTTAAAAAAACGGGGAACAGAGCTAAACAGAGAACTCTCTGTAGAGGAATATCGAATGGCAGAGAAGCATTTAAAGAAATGCTCAACCTCATTAGCCATTAGAGAAATGCAAATCAAAACAACCCTGAGATTTCACCTTACACCCATCAGAATGGCCAAGATGACAAACTCAAGTGACAACACATGCTGGAGAGGTTGTGGAGGTGGGAATGTAAACTTGTACAACCCTCTGGAAATCAGTCTGCCGCTTTCTCAGACAACTACAAATAGCACTGCCTCAAGATTCAGCTATACCATCCCTAGGCATATACCCAAGAGAGTCTCAAGGACACAATAAGGACATTTGCTCTACCATGTTTGTAGCAGCTTTATTTGTAATAGCCAGGAACTGGAAAAAATCCAGATGCCCCCCAACTGAAGAATGGATAAAGAAATTGTGGTACATCTACACAATAGAATATTACTCAGCAATACAAAACAAGGAAATCATCAAATTTGCAGGTAAATGGTGGTAATTGGAAAAGATCATCCTGAGTGAGCTATTCCAGAAGCAGAAAGACACATATGGTATATACTCACTAACACATATATAAGATAAACCTAATAAAATCTATACACATAAAGAAACTAATCAAGAGGGAGGACTCTGGCTAAAATGCTTAATCCCCATTCTGAAAGTTAAAGAAGATGGTCATCAGAAGAAGGAGAAAAAAGGTTACAAGTTAGGAGCCTGCTACAGTGGGCATTCGAAAGGCTCTGCCCTGCAAACTGTCAAAGCAGATGCTGAGATTTATACCCAACTGTTGAGCAGAGTGCCTGGAATGTAATAAAAGAATTGGGAAATAGTAAGTTCTGGAGAGGACAGGAGCTCTACAAGGAAAGCAACAGAACCAAAAAATCTGAGCACAGGGGTCTTTCCTGAGACTCATACTCCAAACAAAAACCATGCATGGAGATAACCCAGAACCCCTGCACAGATGAAGCCCATGGCAGTTCAGTGTCCAAGGGGAATCCATAGTAATGGGAACAGGGACTGCCTCTGACATGAAAAGATTAGCCTGTTCTTTGATCACCTCATCCTGAGGGGGAACAGCCTTCCCAGGCCACAGAGGAAGAGAATGTAGCCACTCCTGCTGATATTTGATAGACTAGGAACAAAAGTAAGCAGAGGAAGATGACACCTAACAGTGGACTTTGGGAGGGCCATGCATGGAGAAGGAATAGGGAAGGTGGGATGGGTAGGGAAAGATGGAGATGTTTGTTGGGGGATACAAAGTGAATAAAGTTTAATTAAGAAAAATTAAAATAAAAAATATTGAAAAAATAATTCATTTTGGATTTATTATAGGAGGCTGTCCTTTGAGATTGATATGCCAATGAAAGTTACAAGACAGAATGGAGTCTCTGTCTCTCAGTCTCTGTGACTTTGTTTCAGTTGGTCTAGGTCTCTATTTCTGAATCTGTCTCTCTAGCTCTTTCTCCCTCTATATATGTCAGTCTCCCTCTCTCTGCCTGCCACTTCTGGTTCAGTATAAAAAGCTCTCAGTTCTGGTGAAGGACTAAAACAAGATGAGAGCTTGCTGACTTGACATCCTGAAGGGTTTCTGTAAAAATATAAGTTAGGTCCCAATTAAACTCTTTTTGTTCAAAGATTTGCCTTGGCTAGGGAGTGTCTTCCCAGTAAGTAATTCACCGACTAAGGACATATCTTTGCATTTATCAAATAATAATGGAATCTGTGATAATGTGAAAGTCACATGTCAGGGACAAGTGACATTATTAATTCCACTTGAAAAGTATGTGAGCCTTTTTCTGTACTAAGAGTCTTGGACATAGAAACTCTAATATCTGTGTCGTGTGCTTTAAGCTGCCCAGATTGAGACATGGAGGGCTGAACACCCTGTCTTTCAAGCATGCTGCCCTTTTTAATAACTGGTCCTGAAACACTTCTTGGCTTTCACCTGTTTCAGGACATCATTCTCCCTCTCAGCCAATTAGCACCTGAGAGAATCTTGAGTTTTCCATGGAGATGCCACCTGAGCTCATGGGGTTTGAGGGAGCTGGCCAACCACTAGTTCAGGGCTAGGATTCTCTGCAATATAATGAGATCCTGGAAAGCATGTCTTACAAAGTCAAAATCTGCCTTCTTTAGTGAAATATTTTCTTCATCTTAAAAAGTCATTTTAAAAGTTGTCAACATATTTTTATTGATTATGTGGTGTTGTAGGAGACTATTAATATTTACTATTGGTTTATCTTCTAGTAAAGCTTGTTATTAACCTTAAACAGCTGTTTAACCAAATCACCACACAGAGACTGGGTTTTTAGTTAACCTAGACACAATGCTGAGCAATATTTACTCCCTCCTAAGCCTCCAAGCCCTCAATTTCCTAACATTTAGATTTCCCACATTATACTTGCTTTTTGTGAAATCTTAGGTCTGGTTCATGCTCCAAGTCCTCCAAGATCTCCCTCCCACTCTCTCTCCTTCTCACTCTCCTCTTGCCCCTTCTCCTCCTTTTCCTCTTACTCCTCTCCTGCACTCTGACTCCTCCCCTCTTTGCTGTCTTCTGGCTCCTCCCTGCTCAACATTCTGTCTAGTTGCTTTATTTTGTTCCTGTTTACACAAGAGTTGAGACAGGATGCTTAGAATGAGTATCACAATACAATATCCAGATTGAAACCAGAGAGTTGGGGAGGCATTGGGGGAGAAATCAGCATCTGAATGAACAAGGTTAAGGTCTATACATAAAATAAAATTATACCAAGAATGTGGGAATTTGGTATACTATACAGGAAACACCTTTTCCATTGCTCCCAATTTCAAATTCCCACCCATGTGTTACACTAATATTTTTTTTTAAAATACACCAGTTCAAGTATGTGTTATTCATATACCCACTGGAACATGATCAGAGTCTCAGTGCCAAATCTCTTAAAGAAAACTTGAGTTCATGCTTGCAGAATCGTGGCACCACCCCCAAGAAGAAGCCATCAGTCCTGAAGAGATCTATATTTCATAACCTTGATCACAGTTTTCCTGATCCATTTATTTATTGTGATTTATTTACACCATATCCCCTCTACTGCCCCTTCACTCATCTACTTCCAGTCCCACCTACCCCTTTGCAATTTCTAAAATTCTCCTGATAGTGGAGGTCCTCCTCAACCTCCTAATTGACCCTAGCTTATCAGGAATCACCCAGGATGCCTGCATCATCTTACTCTGCAGCCTGATTCTCAGGGCATTGTTCTCCTTTTGTCCTTAATTCCCTGTATTTATGACAATCATCCTTCCTCCACTCCTATAGGATTTACGGAGCACTGAGGAGAGCGAGAATTTCATAGGGAAATCCCATTAAGACCTGGGTGTTTTAAGGCCTCTCTCTGCATAATATTGGACTGTGGGTCTCTGTATGCAATCTTATTTGATGCAGAAGGCAGCATCCCTGCAGATCCAAAAACATGGCAATGATCAATCAGTTGAGGTCAGAAAGCTGTATATTTAAATAACAACAGCTTGGTTTGCTTGAAATTTTCCTTAGGATGCCCTTGCCCAGCAGTTCAATTCACTGCCACCTAATATCCCTAGTAGAAGACTGTTTTAGTCACAATTAGATGGCCTATTGAAACTTTATCCCCCACTCTTAGGAAACCTCCTAATAAGTGAACACATGCCATTTTGTCTTTCTGCATTTTAGTTACCTTATCCAGGATGGTTTTTCCTGGTTCCATCTATTTGCCTGAAAATATGATGTCATTTTCTTAACTAAATAATACTTCATGTTGGAAATATTCCACAATTTCTTCCAAGGAGATTCTCAGTCCCGATCTTTAGTGCTTGCAAGTTGCTGGGACTTTAATCATTGCATTGGATGACAAACTATCAGGATAACTAGGTTCTTTTAGCCTAGAAGTCCCTAGGAAGGTGTGCTTTGAGGTTGATATGCCAATATAAGTGGCCAGTCAGAATGGGTTTCTGTCTCTTTGTCTCTGTCATTTTATATATTTGTTTCTGTAGGTCTCTGTTTCTCTGTTTCTTAATCTGTCTCTCTAGCTCTTTCTCTCTCTGTTTCTCTAGGTCTCGCTCTCTCTGCCTGCTGCTGGTGGTTCAGTAGGAAAAGCTCTCAGTTCTGCTGAAGGACATCAACAAGTTCAAAGAGTTGCCTTTGTCAGGGAGCATTTTTTCCAGTAAGTAATTCACTGACTGAGAACACATCTGTGCATTTAATAAATAATAATGGAATCTCTGAAGATGGAAAAATCACATGTCAAGGACATAGGACTTTATTAAGGAAAACTTGAAAGAAATGTGGGACAGATTAACTGAACTAAGGATCTTGGACACAGGAACTGTCATTTCTGGGTTATGTCCTTTCACCTGCCAAGATTGAGGTATGAAGCGCTGCTCAGCCTTTCTTTCAAGCAGGCTATACACCTGGCCCTTTTAATAGCTGGCTCTGGAAACTCTATCTGGCTTTCACCTATTTCATGACATCATTTTCCCTCTCAGCCAATCAGCACCTTACCCTTGTGATGTGATAAGAGATGTGGATGTCATTATGAATTTTGAAGTTCTGATGCAATTGTGATGTCATAACAGCATTGCAATTGGATGTCCTAATATCATTGTGAAGTTTTACCATTTTTTAGGTCATAATTGCTTTGTGATGTCAAAATTCCATTGTGATGTCATACCACAATCATTTTGTAATAACATTGCGAAGTCATAATAGCATGGTGATGTCAAATACCATTGTAAAATCATCATACTATTGGGAAGTCATAATATTTAATGACATATTATTTTGATGTCAAAATCCATTTGTGATGTTATAATAGCATTGTGATTTTCTACCATTGTGATGATGTAATAGCATTGAGATATCATGATACCATTGTGATGTCATAGTAACTTTTTGTGGTCATAGCATGGTGATGTCATGATACCATTTTGATGTCTTAACTGCATTTTGATATCATAATAGCATTGTGATATCCTAAGAGCATTATGATGTCATAATAGCATTGAGATGTCCTAATATCATTGTAAAGTCATACTCTTTTGAAGTCATAATAACACTGTAATGTCATAATTTCATAGCAACGTCATACTGCAATCATGTCTTAATAGCATTGTGCTGTTATAAGAGCAATGTAATATCATTATGAATTTTGATGTCATAAAAGAATTGTGATGTCATAATAGCATTGTGAAATCATAACACCATTGTGATAGCATAATACCATTCAGATGTCATTATAACATTGAGATGTCCAAATACTAATGTAAATTCATACCATTGTGAATTCATAATAGAATTGTAATGTCAAAATTCCATTGTGATGTCATAACACAATCATATCATAAGAGCATTGTGTTGTCATAATGTGTTGTCATAATAGCATTGTGTTGTAATAAAAGTGTTTTAATGTCATAATAGCATTGTTAACTAATATCACCAATGTGATAGCATAATAGCATTGTGATATCTTCATAACATTGGGATGTCATAATAGAATTGGGATGTCATGATAGCATTGGGATATTTTAATAGAATAGGGATATCATAATACCTTTGTGATATCATAGCAACCTTTTGAAATCATCATAGCATTGTGATATCCTAATACTATTGTGATGTCATAGTAGCAATGTGATGTCATCATAGCATTGTGATGTCATAATTCTATTGTAATATCAACACTTCATTGTGATGGCATACCACAGTCATGTCTTAAAAGTATTTTGGTGGCATAATAGCTTTGTAATGTCATGATGAATTTTGTTGACACAATATTGTGATATCATAAAATTTATTACTGTCACTAAAGCATTGTAAGATCTTAATATCAATATGAAACCATAAGACAATTTTGATGTTGTAATAGCATTGTGATGTCATAATAACATTTTGAGGTCATAATAGCATTTTGATGTCAAAATGGCATGGAGATTTCAGACAATTTTAATGCCATAATACAATTTTGATGTTGTAATACATTTTTGAGGTCATAACTGCATTGTGATGTCATATTAGTATATTCAGGTATTAATGTGATTGTGATGCTATAATAACTTTGTGATGTCATCAGAACATTATTATGTCATAACAACATAGTTATGTTGTCAGAGCTTTGTAATGTCATCATAATATTTTAAAGTCATAACACCACTGTGATAGCACGATAGCTCTGTGATGTCATCATAGCATTTTGTTGATATCAGACCATTGTGATGTCATAATAATATAGTAAAATCATATTACCATTGGAATGTCATAACTTTGGGATGTCATAATAGCTTTGTGATATCAAAATACCTTTGTGATGTAGTAATAGCATTGAAATATCATAATTTCATTGTGATGTCATAACTGCATTGTGATTTTGTAATATCACTGTTTTTACAAGGCAAAACTTCCATCCATACCAAAAGGGCACAAACCAAATAAAGCCAAAACAAATGTCAAAACCCAGGTACAAGATGCCTACCCTAAACCTAAACCTAACCCCTAACCCTAACCCTAACCCTAACCCTAACCCTAACCTTTTAAACATATGAAGTATAATTTTTGAGTCTTCAGTATTTAACTAGGCTGGTGTGTACTTTGCCAGCTGTAAGCCTCCTGTGTCTATCTTGCATTAGGCATGACCAACATTTATCCCATGTGAAAATATCTCATGTTGAAAGGATAAGTCAGCTTCCAGAGCAGTTTGACATGTTAATTTAGTCAGCATTTAAATTTTTTTTTTTGACATGGCAGATGTGCAATTTCCATCTTTGTCACCCAGCCTAATTTTAGGTCCTTACAATAACAAACAGAACATATCTCTTAAGCCAAAATGCCCGTTGGCACCAGTTGTTCTGTGGAAGTCCCACTTGCTGAGATTGGGTAGAATTTTTAGAGAATTATGACATGATCTCTCCTCATATAAACCTAAAATTAATGTAAATTCCTCTTTAAAACAGTAAGGACATAACATCTATCATTAAGGAAAAAGAACTTACATGTTAACCTTAAGAAAAAATTTGTCATTTTGAATCTTGTAACTCAAAGTCTTTAAATGAAAATGAAGCAAAGGGACAAGAAAATTTTAAGTTTTGGGTCAGTTGTTAACCTAAAACAAGCAAAGCCCAGTTGGTTGTTTTTTTGGAATTTAATTGACATTTTAGTGAATTGGTGGACCCTTACAAGAAAGAGCTGACAAGTGTCTTGGATCCAGAGAGCTTTAAATTTTAGCTGTTATTAGATAGATATTTATTAGATTGATATTTTATTAGATTGATATATTTATCAATCTAATTTCCGTTGTCTATAACTTTAGTATTCCATTCCTTGGTTGTTTTCCCATTTTCTCCTTGCACTTTCTTGGAGAAGTCCTCCAGAAAAGCCACCACCATGAAATATATTGCAAACAGATCCATGACTATGACAAACAAAACAAAGTCAAAGTGGATTAAAACACTTTCTGTCATGGCATTTATTTTTATTTATTTTTATTTTATTTTATTTTATTTTATTTTATTTTATTTTATTTTCAATGAAGTTTATTCAGGAACCTTGAGCAATCATCTGACCCTGGGGAAAGCCAGCCCACAGCTTAAATAGCCTCTGGATAGCCAATCCAAGCATGCGACGTGGGCAATGCAGTTAGGTCCACATACATGGAAGCAAGCCAGATCCTCAGCCTTAGCCAAATATGAAGTTGTTCGTGACAGAGAGCACTCACCATCGGGAAGGTGGAAGGCGGGAACCAGCTCCATCTTTAAGGCACGGCATCACGCAGCTCTCTACAGTTCCCCCTTTTTGTTTTAGACGCATCAGGCAAGAGTAGAGGTCTGATCTCTGATATTAGAAATAGATTGGGACTTTGTACTGATGTTCATTTAGGTGTCATCCACCCAAAGAGCATCAGACCCGTCCAATACCTTTTTCTCAGAGGCGGGACCTGGGGCATCAACCTGCATGCAATCAGACATGCTCTTCTCTGGGTCCAAAGAGGCTGACCCTGAGTGCAGTGATTAGCCTCGCATCCTGAGCATAACATTTTAGCTTTTTATGGTAGCCAACCATGCTTGGGGAGACTGTCCTGCTTCAATGGCTATAAAGGCCTGAATGGTCATGGCTGCATTATACTGTTGTGAGACTCTAATCTTGCATATATACCACAGTCAAACCAAGGAGACCAACACCAGAAGGCCTGCTAACGCTGCCATGCCCGCCCATTCCTTCAGATGATTCATGGTGCAGCAATCCATGATGATATTCCTGTGGCTAGTCCTGCGTCCACTCTGGTAGAATTTACTGTGACAATGGCCACTCTCAGCTGCTCCCTCGTAGTATCGAATTCTCCAGTCCAATTACCTAAAATATAGCTAGACAATTGTTTAGACAGATTTGCAGCACAGGGAAAATTCTCATGTTGTATGCTAGTGACTCAAAGTCCAGCATACTTTCATTGACAGCCAAGTTGAGCGATTTGATAGGGTATCAATTTGCTCCTGCACAAGGTCAATCCTCTGATTGAACACCATCAAGCCTCCTTTTAGTTGAGCATTAATTCCTTTTTGCTAAGGCATGAGCTACATTGGCTAAAAGGTTATTCAGGGTCTGAGCAGTCTGCACAGTATAGACTCCTGGCTAATGTCACGGTGGTAGCTCCAACAGCCGCCAATGAGATGGCAGTAACAATGGCGGCTGTAATTCCAAGATCCCTTTTCTGTCTAAAGAGAGTCATAGCATGAGGGGCATCAACGGGCACAGGCACCCAGCTAGGCATGCGAGTAACCAGCTAGTAAATTTACTAGCATCCCAGCATTGGGCAAAAAAGCAAGTATCATTACCACAATTACTTGGCTCTATCTGGCTAATAATGAATAGAAATGGGGGATATAAACAAACAGGTGTGGGCTCATAGGAAATATTATGAGAAGCCTTAATCCCCTCGTTGGAACATCCTGCGTCAGTTCTAGAACTAGCAGTGGTGGTGTCCAAGGTCTGAGTAGGTTCAGGGGATCATTGCCCCCAGGGGCGAGATGTGTTCCATGTAAATTGACTAACTCCATGTTTTCCTCCACTTTTGAAAGTCATTTAAGGTTCTTAAATTATTTTTTTCCTTTTTTTTTTTAAATTTTTCATCAATTACACTTTATTCATTCTGCATCCCCCCATAAACCCCTCCCTCCTCCCCTCCCGAGCCCACCCTCTCTCCTCCCTCTGCATGCATGCCACTCCCCAAGTCCACTGATAGGGAAGGTTCTCCTCTCCTTTCTGATCTTAGTCCATCAGTTCACATCAAAAGTGGCTGCATTGTCCTCTACTATGGCCTGGTAAGGCTGCTCCCCCTCAGGAGGAGGTGACTAAAGAGCAGGCCAGTCAGTTCATGTCAGAGGCAGACCCTCTTCACATTACTATGTAACCCAATTGGACTCTGAACTGCCCTGGGCTACATCTGTGCAGGGGTTCTGGGTTATCTCTATGAATAGTCCTTGGTTGGAGTATGAGTCCCTGGGAAGTTCCCTGTGTTCAAATTTTCTTGTTCTGTTGCTCTCCTTGTGGAGACCCTGTCCTCTCCAGCTCTTACTATTTCCCAGTTCTTACATAAAATTCCATTCACTCTGCCCAACAGTTGCCCATCAGGTTCAGCATCTGCTTTTATTTTTAATTTTAAATGCAGTTTTAAGCCAAGCTCTATCTAGAGGTCTGTGTGCTTCCATTTCCTTTCTTTCCAGATATGGCTGCTGAGTTTAGCTGAGCTGAGCCAGACAAAGTATAAGGGAACCATGCTTGTGTATCCTCCTGTTAGAATGTAGCAGCAGCCAGTTTTGTTATGTTAAGTCTCAGGTCTGTCCACAATAGGCTCTCTTTTGCTTTAGGGCCTGTTTAAGAGTCTTTATTATATAAACAGTAATTGACCTGGGAGTTTTTAGTTTTAAGTTTGGGTTATTGGGCTTGCATTACTGTGAGCTTATTCCCCCCACCAAATTAGTTAAAGTAGGAATTAAGGGCTGTGGAAACTCAGATTTATTGTACAGTTGGATTAGCTGGGTGCCATTTGTTGATAGTTATTAATATTAACTATTGAAATATCTTTTAGTTAAGCAGCAGTTATTCCTAAACCACCTGTATACCCAAATCACAACACAGACACTGGGATTTATTTAATTAATCTAGAACACAATGCTGGGCAATAGTTATTCCAACCTAAATCTCCAAGACAGCATAGATTTCTACCTTTCAGATTTCACTCATTATATGTGCTTTAGTCATATCTTATGTATGGTCCATCTCTCCACGTGGATCTAGGACCTCTCCTCCTGATTCTCCACCTCTCCTCCCCTGCTTCCTTACTCTTCCTTCCACTATGGACCAGGATGACCCACCCTATCCTCTGCATTGCTCAGCATTATAGCTGGTTGTTATATTGAAGATACAGAGAATGTTGTAATTGACTATTAATATTTACTGTGGGTTTATCTTCTAGCAAATCTTGCTGTTAATTTTAAACAGCTGTTTAACCAAATCACCACACAGAGACTGGGTTTTCAGTTAATCTAGAACACAATGCTGGGCAATACTTTCTCCCTCCTAAACCTCCAAAGCCTCAGTTTCCTACCATTTAGATTTCCTGCATTTTACTTGCTTTTTGTAAAATCTTAGGTCTGGTTCATGCTCCATGTCCTCCAAGCTCTCTCCTCCAGCTCTGCTCTCCTCACTCTCTTCTCACCCCTTCTCCTCCCACTCCTTTCCTGCTCTCTAGCTCCTCCCCTCTTTCCTGTCCTCTGGTTCCTCCCATTCCACAACATTGTATCTACTTGCTTTATTTTGTCCTGTTTACACAAGAGTGTGACAGGATGCTTATAGTGAGTATCACAAGTAAATACCCGGATTGAAACCAGAGAGTGGAGGGAGAAATCAGCATTTGAATTAACAAGGGTAAGGTATTACATTTTAAAAGAACATTATATCAACAAGAGAACAAATGGTGGCATGTTTACACAAACTTGAGACAAGTGATACATAGAATAAGCATCACAGTGCAATTTCCAGATTGAAAGCGGGGGGGGGGGGGCAGACACCACCTTTTGAACAACAATGGTAAATTTTATACATTCCAAAAGAACATTGTACCAACAATTTGTTTACATATATAATATATATGTGTATATATATATATATATATATAGTATACATAATATTCTGCCTGCATGCCACATGTTGTGACCCACCCTGCGGTTGCTGGGAATTGAAGAAGGACTTCTATAAGAGTAAACAATGCTCTTAACCTCTGAGCTGCTTCTCTAGCCCTGGTCCCAAATTTCTCTAGTTCATATTGCTTAAATTTTCATTGTCATAATAGCATTGTGATATCATAATAAGACTGTGATGTTATAATACCATGGTGAAATCATAATACCATTGTGTTGTCATAATACCATTGTAAAATCATAAAACCATTGGATGTCATGAAACTAATGCAATGACATAATACCATTGTGATGTCATAATTCCACTGTGATATCATACCACAATCATGTCTAAATAGCATAATGCTGTCATAATAGCATTGGGATGTCATGATGAATTTTGATGTCATAATGCCATTCTGACTTCATTATACATACTGATGACATAATAGCATTGTGATTTCATAATAGCAATGTGATGTCAAAATAGCATTGTGATGTCATATCATTGTAAATTAATAACACCATTGTGTAGTCATAATAGCATTGTGATGTCTTAATAACATTGAGAGGTCATTCCATTGCCATATCTTTTTTTTTTGAGGTCATAAGAGCATTGTGATATCATCATAGCATTTTGACGTCCTAATAGAATTGCAAAGCCACATCAAAATTATGATGTCATAATACATTGTAAAATGTACGTAATAATACCATGGGAATATCATTATACTGTGAGTCATAATACCATTGAAATGTCATAATAGCATTGTGAAGTCATGAGACCACTGTGATATCATAAAAGCATTGTGATGTAATAATACCATTTTGAGGTCATAATACCATTGTGATTTCAAAACTCCATTGTGATATTTTTTCCATATGAGGTCATAATTGCATTGTGATATCATAATAGCACTGTGATGTCATAGTAGAATTGTGATCTGATAACTCCATTGTGATGTCATAAAACCATTGTAACTAAATGACAGTATTGTGGTATCATCATAGTTTTGTGATGTCATCATAGTTTTGGGATGTCATAATAGCATTGTGATATTGAGAAATGGGACCATCCCAAATTAGAAAGAAAAACAACTGGACCTTGAATAAGGGCCAGCTAAAAAGAAAGAGCAAGTCAGGCAATTTAGGGGAGGACTGTCCTTGAAGCTGTAAGCGGCCTGCTACAGAACCGAGAGATGGAAAAAGAGGGGAGGATTGTCCTTGGAGCTATGAGTTCCCCGCCACAGCTGCCAACCGCATAACTGCTATCTTTTCTGCTAACTAATCAATGTAAAGGCCTGAAATAAAAACTCTGTGCTTTGTATGCTCGGGGTCGTCTCCTGCTTTGAAGGGACGACCCCCATCGCGATCAGAATAAACTGCCTCTTGCTTTTCCATGGAATAGTAAATACATACCATATTTGTCTTTTTGCATTTTAGTTACTTCAACCAGGCTGATAATTCCTGTTTTCATCCATTTGCCTGAAAAAATCATGATATCATTATCTTAGCTTAAGAACATTCCATTATGGAAATGTTCCATGTTTTCCCAAAAGGAATTTTTCAATCCTGTTCTTTAGTCTTTAGAAGTTGCTGGGACTTTAATCATTGTACTATATTACAAACTATCAGGATAACTATATTCTTTTAGCATATAAACCCCTCCATCTTCTACTTCCTGATGATTTGAATTGCAATGTTTCCCTGAAGCTTATTTATTTATATGTGGAGTCCCCATTGAGTAAATGTCTAAGAAGTGTTAGGATATATGGACTTGTGGGATAATATAATTCCTGAAATTGTATTATAGGAAGGTATGCCTTGAGGATGATATGCCAATGAATGTGAGCAGACAGAATGGAGTCTCTCTATCTCTCTGTCTCTGTCAATTTATATATTTTTTGTCAGTCTTTGTCTCTGTATGAATGTGTTTCTCTAGCTCTTTCTCTCTGTGTCACCTTCTCTCTGCCTGCCCCTTGTAGTTAAGTCTGAAATGCTCTCAGTTTGGCTAAAGGACTAGAACAAGATGACTGCTTGCTGATATGACATTATTCCCCATAAAAATATGAGCAAGGTCCCAATAAAACCCTTTTTGTTCAAAGAGTTGCCTTGGTCAGGGAGCATTTTTCAAGGCAGAACTTCACAGACTGAGGACATATCTGTGTGATAGTGACCAGAGAAAATGGAGTCTCCGTCTCTCAGTCTTTATAACTTTATATCATTGTTTCTTTCAGTCTTGGTCTCTCTATTTCTGAATTTGTCTCTCTAGTTCTTTCTCTGTCCATCTTTCTCAGTCTCCCTTTTTCTACCTGCTTCTTGGGGTTCAGTGTGAAAAGCTCTCAGTTCTGCTGAAGGACTACATCAAAATGACTGCTTGCTGACCTTACATGGTGGATGGTCTCTGTAAAAATCTAAACAAGTAGCTAATTAACCTTTTTGCTCAGAGAGTTGCCTTGGTCAGGGAGCATTTTCACAGTAGGTAATTAACTGATGGAGGACATATCTATGCATTTAACAAATAAAAGTGTTGTCTGTGATAATATGAAACTCACATATCAAAGACAGATGACACTATTAATGATCATTTGAAAAAATTATTTGACACTTTTCCTGAACTAACAGTCTGGGACACAGAAAGTGTAATCTCTGGTTCTGTGCTTTCAGCTGCCACTATTGAGGCATGCAGGAATGCTCGAGCAGGCTGTCCTCTTGGTCCTTTTAATAACTGGCTCCTGAAACTGTTATTGGCTTTCATGACATCATTCTCCATCTCAGCCAATCAGCACTTAAGAGAACCTTGAGGCTTCCATGGAGATGAGTACATAAACTTTCCTTAGTTTCAAGTGTCTCTGATCCTGTGTACATGTGACTTTTTCTTGTGAAACCCAACAAGTGTTTTTCTCATCACTGAAAACACATCCCAGACCTTTACTTCTTTTTACCTCTCTGACAATGTCAAGTAGGAAATGAAACATTAATGTTTATTTAACTATATTTTTCATAAGTAGGGAAGCTTCAAAGTGATGTGGGATTAAGAAGAATGTACCAAATGACAAGGTAGTCTCCTACTGTGGTCTTGGAACTGAAATTTCCTAGGTTGTACCTTTGAACTGAGCAGTTACTTGTGTACTCACTGAATGTACCTTCACATTCTTACTTATAAAATAGGCTGGCAGTGTCTAGAGTTTCCTGTGGTATTGAGTCTTTAAGAGCAGGAAAAAGAAACAGAAAGCAGACAATTCCTGGGAGTGGTTTGGCTGAAAGAAAGAAAGATCAATGTATGTAAAAGGAGAACTGAGGGGCAATAAACTAATTGACAGCTGGAGCTGTTCCAGAGTAGTGTTGCCAACCTTCTATTACCATGTTTGCCTTGTATAATCTGGCTGGATTGGCAGATGTAGCCTACTCAGTGGTCAGTGAGGAACCCTCCTCATCCTGGGCTTTACAGTTAAAACTGAACCTGTCTTATATGCATAGGACAAAAGAGCAGCTGGGTTTGTTTTGCTGTGTTCCTCCAGACAAACCCTCTAAAGGTAGTGTTCATGCCAGAAGTACTTATTGAGAGGTGCCACATGAGCTCATGAGGTCTGAAGTAGCAGGTAACCACTAGTTCATGGCTAGGATTCTCTGCTAGATATTGAGTTCCTGGAAAGCATGTCTGACAAATTAAATCTCTGCCCTCCTTTAGCAGACTCTATTATCCTTGATAAGTCATTGTAAAAGTTCTCAACATATTATTTTTATTGATTATGTGGTAATTTCATATAACATTCATTACACTCCTTTTCCATTGCTCCCAGGTTCAAATTTCTACCCACCATGTGTCACACAAATTTTCCTTTAAAATACATCAATTAAAGTATGTGTTGTTCATATACTCATTGAAACATGATCAGAGCCTCAGTGCCAAATCCTTAAATAAAACTGATCTCATCCTTGCTGCCACTTTTGTACCATCACCAAGAAGTAGCGATCAGTCCTGAAGATCTCTATAATTTATCACCATCATGATGTCATACTACAATCAGTCATAATACACTTGTCATGTCATAATAGCAGTGAGATCTCATAATACAACTTTTAATTAATAATACCATTGTGATATCATCATAGATTTGAGATGTCCTAATATCATTTTAAAGTCATACCATAGTGAAGTCATAATAGTGTCATAATGTCATAATTCCATTGTGATGTCATAACACAATTATGCTGTAAGAGCATTGTGATGTCATCATAGCTATATGATGTCATAATAGCACTGTCAGTTCATATCATGTGCTGTCATAATAACATTGTGATGTCATCATAACATTATGATGTCATAATAACATTGTAATGTCATCATAGCATTGTTAACTCATAGCACCATTGGCATGTGGCATTGTAATGCCATAACACCATTGAGGTGTCATAATACGATTGTGGTGTTATAATACCATTGTGATGAAATATTTGCCTTGTGATCTCATCATAGCATTCAGATGTCATAATAGCATTGTGATGTCATAAGAAAAATTATAGTCGATGACCAGATGGCAGTGCCAGGAAAACAGGGCACCTGAGGAGCAGGACAACATTTCCTGTACAGCTACCAAGAGACTGAACTCTGGCCCTAAAACAACAGCAATCGTGTTTCCCAGGTGAGAGGAAACCCCCACGGCATATGGAATCAGTTGGGACCACTTTCAGGTCACCAGCCAGAACCCAGAAGAGATCCCGGGTTGCTCAGACACTAGGTCCCCAGACCAGAGCTACAGGCCTTTGAGTCCTAATCATATTCCCAGGCTGATCTGTGGGCACAAAAACAACATAGACCAGGAGTCCCTGTCCTGAGAGAATCCCCAGGGAAGGACGGAAATGGTTCTGACTTGGGTCACCTCGTCTTTCCCTGGAAAATGTATTGCAGACTGGTGGGTCCTAGAAGCCATCTCTGAGTTGTGCTCCAAACACAGGCACAGATTCTGTGCTCCAGCTATCTGGTACAGACTGAGCTGTGTGTCCCAGGGCAAAAAAGAGACTGGTAGTACCTGTTGCGAGAGAATCCACAGGGAAGGAAGGAAACTGTACTGACGTAAACCACCCAGTCCTTTCCTGAAAAAAGTCTCACAGACCAGAGGGTCCAAGTGGCCGTCACTGCACTGGGCTCTAGCAGCAGGCTAGACAGTAGCTTTGCACCAGCTCTCCAACTGTGTGCCCCAGGGCAACAGAGACTGGGAGTCACTGTCAGGAGAAATCCTCACAGGGAACTAAGCAAAGAGGACAGACTTAGGCCACCAGTATTATCCCTGGAATAGGTCACACAGACTGGCCCAACCCAGAGACCTGCTGTGCACCAGATAGCCTGCTGTTACCAGGAAAGCTGTACCCATCCACCACAGATTACCGGTTTGGACTGGGACACAGAGCTCCAAACTCAGACCTACAAAAGCCCAGAATCCCCAAGATCAACCCGCAGATAAGGCTCCAAGCAGCAATTAGTTATCCCTAACAAAACTGATCAAACCACGGGACACAGTTCACAGCAGCAGATCATTAAATTTATAGCAAGAAACCCAGAAGGGCAGCTGTCTTCAGGACATCCCTGAGTGAGAGGAGAATCCGCTGAACTAAAAAAGACCACAGTTACCACTCAGATCTCTATCCCTGAGGGGAGCAGCGGCAACTCCTGAAAAATGACAGCCATCTAGTGATTATACACAAAAAGCTGAGGAGACTTCCTTCAAGAAAAAAAAAAAAACAGCTTTCTGCCAAGGGGATTCCTCCACCACAAGATCCACAGGAACCACCAGAAACTAACACCAAACATCTAAGCCAATGGGTAGCCCAATGGGTATAGGCCAATGTAAAAGCTCAACCAACAAAAGACAGAGTAATATGGCATCTCCATAACCCAGTTATCAAGGGGCAAATAGCCCAGAACACTCCAGCATAACTAAAATCCAAGAAGATGACCTAACAACTTTGCTCATGAAGATGATAACAGAGGAAACAAATAAAAAATGTAAAGAACTAGAGGAAGATAAACTCAAACAGAATATGGCTAGCTGTAAAGAAATAGAGGAAGTTACAGCCAAACAGTTTGTGGGCTTCAGAAGGGAAATGCTTAAATCACTGAATAAAATAAAAGAAACAGAGATTTCCTCAAACAAATACCTGAAAGAATTAACGGAAAAACAGGAAAATACAGTCAGACAGGTGAAGGAAATCAACAAAATGGCTCAAGATCTGAAGACAGAATTGGAAAACTTAAAGAAAACACAAATGGAGGAAATTGTGGAGAGAAAGAACTTAGGGAAGAAAACAGGAACTACAGAGGTGAGCATAACCAATAGACTACAAGAGATGGAAGAAAGAATCTCAAGTGTGGAAGATACAATGAAAGAAATAGATGTATCTGTCAAAGTAAATGTTACATCTAAAAAATTCTTGACACAGACCTTCCAAGAAATTCAAGACAACATGAAAAGACAAAACCTAAGAAAAATAGGAATAGAGGAAAAAGAATATTCCCTGCTCCAGGCCAGAAAATATGTTCAACAAAATCATTGAAAAAAATTGCCACAACTTACAGGAGAAGCCAATAAGAATACAAGAGACCTACAGAAAACCGAATAAATTAGACTAGAAAAGAAAATCCTCCTGCCACAAGATAATAAAAACCGTAAGTATACAGAACAAAGAAAAAATACTAAGAGTCGCAAGGGAAAAGTCCAAGTAAGATATAATGGCACAACCATTAGAATCACACATGACATTTCAACAGAATCTATGAAAGCCAGAAGGGCCTGGATAGATATCATGCAGACCCTAAGAAAACACAGATGTTAGCCCAGGCTACTACACCCCACAAAATTCTCAGTGCTCATAGATGGAGAAAACAAGATATTGGATAAAAAAATACAAATTTCAACAATACCTACACACAAATCCAGCATTACAGAAGACACTAGAAGGAAAAATACAACCCAAGAAAACTATCTACTTTCAAGAAAACAGAAGAAATAATTAACCTCACTAAGGTAAAACAAAAAGCAACCAAGCACACAACCTTATGACCGCGGCCAACATCAAAATCAAAGGATCTAACAGCCACTGGTTATTAATCTCTCTCAACATCAGTGGATTCAATTCTCCAATAAAAAGATACAGACTAACATAATGGATGCATAAACAAAACCCAGAAATCTGTTGCATACAAGAAACACACCTAAGTCACAAAGATAGACATTACCTGAGGGTACAGGGTTAGAAGACAGCTTTCCAAGCAAATGGACCCAAGGAGAAAGCAGGAGTAGCCATTCTAATATCTGATAAAATAGACTTTCAACCAAAATTAGTTAAAAGAAATGGGGAAGGACACTTCATACTCATCAAGGGAAAATTCCACCAGGAATACATCACAATCCTGAACATCTATGACCCAAATACAAGGGCACCCACATTTTTAAAAGAAATATTGATAAAATTTAAAGCACATAGAGATCCCCACACATTAATAGGGGGAGACTTCAACACCCCACTCTCAACAAATGACAGGTCAACAAAACAGAAATTAAAAAAAATCAATGTCTCTAAAAAAGGTCATAAATCAAATGGACATAACAAACGTTTATAGAATCATACACCCAAATTGAAAAGAATTTACCTTCTTCTCAGCACCTCATAGAACCTTCTCCAAAATAGACCACATAGTTGGTCACAAAGCAAGCCACACCAGATACAAGAAGATTATAATAATTCCTTTGTATCCTGTCTGATCACCATGGAATAAAGCTGGACCTCAACAAAAACAGAAATAGCAAAAAGCCTACACACACATGGAATCTGAACAACTTGCTGATAAATGACAGCTGAGTCAGGGAAGAAATAAAGAAAGAAATCAAAGTCATCCTAGAACTCAATGAAAATGAAGACACAACATACTCAAACTTTTGGGAAACAATGAAGGCAGTGCTAAGAGGAAAGTTCATAGCACTAAGTACCTTCAAGAAGAAATTCGAGACAGTGAATTCAAGCAACTTGATGGCTCACTTAAAAACCCTAGAAAAAGAAGAAGCACACACCCTAAAAAAGGGTAGATGGCTGGAAATAATTAAACTCAGGGCTGATATCAATCAATTAGAAACAAATAAAACAATTCAAAGAATCAATGAAACCAAGAGCTGGTTTTTTGAGAAAATCACAAGATAGACAAACTCTTAGCCAAGCTAATTAAAAGGCAGTGAAACACCATCCAAATCAACAAAATCAGAAATGAAAGGGGGCCATAACCACAGACACTGAGGTAATCCAAACAATCATTAGGACTCACTTCAAAAGTCTATATGCGACAAAATTTGAAAATCTAAATGAAATAGACAATTTTCTTGATCAATTCGACTTACCAAAGCTGAATCAGGAGCAGGTGAATTGATTAAATAGCCCTATATCCCCCAAGGAAATAGAAGCAGTCATCGAAAGTCTCCCTTCCAAAAAAAAAGCCAAGGAACAGATGATTTCAGTGCCGAATTCTACCAGACCTTCAAAGAAGAGCTAACTCCAGTTCTTTTCAAAGTATTTCACAAACTAGAAACAGAAGGAACACTACCAAACTCATTCTATGAAGTCACAGTCACCTTGGTCCCCAAACCTCAGAAAGACCCAACAAAGAAAGAGAATTTCAGGCCAATCTACCTTATGAACATTGACGCAAAAGTACTCAACAAAATACTTGCAAACCAAATACAAGAACACATCAAAGATATCATCCTCTATGGCCAAGTAGGCTTCATCCAAGCTATGCAAGGGTAGTTCAATATATGGAAATCCATCAATGTGATCCACCATATTAACAAACTGAAAGAAAAAAAAATCACATGATAAACTCCCTAGATTCTGAAAATGCATTTGACAAAATCCAATATCCATTCATGTTTAAAGTATTGAAGAGATCAGGGATATAAGGCACATATCTGAACATAGTAAAGGAGATTTACAGCAAGCCTATAGGCAACATCAAACTGAGTAGAGAGAAACTTAAAGCAAGCCCACTGAAATCAGGGACAAGACAATGCTGCCCACTCTCACCATATCTCTTTAACCTAGTGGTGACAGTCCTTGCTAGAGCAATAAGACAGTTGAAGGAGATCAAGGGGATACAAATTGGAAAGGCAGAAGTCAAATTATCACTATTTGCAGATGATATGATAGTATATGTGAGCGACCCCAAAAACTCTACCAGGGAACTCCTACAGCTGATAAATACCTTCAGCAAAGTGGCCGGATACAAGATTAACTCAAAAAAATCAGTAGCCCTCTTGTATAGAAAAAACAAAAGGGCTGAGAAAGAAATTAGTGAAACAACACCCTTCTCAATAGCCACAAATGACATAAAGTACCTTGGAGTAACCCTAACAAAGGAAGTCAAAGGCTTGTATGAAAAAAATTTGAAGTCTCTAAAGAAAGAAATAGAAGAAGATATCAGAAGGTGAAAAGATCTCCCATAGTCATGGCTTGGCATAGTAAAAATGGCCAACTTATCAAAGGTAATCTATAAATTCAATGCAATTCCCATCAAATTACCAACACAATTTTTTACAGATCTGGAAAGAACAATTTTGAACTTCATATGGAATAACAAGAAAAACAGAATTGTTAAAATTATGTTCTACAATAAATGATCTTCTGGAGGTATCTCCATCTGTGATCTTAAGGGGTATTATAGAGCAACAGAAACTGAATGGTGGATCAATGGAACTGAACAGGGCACTCAGAAATAAACCCACACAGTTATGAGCACTTGATCTTTGACCAATATGCCAAAAACATACAATGGATAAAAAGATAGCATCTTCAACAAATGGTGCTGGTCTAACTGGATGTCGACATGTAAAGAAATGAAAATAAGTCTATACTTATCACCCTGCACAAAACTATAGCCCAAGTAGATCAAAGACCTCAGCATTAAACTGGACACATTAAATCAGTTAGAAAAAAAGAAAAAAAAAACATTGGGGAGTACCCTCAAACTCATTGGTACAGGAGACAACTTCCTGAACAGAATTCCAAACAGCACAGGCACTAAGAGTAACACTCAGTAATTGGGACCTCATGAAATTGAAAATCTTCTGTAAAGCAAAGGCAACCATCATCAAAACAAAACAACTGCGTACAGATGGGAAAGAATCTTCACCAACCCTTTATCTGACAGAGGGGTAATATCCAGTATATATAAAGAACTAAAGAAGATGAAAAATAGCAAAACAAGTAATCCAATTAAAAATGGGGAACAGAGCTAAATAGAGAACTTTCTGTAGAGGAATATCTAATGGCAGAGAAGGACTTAAAGAAGTGCTCAACGTCATTAGCCATTAGGGAAATGCAAATCAAAACAACCCTGAGATTTCACCTTACACCCATGAGAATGGCCAAGATCAAAAACTCAAGTGACAACACATGCTGCAGAGGTTGTGGAGAAAGGTGAACCCTCCTCCACTGCTGGTGGGAATGTAAACTTGTATAACCACTCTGGAAAGTTATCTGGCACTTTCTCAGACAACTTGGATTAAGGCTTCCTTAATATCCAGCCATCCCACTCCTAGGCACATATCAAATAGGGGCTCAAGTATATAATAAAGACATTTGCTCAATATTTGTAGCAGCTTTATTTGTAATAGCCAGAAGTTGGAAATAGCCCAGATGCCCCTTAACTGAAGAATGGATACAGAAATTGTGGTACATCTACACAGTGGAGTACTACCATGCAAAGAAAAATAAGGAAATCATAAAATTTGCAGTTAAATGGTGGGACCTGGAAAGGATCATCCTTAGTGAGCTGTCCCAGAAGCAGAAAGACACAAATGGTATATACTCACTCATAGAGAGATATAAAATATGATAAACCTATTTAAACCTGAACATCTAATAAAACTAATTAAGAGGGAGGACCCTGACTAAAATAATCAATTCCCATCCCTAAAGACAAAGAGGATAGTCATCAGAAAAAGAAGAAAACAGGAAACAACCTATTAACCTGCCACAGAGGGCCTCTGAAAGGCTCTTCCATGCAGACTATCAAAGCAGATACTGAGACTTAAGGCCAACTGTTGGGCAAAGTGCAGGGAATCTTATGTAAGAAGTGGGAAACAGTAAGATCTGGAGAGGACAGGAACCCCACAAAGAGAGCAACAGAACCAGAAAATTGGAACACAGGGAACTTCCCAGAGACTCATACTCCAAAAAGTACCAGGCATGGAGATATCCTAGAACCCCTGAGCAGATGTAGTCCATGGCAGTGCAGTGTCCAAGTGGGTTACATAGTAATGGGAAGAGGGACTGCCTCTGACATAATCTCATAGGCCTGTTCTTTGATCACCTCTCCCCTGAGGGCACGGCAGCCTTACCAGGCCACAAAAGATGACAATGCAGCTACTCCTGATATTATCTGATAGGCTAAGATCAGAAGGAAGGAGAGGAGGACCTCCCCTATCAGGAGACTTGGGGAAGGGCATGGGTGAAGAAGGGGGAGAGAGGGTGGGGCTGGGAGGGGAGGATGGAGAGGCTTATGGGGGAATACAAAGTGAATAAAGTGTAATTAATAAAAAATAAAATAAATGCTAGAAAATAAAAGAGGATTATAATATAACAGCATTGTGAAACCATAAGACCACTGTGATTTAAAAAGCATTATGATTTAATCATAGCATCATAATATCACTGTGATATCATAATGATGTGGAGAGCCGGAGTTTGGTTGCCATGGCGCTGGCTTCCGCCCTTCTAAACTGGTAAACAAGTCCTAGAGCACATGACCATTACGACCGTTATGACTGTTGGGCAACCATCGTCAGGAGCCCAGCCCGGGGCTTCATATGGGGTGATGGGTGAGCAGCCAATCAGGGGATGATACGTCATCTCACACCACTCTGGTGCGAGCAGGGCTTATATAAACAACGCCACTTCGGGGCTCGGGGTCTTCCTCCTATCATCGTTTGACTGCAATAAAGCTTGCTGCAGAAGGATCCTGTTGTCTGCGTGCGTTCTTGCTGGCGAGACAACCACGCGGCTTGCAACATAATAACATTGTAATGTCATCATTGCACTGTGAATTAATAACACATTGTGATCTCATAACAGCATTTAGATGTTATACTATTGCGATATTGCAATAGTATTTTGATGGCATAATACCATTTTGCTGTCAAAATAACATTGTGATGTCATTATACCATTATGATGTCATAACAGCATTGTGATGTCACAATAGCATTGTTATATCATATAAACATTGTAAAGTCATAGCACTATTGTGATAGCACAGTAGTATTGTAATTTCATCCTAGCTTTGAGATATCCTTATATTATCAAAATGTCATCCCTTTCTGAAGTCATAATAGCATATAATGTCATAATTCCATTGTATTGTCATAACACAACCATGTCCTAATAGTGATGTCATCATAACATTGTATTGTCATAATAGAATTGTGGTATCATAATAGCATTGTGATATATTAATAGCATAATAATCTCATGAACCCATTTTAATGTGATAATAGCATTGTGATTTCATCATAACTTTGGGATGTCATGATGAATTTTGATGTCATGATGCCATTCAAATGTCATAATTCATTGTGATTTTACCACACCAATTGTGATGCCTTAACTCCATTGTAATTTCATATTAGCATTTAAATGTCATAACACCATTATGTTTTCATATTATTGTGATGTCATAATTGCATTGTGATATCATAAAAAACTTTATATCAAAATTGCATTGTGATGTCATACCACAATCATGTCATAATAGCTTTGTGATGTCAGAATAGCATTGGGATGTCATGATGAATATTGATTTCTTGATGCCATTGTAATTTCATAATAGAATTATGATGTCATCACAGCATTTTTATTTCCTTATATCATTGTGAAGTTATACCATTGTAAAGCCATAAGTGCATTTTGATGTCAAACTTCCATTGTAATATGATACCACAATCATACCATAATACCATTAAATCATAATAGCATAGTGATATCATAATACCATTGTGATTTCATAAGAGCATTGTACTGTCATAATAGCCTTCTGGTCATAACATTGTTGCAATAGCATAACATTGTGAAGTCATCATAAGATTGAGAAGTCCTAATATCATTGTAAAGTCAGATCTTTGTGTATTCATAATAGCATTGTAATATACCATTGTGATATCATAATAGCTTTGAGATGTCATAATAGTATTGTGAAGTAATAATACCTTTGGAATGTCAAAATAATATTTTAAGTCATAATAGCTTGGTGATGTCATAATAGCATTGTGATGTCATTAGTGCTCGTGACACCTTTGTAATGTCACAACACCATTGTAATGACATAGCAGAATTGTGATGTCATAATACCATTGTTATGTCATAATAACATTGTGAAGTTGTAAAACATTGTGAGGTCATAATATTGTAGTGTCATAATAACATTGTGAAGTCCTAACACCATTGTTATGGAATAATAGCCTTGTGATGTCATCATAGCATTGAGATGTCCTAATATCAGTATAAAGTCATCCTGTTATGAAGTCGTAATAACACTGAAATTTCATAATTCCATTGTGATCTCATAACAAATAATCATGTTGTTATAAAATTAAGATGTCATAATAGCACTATGATGTTATAACATCATTATAATTCCTTAGTAGCATTGTGATGTTATATTACCATTGTGATGTCATTAATACAATGCGGTATCATAATAGCATTGTGATGTCATAGTAAAATTATGATGTCATAATAGCTTATGATACCATAATAGCATTGGCATGTCTCATACCATTGAGATGTCATAATATCTTTTTATGGTCATAATACCACTGTGATGTCATAACAGTATTATGATGTCATAATTACATTGTGATGTGCACATTCCAATGTGATATCATATTATAATCATGTAATAGCATTGGATGTCATAATAGCATTGGGATGTCATGATGATTTATCTCATGATGCAATTGCAATGTCATAATAGCATTTTAATGTTATAATAACATTGTAAAGTAATAACATTGTTGTGATAGCATAATATCATTGTGATGTCATCATAACACTGTGATGTCGTAACACCATTATGATTTCATAATAGAATTCTGATGTCATAATAGCATTGTGAGGTCATATCATTGTGATGTCATAACCGCATTGGGATACCATAATAAAATTATGAGGTCATAACAGCTTTGGAATGTCATCAAATCATTGTAATGTCCTAATACCATTGTGAAGTCATACCGGTCATACTGTTATGAATTAATAATAGTATTGTGATGTCATAATATCAGTGTGATGTGAAAAATACCATTTTGATGTCATAATAAAATTGTGAAGTCATAATACCTTTGTCATCATAGCATTGTGATTTCATAATACCTTTGTGATGTCATAATACCATTCTTAAGTCAGAATACCATTGTGAAGTCATAATTTCATAATGATATCATACATTGTGAATGCCATAATAGCTTTATGATATCCTAATAGCACCTGTGATGTCTTATCATTCTGAAGTCATAAAACCATTGAAATGTCAAAACATTGTAGTGTCATAATAGCATTGTGGTGACATATTATTGTGATATAATTATAGCATTTTGATGTCATAATACCACTTTGATATTATAATACCATTGTGATGTCAAAACAGCATTGTGATGTCATAATACCATTGTGATATGATAATATACATGTGATGTCAGGAATCATTGTGATGTCATAATTGCATTATTATGTTATATTATTATTGTAATGTTGTAATTTCATTGTTATATCATACCATATGATGTCATATTAGCTTTGTGCAATCATAATAACACTCAGATGTTATGACATCATTGAGATTACAAAACATTGAGATGTCATAATAAAATTGTGATGTCCTAATACCATTGTAAAATCATAAAATTGGGATGTATTGTTGTTGTGATGTCATAATATATTGTGATGTCATATTAGCATTGTGATATCTTAATACCATTGTGAGGTCATATCATTGTTTTGTCATAATAGCATTGATATGTCATACAATTGTGATGTCATAATACCATTATGGTTTCATAACATCATTATGTTGTCCTAATACCATTGTGATGTCATACAATTGTGATTTCATAATAGAATTGTGAAGTCATAACACCATTTTGAAATCATAATAGTAGTGTGATGTCATAATACTACTGTGATATCATAATAGCATTGAGTTTTTATATCATGGTAATATCATAATAGCATTTTTTTCTTTTTATTATTAGTTACATTTTATTAACTCTGTATCTGGAGAACTTAGAGAAAAGATCAGGAACCACAAAGGTAAGCATCACCAACAGAATATACAAAATTGGAAGAGAGAATCTCTAGTGCTGAAATATTCTCACAGAAATTCATACTTCTCTCAAAGAAAAAGTAAAATCAGAAAAGTCCCAAAAACAAAATATCCAAGAAATCAAGGACTCCATGAAAATATGAAATCTAAGAATAATAGAAATCTATGAAAAAAAATACTTCAGGCTCCAAGGTCCAGAAAATATCTTCAAGAAAATCATAGAAGAAAATTTTCCCATCTTAAAGAGATATCCATAAATATACAAGAGGCCCAAAGGAAACCCAATATACTTGACCAGAAAAGAATTACATCACATCACATAGTGAAAACACTAAATCTAAAGAGCAAAGAAAAGATAACAAGGGAAAAGGACAAGGGAAAAGCAACAAGGGAAAAGGCTAAGTAACATACGAAGGTAGACCTACCAGAATCTTACCAGCATTCTCATTAGAAACTATGAAAGCCAAAGGGCCTAGGAAGGTGTCATGCAGACTCTAAGAGACCAAAGATGCCAACCCTGCAAAGCTTTCAATGAACATAGATGGAAAAATAATTGCATTTTGATGTCAAAATGTTATTGTGTTGTCATAATGTTATAATAGCATTGTGATGGCGTAATACCTTTGTGATGTCATAATACCATTGTGATGTCATATCATTGTGAGGCTATTATAGAATTAGGATGTCTTACCATTGTTATGTAGTAATTCCATTATATGTCATAAGAGAACTGTGATGTCATAATACCATTGTGACACTATAATAGCATTTTAATGTCATAATATTATGATGGCATAATACCATTGGGATATCATGACACCGTTATTATATTATACCATTGTGATGTCATAAAAGCACTGAGATGTCATGAAATAATTGTTATGAAATTATATCAATGTGGTATCACAATAGCATTTTGATGTCATAATGAAAGTGTGATATCATCATAAAAATATGATGTCATACAATTTTTATGTCATAATGCCATTTTGATATCATAATAGCATTCTGTTGTTACGTAGTGATGTGATGTCATAATACATTTGTGATATCATAATAGTACTGGGATATCATACCATTTTGATGACATAATATGAGATGCCATAATAAAGTTGTGATGTCATAATAGAATTTTGATGTCATAATAATATTGAAATGGCATAAAAAATTTGTGCTGTCATATTGTGTTGTCATAATTGCCTTGAAATGTCATACCATTGTAATATCATTATAGTATTGTGATGTGATTGTGTCAATGAGATTTCATAACAGCATTGTGATGTAATATAATTGTGATGTCAAGATACCATTGTGATATCAAAATAACATTTTAATGTCATAATGCCATTGTAATGTCATAATACCACTGTGATGTCATAATTGCCTTTTGAGATTATAATGCCATTGTGATGTCAAAATTCTATTGTGATTACATACCACAGTCATTCAAAATACCATTGTGATGTTATAATAGAATTGTGATGTCATTATATCACTGTAATGAAATAATAGAATTGGGATGTTACCATTGTGATTTCATCATTGTAATGTCATAATAGCATTGTGATGTTGTTTTACAATTGTGCAATCATAACATCATTGTGATATCCTATCATTGTGATGTCAGATAGCACTGAGATCTCAGACTATTGTGATGTCATAATATAAATATGATCCCATAATACTGTTGTGATGTCATAATTCTATTGGAATGTCATACTATTCGGATGTTGTAATAGCATTTAGATATCATATTACCACTGCAATGTCATAATCCCATTGGATATCATACCACTGTGCTCTCAGAATAGCATTGTGATGTTATAAATGCATTGTTATGTTATAATTTCATTGTGCTATCTTATAATATAATGTAATAATAGTCCTGTGATGTCATAATTGCATTGTGATATCATATTATCATTGTGATGTTAACATACCAATGTGAGAGCATACTAGCATTTTGAAATCATAAAGCCATTGTGATGTCAAAATTCCATTGAAATGCCATACAACAATCATTTTGTAATAGCATTCTGATATCATAAAAACAGTTATGTCAAAATACCACTGTTATGTTATAATAGCACTGAGAAGTCATGACACCATTGTGATGGCATGATATAATTGAGATGTCACAAGAAGGTTGTGATGTCCTAATATCATTGAGATGTCATAATAGCATTGTGATCTCATAATGCCACTTTGAAATCTTAAGTGCATTGTAAATTAATAATATCATTATGATGTCATAACAACATTTTGATGACATAATGCCATTGTGATGTCATAATAGCATTGTGTTGTCATCATAGCACTGTGATATCATACCATTGTTGGTATGTTTTTTTTTTTGAAAGTTATACACCTACCCTTGTTCATTCAAATCCTGATTTCTACCTCCCACTCTCTGGCTTCCAACCAAATATTGCATTGTGATATTTATTCTAAGCATCCTGTCTCAACTTTGTGTAAACAGGCCAGAATAAAGCAACTAGCCACAATGGTGAGTGATGGGAGGAGCCAGAGGGTGGGAAATGAGTGGACGGAGCCAGATTTTAGGAAATAAGTGGAAGGAGAGAGGGCAAGGGAGCAGAGCTTGGAGTGCAAACAGGAAAAGAGATCTTGGAAAAGGGTTGAGAAAATGAACCAGAACTAATACTTCACAAAAAGCAAGTATAATGGGTAAAATCTAAATTTTTCTTATGTATTTATTTATTATGATTTGTTCAATTTGTATACTCTCTGCTGCCCCCTCAGTCTTTTCCTACTAGTCCCACCCACCATCATTCTTCTACCCCATGCCTTTCTTTAATTAACCATATAGAGATGGTCCTCCATCTTCTTATATTTCCTGGTGAATTGAATTGCAATGTCCCCTCGAAGCACATCTGTTTATATGTGGATCCATAGTGAGGAGATGTCTGCTTAGAGTTAGGAGGTATGGCCTTCTTAGATAATATGATTCCTTTTATTTCCCTAATTTATTTATCACCCCTTTTATCTTTTGTATACAGGATGGCTACTGATTTTATTTGAGTTAATTTTTTTATCCATCCACTTTGCTGATGGTGTTTAGCAGGTGTAAGAATTGACAGGTAGAATTTTGGGTTTTACTCAGGTATCATATGACCTGCAAACAGTGATACTTTGACTTCTTCCTTCCCAATTTGTATCCCCTTGATCTCTTCCAATTGTCTTATTGCTCTAGCAAGGACTTCCAGAACTATGTTGAACAGATATGGAGAGAGTGGGAAGCCTTGTCTTGTCCCTGATTTCATTGGGATTGCTTTAATTTTCTCTCTCTTTAGTTTAATATTGGCTATAGGCTTGATGTATATTGCCTTTACTATATCTAGATATGTGCTTTGTATCCCTGATCTATCCAATACTTTAAACATGAAGGGATATTGGATTTTGTCAAATGCTTTTCCAGCATTAAAAGAGATTATCATGTTTTTTTTTTTTTCATTTTTTTAATATGGTGGATAACATCCATTGATTTCTGTATATTGAACCACCCCTGCTTATATGGAATGAAGCCTACTTAGTCATAGTGGATGATGTCTTTGATGTGTTCTGGCATTCAGTCAAAGACAGAAACTAGGTTGTTATGACCCTAACCAAGCAAATCAAAGTCTCTGAAGAAAGAATTAGAAGAAGATATCACAAGATGCAAAGATGTCCCATGCTCATGGCTTGGCAAGCCTAACTTTGTTAAAATGGCCATCTTACTATAAGCATTCTACAGATTCAATGCAATTCCCATCAAATTACCAACATAATCCTTTACAAATTTTGAAAGAAAAATTCTCAACTACATTCTCAACTTCATAACAAGAAACACAGAATTTCTGAAACAATGTTCTACAATAAAAGATATTCAGAAGGTATCTCCATCCCTGATCTCAAGCCATATTATAGAGCAACAGTGCATGGCAAAGGCACAGAAACAAAATGTGGATCAATGGAATCAATCAGAAGACACAGAAATAAACCCAAACACTTATGGACACTTAAGATTAAAAAAGATGCCAAAACCACATAATGGAAAAAAGATAGCATCTTCAACAAATGTTGCTGGTCTAACTGGATGTCTATAGGTAGAAAAATGCAAATAGTTCCATACTTATCAACCAGCACACAACTAAAGTCCAAGTGGATCAACGAACTCAAAATAAAATCATACACATTAAATCACTTAGAAGAAAAATTGGGGAAGAGCCATTGGCACAGGAGACAACTTCCTGAACAGAACATCACCAGCACAGGCTCTAAGAGCAAGAATCAGTAAAGGGGACATCATGAAACTGGAAGGCTTCTGTAAAGCACAGGACACTGTCATCAAAACAAAATTAATGCCTACAGACTGAGAAAGAATCTTCACCAAGCCTCTATGTGACAGAGGGCTAATGTCCAGTATATATAAAGAACTAAAGAAGTTGAAAAGAAACAAGTCAAGAAATCCAATTAAAAAATGGGGAACCAAGATAAACATAGAAATCTTTATAGAGGAATATCGAATGGCAGAGAAACACTTAAAGAAATGCTCAACCTCATTAGCCATTAGGGAAATGCAAATCAAAATGACCCTGATATTTCACCTTACACCCATCAGAATGGCCAAGATCACAAACTCAAGTGACAGCACATGCTGAAGAGGTTGTGGACAAAGGGAAACCCTACTCCATTGCTGTTGGAAATGTAAACTTGTACAACCACTCTGGAAATCAATCTGGTGCTTGCTCATAGAACCAGGAAGATTGCTTATTCAAGATCCAGCTATGCAACTCCTAGTCATATATCCAAAAAAGGCTCCAGTACACAATATTACATTTGCTCAACCATGTTTGTAGCAGCTTAATTTGTAATACCCAGAACCTGGAAAAAACCCAGATGCCCCTTCAACTGAAGAATGGTTACAGAAATTGTGGTAATTCTACACAGTAGAACATTAGTCAGCAAATAAAAAAAAAAGAAAAGAAATCAGGAAATTTGCAGATAAATGATGGAACTGGAAAAGATCATCCTGAGTGAGCTATCCAAGAGGCAGAAAGACACACGTGTATATACTCCCTCATATAGACATATAATATGAGATAAACCTACAAAAGTCTGTACACCTAAATAAACTAATCAAGAGGGAGGACTCTGGCTGAAATGTTCAATCCCCATCCTGAAATGCAAAGAGGATGGACATCAGAAGAAGGAGAAAACAGGGAACAAGTTAGGAGCCTGCCATAAAGTGTCTCTAAAAAGCACTGCTCCTGTAGACTGCCAAAGCAGATGTTGAGAATTATGGCCAACTGTTGGGCAGAGTGCATGGAATCTAATAAAAGAAATGGGAAATAGTAAGATCTGGAGAAAACAGGAGGTCCGCAGGAGAGCAACAGAACCAAAAAATTTGAGTGCAGGGTTCTTTCCTGAGAATCATACTCCAACCAATACTATGCATGGAAATAACCTACAACCCCTGCACAGATGTAGCCCTTGGCAGTTCAGTGTCAAAGGGGTTATGGTTTAGTATGAAAATCTACCAGTTCTTCTGAAGGACTACAAGTTGTCTGCTTTCTGCCATGACATCATGAATGGTCTCTGTAAATATATAAGCAAATTCTGAGTTAAATTCTTTATGTTCAAAGATTTTCTTGGTTAGAGAGCATTTGAACAGATAGTAATTTACTGACTGAGAACATATCTGTGCATTTAGCAAATAGTGGAATTTGTGATGATGTGAAAGTCACCTGTCAAAGATACATGACTTTATTAATGACCAGTTGAAAGAAATATGTGATACTTGATGAAATAATACTCTTGTTATCTCTGGGTTGTGTGCTTTCAGCTGCCCAGATTTAAACACGTGGGGATGCTCAGCCTTTATCTCAAGCAGGCTGTCCATTTGGCTCTTTTAATAACTGACTCCTGGTACTCTTACTGGCTTTAACCTGTTTAATGACATCATTCTGCTTCTCAGCCAATCAGGGTCTGTGAGAATATTGAGATTTCCATGGAGATGAATACACAAACATTTCTCAATGTCCAGTATCCCTGATCCTGGGCACAAGTTATTTTCTTGTGAAACCCAACAAGTCTTTATCTCATCCCTTTATCCCGGTCCTACACCTTTACTCCTGTTTACCTTTGTGACAATATCTGGTAGGAAATGAAACTTTCATGTTTGTTTAACTGGACACCTTCCTAAGTAGGGAAGCTTCAAAGTGATGAGGGATTAAGGTGAATGTGCTAAATGACAAGGTGGTCTTCTACTGTGGTCTTGGATCTAAAATTTCCTGTTTTGACTTTGAACTAACCAGTTACTCCTGTACTCAATAAATGTACCTTCACAATCTTATTGATAAAATAGGCTGGCAAGGTCTAGAGTTCCCTGGATTATTGAGTCTTTAAGAGCTGGAAATGTAAAAGAAACCATATACAATTCCTGGGACTGTTTTGGGTGAAACAAAGAAAGATTGGTGTATATGAAAAAACTGAGAGGCAATAATCTTTGACAGCTGGAACTTTTCCACACAAGTGTTGGCAACCCTCTATGAGCAGGGTTGCCTTGGCTGACCAGGCTGAATCAACAGCTGTGTCCTACTCTGGGGTCAGAGAGAAACCCTCCTGGTCTTGGAGTTTACAGTCAAAACTGGGAATTCAGGACAGAGTAATGGGTTTGTGTTATATGCCTAGGACAAAAGAGCAGCTGTGTATTCCTGCATATGTCCTCCAGACAAATGCTCAAAACTTTCAATTAGTGCCAGGACTGCTTGTTTTAGGTGCCACCTGAGCTAATGGGGTCTGAGGTATTTGGGTAATCACTAGTTCATGGCTAAGAATCTCTGCTACATAATGAGGTCCTGAAAGCATGCCTTACAAAGTCAAACTCTGCCCTCCTTTAGTAGAATTTTTGCTCCTGGTTAAAAGTCATTGCAGTAGTTGTCAACGTATCTTTTTTTTATTGATTCTGTGGGAATTTCATATAACATATATTACACTCCTTTTCCATTGTTCCCAGGTTGAAATTCCTGCCCATTTGTCACAGTAAAATTTTCTTTAAAATGCATCAATTGAAGAATGTGTTTTTCATATACTCTTTGAAACATGGTCAGATTCTCAGTACCAAGTGCCTTAAGGAAAACTGATTTCATCCTTGCCATACCCTGCCACCACCCCCACGAAGAAGCTATCAGTCCTGACGACAAGCTCTATACATTATCACCTTGATCACCGATTTTTTTAATGTATTTGTTTATTATGATTTGTTCACTTTGTTTCCCTTCTGCTGTCCCTTCCCTCCTCTGCTACCAGTCCCACCGACAGTCCTTCTCCTCCCCTTAGGCCATTTCTCTAGTTACATGATAGGGGAGGTCCTCCTCCCCTTCTATCTGCCCTAGCTTATCAGGTGTCATCGAGACTGGCTGCAGCATCTTCATCTAGGGTCTGATTATCAGGGTATTGTTCTCCTTGTGTCCTAAATTCCCTCTACTTATGACACTCTTACTGTCTTCTCTGCTGCAAGCTCCCCAGAGATATGACAGAAGGGAGAATTTCATAGGGAAACCTCATTTAAATCTGGGTGTTTTAAGGTCTCTGTGCACAATATCAAATTGTGAGTCTCTTATGCAAGCACTTTTGATGCTGAAGGAAGTATCTCTGTGGAAGCAAGAACATTTGCATTGACTATCATTTGAGGGCAAAGAGCAACATATTTTAAATACAACAGCCTCAGTTTTTTGAAAATTTCTATGGGATGCCCTGGCCCTGAATTCAATTAACTGCCACCCAATACCCCTAGTGGAATACTGGTTTGTTCACAATAGAGGGCTCATTCGAACTTTATACCTCACTATTAGGAGACCTCCTAATAAATGAATACATACTGTATTTGTATTACTGCATTTTATTTACTTCAAGAATGATTTTTCCTGGTTCTATCCGTTTGCCTGAAAATATCATGATGTCATTTTCTTAACTGAGTAACATTCTGTTATAGAAATATTCCACATTTTCCCCTAAGAAGATTGTCAGTCCTGTTCTTTAGTCCTTGGAATTTTATGGGACTTTAATCATTGTATTGATTGATAAACTATCAGGATAACTATGTTCTTTTAGCCTAGAAGTACCTTCCATCTTCTTTCACCTCCTTGTGATTTGAAGTTCAATGTTTCCTTGTAGCTTAATATTTTACATGTTGAGCATCCAGTGAGGAAATGTCTGCAAAGTGTTAGGACATATGGCCTTGTTAGATAATGTAATTCCTTTTGGACTTATATTTTAGGAGGGTGTGCTTTGACGGTGATATGCCAATGAAAGTGACCAGATAGAATGGAGCCTCTGTTTTTCAGTCTCTGTCACTTTATTTCTTTGTTTCTGTTGGTCTCAGTCTCTCTATTTCTGAATCTATCTCTTTCCCCTTCAGCCTGCCACTTGTGGTTCAGAATGAACAACTCTCAGATCTGTTGGAGGACTCCAATAAGATGACTGCTTGCTGACATGACATCACGGATGGTCTCTATAAAAATTTAAGAAAATCCCAAATTAAGTGCTTTTTATTCAGAGTTGCCTTTGTCAAGGAGCATTTTCCAAGTAAGTAATTCACTGACTGAGGACATATCTGTGCACTTAACAATTAATAAGGGAATCTGTGATAATGTGAAATTCACATGTCAAGGATACATGACTTTACTAATGAGCACTGGAAACCAATATATGACATTTTTCTTGAAGTAAGAGTCTTGGACACAGGAAATGTCATCTCTGTGTTTTGTGCTTTAAGCTGCCCAGATTAAGGCATGTAGAGCTTCTAAGACTTTCTCTCAAGCAGGCTGTCTACTTGGCGCTTATAACAACTGGCTCCTGAAATTCTTACTGGCTTTCACCCAATTCATGACATCATTCTCTCTCTCAGCCAATCAGCAACTTAGAGAAATTTGAAATTTCTATGGAGATGAGTAAAGAAACTTTGTTCAGAGTCCAGTATCTCTAATTCTGTGCTCATGTGACTTTTTATTGTGAAAACATGCAAGCCTTCATCTCAGCCCTTCATCCAGATCCACACCTTTACTCCTGTTTACCTCTGTGACAATGTCAGGTAGAAATGTAACTTTAAAGTTTATTTAATTTGACAGCTTCCTAAGTAGGGAAGTGTCTTAAAGATGTAGGATTAAGGAGAATGTGTTGAATGACAAAGTAGTCTCCTACTGTGGTATTGGATTTGAAATTTCCTAGGTTGTGTTTTTTAACTGAGCTAGGTTGTGTACTTCACATTCTTATTGATATAATATTTGGCAGGGTCTAGAGAAGGAAACAAAAAAGTCCTGTGATTAGTTTGGCTAAAATAGAGAAAAATCACTGTATGTAAAATTAGAAAACAGGGACAGAATATTCTTTGACAGCTGGTGCTGTAGAAAACTACTGTTGCCAACCCTTTACAAGCAGGGATGCCTTGGCTGACATGGCTGGAATGGCATCTGTATCCTTCTTCATGGTCAGTGAGAAATCCTCCTGGTCCTGGGGTTTAGAGTAAAAACTGGTCCATCAGGACAGAGTAATGTGACCATGTTATATACATCGGTCACAATAGGAGCAGTGTTTCCTGCAGAGAACCTCCAGACAAACACTCTAAACATAGTTTTAGTGCCAGGACTGCTTGTTCATAGATGCCACCAGAGCTCATGGGGTCTGACGTACCTGGGTAACCACCAGTTCATGGCTAGGATTCTCTGAAACATAATAAGTTCCTGAAAAGCATGCCTTATAATGTCATACTCTGCCCTACTTTAGCGGAATCTTTTCTCCGTGTTAAAAGTCATTGTAAAAGTTGTCAATATAGTAGTTTAATTGATTATGTGGAAATATTATATAGCATACATTACACTCCTTTTCCATTGCTCCCAGGTTCAAATTCCTGCCTATGTGTCAGACTAAAAATGTGTTTTACTGTAAAATATTTCAATTGAAGTATGTGTGGTTCATATACTCATTGGAATTTGATCAGATTCTCAGTGCCAAGGCCCTTAAAGAAAACTGAGTTCACAGTTTCCAAACCCTGGCACCACCCCTAAGAAAAAAACAACAATCCTGAAGAGCTCTATACTTCATTCCCTTAATCACAGTTTTTTCTTATATATTTATTTATTATGATGTGTTCCTTTTGTATCCCTTCTACTGCAGTCACACTGCTCTCCCTCCATTTCCTCCTAACATCCTCCTTCTACCAATATGCCCTTTCTCTAGTTCTCTGATAAGAGATGTCCTCCTCCCCCTTCTATCTGATTCTGGCTTGTAATGTATCACCAAGGCTCACTGCATCATATTCCTCTGTGGCCTGATTCTCAGGAAATTTTTCTCCTTGTGTTCTCAATTACCTCTTCTTATGATACTCTTCTTGTGTCCTCTCCTGCAGGCTGCCCAGAACTCTGAGGAGAGGGAGAATTTCATAGGGAAATCCCATTTACAGATGGGTGTTTCAAGGTCTCTCTCTGCATAATATCAGACTGTGGGTCTATGTATGCAATCCCATTTGATGCAGAAGTAAACCTCTCTGGATGCAAGAACATGGTACTGATCTATCAGTTGAGGGCAGAGAGTAGCATAGCATAATAACAACAGCCTGGGTGCATGAAAATTTCCCTAGGATGCTCTGGCTCAAAAAAATATATTAACTGCCACTCAATCCCTCTAGTGGAAGACTGGTTTGGTCATAATAGATAGCTTACTGAAAATTTATACCCCTAATAAGTTCATACATACCATATTTTCTTTCTGCTTTAGCTACTTTAGTTGCTTCACACAGGATTATATTTATTTGGTTCATCCATTTACCTGAATAAAAAAAATGATTAATTTTCTTAGCCGAAGAATAGTCTGTTATGGAAATATTCCACATTTTCCCCAAAGGAGAATGTCAGTCCTCTTCTTTAGAACTTTGAAGTTGCTGGGACTTTAATCATTGTATTGAATGACAAACTATCAGCATACCTATGTTCTTTTAGTCTAGAAGTCCATCAATCTTCTTCCACTTCCTGGTGATTTGAATTGAAATGTCCACTTGAAGCTCATCTATTTATATGTTGAGTCCCCAGTGATTCTGGTATGTGTTCGGATAATTTGTTATATAATTCCTAATGGAATTATTTTATATAGTGGTGTGCTTTAAAGTTGATATGCCAATGAAAGTGATCAGGCACATTGGAGTCTCTGTCTCTTGGTCAATGTCCCTTTATATATTTATTTCTGCTGTCTCTCATTTCTGAATCTGTACTTAGCTCTTAGCTCTTAGCTCTTAGCTCTCTGTCTCTCTCAGTCTCTCTCTTTCAACCTGACACATATAGTTTAGTTTGAAATGCTCTCAGTTCAGCTGAAGGATTAAAACATGTTGTCTTCTTGCTGACGTGACATCATCGATGGTCTCTGTAAAAATATAAGGTCCCAATTAAATACTTTTTGTTAAAAGAGTTGCCTTGGTCAGGGAGCATTTCCACAGTAAGTAATTCACTGACTGAAGAGATATCTGTGCTTAACAAATAGTAATGGTATCTGTGATTATGTGAAAGTCACATGTCCTAATTACCACTTGAAAGAAATATGTGACACTTTTCCTGAACTAAGAGTCTTGGACATGGGAACTGTCATCTCTGGGCTGTGTGCTTTCAGCAGCACAGATTGAAACAGGGAGAGCTGCTTAGCCTGTCTATCAAGGAGGCTATCTATCCACTTAGCCCTTTTAATAACTGGCTACTGAAACTCTTACTGATTTCACCTTATGCATGACATCATTTTCCCTCTTATCCAGTCAGCACCTGAGATAATCTTGAGTTTCAAAGGACATGAATAAATGAACTTTCCTCAGTGTCCATTATCTCTGATCCTTGGCACAAGTGACTTTTTCTTGTGAAACCCAACAAGCCTTTTTCTCATACCTTTATCCAGATATCATACCTTTACTCCTGTTTACATCTGTGACAATGTCAGGTAGGAAATGAAACTTTAATGTATATTTAATTGAACAGCTTCCTACGTAGGAAAGCTTCAAAGTGAAGTAGTATTAAAGGTAATGTACCAAATGACAAAGTGGTCTCTTACCATGTTCTTGGATCTGAAATTTCTTAGGTTGTGACTTTGAACTGAGCAGTTATTGGCATACTGACTAAAAGTACCTTCATATTCTTATTGATAAAATAGGCTGGCAGCGTCTAGGTTTCCCTGAGAAATTGAGTCACTAAGAGCAGGGAAAAGAGAATAAAACCTGACCAGTCCTGCAGACTAGTCAAACAGAGTCCACCTGAAAGAGTAAGTGGAAATATGGGGACGAAGACTCAAGAATGGATATAAGAAAGTTTTCTGATCAAGTCTCAGTTTACAGAACTTTCAAACAACACATAAAGCAAAGGGATCAAGCATAATTTTTTTTTCATAGTAACAACATATCTGTACCACCTCGCAAGGCATCCAGGAATTCACTCAAGGTTACACAAATTTTGCTCGCTGGTTCCCAATGTTGCAGGGAGCTTGCTATCTACTTCTCAGGCTCAGAACACCCTATTTGCAGACACTGCCAAGGATTGTCTCTGAGACATGGAACTTACATAAAACCACATCTGCCGTGGCCAGAGTGCAGAATTCCAATAACAAGACGCCTTCAGTTCCCCCTTCTTTGTGTTATGGATAGCCTGTCTTAGGTTGGCAAAATGTGCATTTTTCCTTACTCGTCATCAAGGTGTAGAATGCAGTATTACGAGCCTTTGTCTTATGTTGGAGAAACCACAATTTTGCTCTTACACGTCACTGAGTCATTGTCTTACATCCATATTAAAGGGAATTGTTAGTGATATTAAATATAAATTCATGTGACTACACTTGCATGTGTTGAAGTTGTTGAAGAAGAAACTGACACACCAGGAAGGCAGGCACAGGCCAACAAACTCATACCTGCCATGTTCACAATTGTCAGTCCCCATTTAAGCACAGAGTCAAAGGATCAAAAACACCTCACGAGGCTAGTAAATATATCCCAGACTTTATTGGCAAATTATAATCTAGGTTTCTTGGCAGATTCTATGTCATGGATCTTATTTCTCATCGTTAACATGTCCAATGAGAAGGTTTTGCTAATCCAAATACCAGCAAGTTGATTCTGAACCTGAGTCCAATTAAATTCTCTTTCACCATACCAAGAATCAGAAACCCCATCAGGAATCATAACAAAAGCAGGTTGTTTAACAATTAATACTGAAAGAGCATTATTATCAGTAATAACATAATTAGTAAGGTTGTAATATACAAATTGAATAGTATCATTGTTCTTAAAATGTCTTACTACAATGTTTCCAATTAGCAGTAAATAAGGAGGATTAACACATGTCAAAACAGAATTATACTTGATTACTTTAGCAAATCTCCTTGCATATCCAGAGAGAATGCCTATATGTCCCAATGCAGCCCCAAATTTCCATACATAGATTTGCCACTTTTTTATTTGAAGTCCCCCAAAGTGCAGCACAAAAAGATTTTTCTAAAACAAAGGAATTTTGACTGCCTTTAACAGGAGTCAAGTTCTTAATACCCTTAAGGATGGACAAGTCCAGCCAACAACTATAAATGCAGGGTCATTGTCCCAGGAGTAGATGGTGGGCATTTCTCCAATGCATTTTGTCCAAGGAACCATCAGTTGAGGACAAGTTTTTTGATCCACTTTCTCACAGGGTGGGTAACTCATTGGAGATGTAAGACTATCATTCTTAACTCCCATAGGAAGGGACAATAATATCCCTCCAATGTTCCACTTTGCCTTGTTGCAAAGAGAGGCTTGAGCTGCCACCCCAACTTTAGAGTAGTAGACATTCCGAACTATGACCTGGACAGGGGAGACTGGTAAGTAGTCCTGATGAATAGTCTCTCTTGTAAAGCAAAGGTGATAACCTCTTCCTATTCCTGTAACTTAAGAGTCTGTTTTACTTGTGTTCCTTCAGAAGCAGGAAAACTCAGCAAACATGTGTTGTTGACAGAAACAAGGGCTTCTGGACCTTTCCAGGAAACGGGATGTCTTAGAGGTAGATTAGGAAATACGCCCAATAAACAGTCACCTTGACTTCAGGGGTCTTCATTGACATCATTATCATTGTCAGGAGAAAACTCCTCAATCACTTGTCTCACCAGACACCCTTGTAGCCATCGAACTGCACCATTTTTTCCCATGGAAAAGCACAGATTCTCTTCCCCATATGAGTACAGGGTCAGGTCCATGCTATTGATTTGTTAAAGGAACCCTCCATTTTAGTTTAGGCAAAGTTTTCTTAGTTTCTGTATGCCAAAATCTATCTGCTGCAGATTTACTAAGCTTATCCAAATTTTAAAAATTCAGAATGAAAAGAAAATGATTAAGATGATTCTTAGGTGTCCAGGGGAGTAGATCCCCTTTCTTTGTTTTTTTATTTTTTTGCAAATAAATCTTAATTCTTTAGTGGGCATACTCTACCATGTTTTGTCCTTGAGGACTGTAAGGTATTTTAGTTACATGAGAAACTTGAAACAGTTGCCAAAATCTTTTAAAAGATTTGCTAGTATATCCTGTTCCATTGTTGGTTTTAAATTGCTTAGGAGCTCCTAGAACATTAAAAGCCTGTAGAAAATGAGCAATAACTTTCTTATAAGTTTTCCTGGTTGAGAAGTGGCAAAAATAAATCCAGAATAGGTATCTATGCAATCATGTACATATTTTAATTGTTTAAATTCCAGAATATGAGTAATACCCATTTGCCAAATCTGATTTGGAACCAGTCCTTTAGCATTGACTCCCAAATGAGGAAAAGGCTGAAATTGAGGATAAATACTGCAAGCCTTGACTATACTATGGGCCTGTTCCTTAGTCAATCCATATTTGAGTCTCAAGGTTTCACTATTAAGGTGATGCATATTATGGACATTCTGGGCTCCTTTTAACTGTGAACAATAAACTTTGGTGACTTTATCTGCCAATGCATTTCCTTTAGACAGGGGTCCTGGCAACTTAAAATGAACCCTCAAATGTCCTATAAAAAATGAAAGTTTATTTTAATCAAATTTTGAATTTGTAAACATAAAATTCCAGCAGGAGAGATGTCTGAATTTGACTACCTAGAAAAAAAGACTGAGCTACATATGCACTATGTGTAAAAATGTCCAAAGACTGCTTAATAAAACTTTGTAACACAGCCATTACTGCAGATAACTCTCCTATTTGTGCATATGTGTTAGACACTTGTAAAGATATTGTATTACTTTTATAAGCATAGACAGCAACACCACATAATGAACCATCAGTAAATACCTTTAAAGTGTTGAAAATTGGGCTATTTTTATTTTAAATTAAAAAACTATAGGTTGTACCTGTAAAAACTGAATTAATTTGTTTTTTTTTTTTGTGTCTTAACAGGTTGGACTCTGTCATAATAATCTTACATATGTTAAAATGCCATATTTATTACATCTCTGAGAAGTCTGAGTGCCAGCATATTTGAGTTACTCTTTGTCTTCCTTTATCAACTGCTCTATACTTCATCCTATAAAACACACTGTTATATTCTCAATTTGGCATATTTTTCAAATGTTTGTTTTACAACCAAATTTTAGGTTGATCTATATAGGCAAAACTTTATGATTACCAATTTTAGAGTTAACCTTAAAAAAAATCCTAAACAAAGAGGCTAGGTAAACTCAATCTTATAATCAATTATAATCTTTAGCATAACTTTAAATCTGCTCTTTTTAAAATAAAATCAAAGCAAAACTTTTAATTAAACCTAATTTATAAAGGGGCTGGCAAATCTTATTAATCCTATCATGTTGTATTAAAATTTAACAGCAAAAAAATTAAAGGACAAAAGTTTTATTTAACATTAAATAGAGAACTAAACTTAGCCTATAGCCCTCAGCAAAAATAGACTATTATGGCCATACCAAACCTATAGGCCAGAAAGAAACAGCATTAAATCATTTATTGAGGTACTGGCAGCCTGGTATATTTTTTATATAATGGTTAACAATGATCTGAATATAACCCTTCATAACCCTGGGCTCACATGAACTGTAGTCCTTTTTGTTTCCCGTAAAAGAGCATAAGCAAACATTTGCATTGAAGATTCTCAAGCCTTTTAAAATGAAGAACAACATTTTTTTTTTGTATTTTTTACATGAATATGTTGTAATAACTTCAGTTTTTGTTTAAATGGATTGAACAGCATGGCTTGGTTTTACTTTGTAAACTTAATAAAATAAATAGCAGGGTTTATTATTTCTCCCAAATGGTTGAGAAACTGTATTGAGTTCTTTGTTAGACTGTCCAAGGGTTACTATTTTAAAAGACCTGATAACTTTTAAAATGTGTTAAAGAATTTAACTCTGATGATCCAGGACCAAACTCAAAGTTGTTGATTCAAATAGTCTCATGTCTAAAAATATCCAAGTCTATAGATAAACATACAGAGAGAGAGAGAGAGAGAGAGAGACATGAGGAACACAGAAAACTGACATTGTCACCTTGGAGTAACCAGAATACCCAAATACCAAAACTTGACCAGCTGCTACTGGAAACAAGTCCTACAAATTCCAGAAGGAGATCCTGGTAAGTATGCCTTACAAAGTCAAATTCTGCCCTCCTTTAGCGGAATCATTTCTCCATATAAAACTCATTGAAAAATTGTCAAAATATCATTTTTATTGCTTATGTGGGAATTTGATATAATATACATTACATTCCTTTTCAATTGCTCCCAGGTTCAAATTCCTACACATGTGCCAGTCTATTTTTTTTTCTTTAAAACAAATCAATTGAATTATGTGATATTCATCTAATCCATGGCGCAAGATCAGAGTCTCAGTGCCAAGTCTCTTAGAGAAAAATGAGTTCATGCTTGCTACAACCTTGGATCACCCCTGATAAAAAGCCATCAGTCCTGAAGAGCTCTATCTTTCATCACCTTGATCAGAGTTTTTTTTTCTGTGTTTATTTATTACGATTTCTTCACATTGTATTTCCTCTGCTGTCCCCTCCTATTCTCTTTCCATTCCCACCCACTCTCCTTTTCCTACCCTATACCATTTCTAAAATTCCCCTGAGAGAGGAGGTCTTCCTCCCCCTCCTATCAGATCTAGCTCACCAGTTCTCATCAAGGCTGGCAGCATCATCTTCCTCTGAGGCCTTGATTTTCAGGCATTGTTCTTTTTGTGTCCTCATTTTCCTCTTCTTATGACAGTCTTACTGCCTACTCTCCTGCAGGCTTCCCAGAGGTCTGAGGGGAAGGAGAATTTCATAAGGAAATTCCATTTACACCTGGGTGTTTTAAGGCCTCTCTCTGTACAATATCAGACTGTAGGTCTCGGTTTGTAATCCCATTTGATACAGAAGGAAGCATCTCTGAGGATACAAGAACACTGCACTAATTGATTAGTTGAGGGCAGAGAGCAACATATTTTACTAACAACAGCCTGGGTCACTTGAAAATTTCCTAAGATGCCCTGGCCCCAGGACTCAGTTAACTGACACCCAATCTCTCTAGTGGAAAACTGGATTGGTCACAATAGATGGCCTATTAGAACTGTATCCTTCATTTTTAGGACACTCTTTAATAATTGAATACATCAAATATTTGTCTGTCTGCATTTTAATGACTTCACCCAGGATTATTTTTCATGGTTCTACCCTTTTGCCTGAAAATATCATGATGTCATTTTCTTAGCTGAATAGTACTCCGTTATGAAAATATTCCTCATTTTTCCCAAAGGAGATTAAGAGTCCTGTTCTTTAGAACTTGGAAGTTTCTGGGACTTTAATCATTGTATTGAATAACAAACTATCATAACTATGGTCTTTTAGCCTAGAAGTCTCACAATCTTCTTCCACTTCCTGGTGTTTTGAATTGAAATGTCCCTTTGACACTCATCTATTTACATATGCAGACCCCAGAGAGGAAATGTCTGGGAAGGGATAGGCAATATGGCCTTGTTAGATAATATAATTCCTATTGGATTTATGTTATGGGAGGGTGTGCCTTGAGGTTGATATGCCAATGAAAGTGACCCTACAGTCTCTCACTTTATAACTTGTTTTCTATTCTTGATCTCTCTCTATTTCTGAATCTGTCAGTCTAGCACTTACTGTCTCTGTCTCTGTCTCCCTCTCTCTGCCTGCTGCTTGTGGTTCAGTACGAAAATCCCTCAGTTCAGCTGAAGGGTAACTTCAGCTTGATGTTTGATGATGTAACATCATGGATGTACTCTGTATAAATATAAGCAAGGTCCCGGTTAAACACTTTTTGTTCAAAGAGTTACCTTGGCCAGGGAGTGTTTCCCAGTAAGTAATTCATGGACAGATGACATTCATGTGCCTTTAAGAAATAATAATGGAATCTGTGATAATGGGAAACCCACATGTCATGGACACATGACTTTATTAGTGACCACTTGAAAAATATATGTGACACTTTTCCTGAACTAAGATTCTTGGACATAGGAACTGACATCTCTCAGTTGTGGACTTTCAGCTTCTCAGATTGAGGCATGTATGGGTGCTCAGCCTTTCTCTCAAGCAGGCTGTCCACTTGGCCTTTTACTAACTGGCTCCTGAAACTCTTACTAGATTTCACATTTTGCATAGCATCATTCTCCCTCTCAGCCAATTACTATCTGAGAGAATCTTGGGGTTTCCTTGTAGATGAGTAAACAAACTTTCCTCAGTGTCCAGTATCTCTGATAGTGTGCACACTCGACTCTTCTGAAACCCAACAAGCCTTTATCTCATCCCTTTCTCCAGATCCCACACATTTACTCCTGTTTACCTCTGTGTCAATGTCAGATAGGAATTGAATCTTTAATGTTAATTTAATTGGACAGCTTCCTAGGTAGGGCAGCTTCAAAGTGATATGGGATAAAGGGAAAGGTACCAAATGACAAGATGGTCTCCTACTGTGGTCTTGGACCTGAAATTTCCTAGGTTTTGACTTTGAACTGAGCAGTTACTGACATACTGACTAAATGTACCTTCACATTCTTATTGATATAATAGGCTGTGTTATTCATTGTTTAAGAGCATGAAAAAGAGTAGGTAACCTGACAGTCCTTTGAGTTATTCTAACAGGGGCCACCTGAAAGAGGGAGTATAACTGGGGGGACAGAGCCATGAAGAATGGAGACAACTCAGATACCTGATCAAGGCAGTTTATTGGAGGAACAAACAACACTTATAAAGCAAAGGGTAAATGCAAAAAAAAAAAAAAAAATACAGTAGCAACACATTTGTTCCACCTGGCAAGGCATCCAGGAAGTCATTCAAGGCTACACAAATTTTGCTCTCTGCTTTCCAAGGTTGCAGGGATCTTGCTATCTGCTTCTTAGTCTCAGAACACAGTTTGCAGAGACCATCAAGGACTGTCTCTGACACATGGAATTTAGATAAGATCTGCATCTGCCATGGCTATGAGGCAGAATTTCAATTACCAGACTCCTTCAGTTCCCCCTTCTTTGTTTCATGGATAGCCTGTCTTATGTTGGCAAAAATGTGCATTTTTCTTTACTCATTATCAAGCTCTCAGATATGATTTTTATGAGCCTCGGTCTTAAGTTGGAAAAACCACAATTTTACTCTCATACGTCATTAATTTACTTCCATATCAAATGGGGTCATTAGAGATCATTAAGTTAAATTCATGAAATTTTACTTGCATGCTTTGAAGTTGTTGAAGAAGGATCTGTAACACATAAGGAAGGTAGGCACAGGTGAAAAGTTCTACCTGCCAGGCCTGCAAATGTCAGTTCCCACTTTAGCCAGAGTCAAAGGATCAAAAACATCTCCTGAGGCTAGTAAATATAGCACAGGCTGTATTGGCCAATTCTAAGATAGGTTTCATGGCAAATTATATGTTATGGTGGGGGTTTGAAGGTAGGATTAGGATGGGAGAAGGGAGAGCTTTACTGGGGGATGAATAAAGTAAATAAAGTGTAATTAATAAAATTTTAAAAATGTCAGAATATTCTTTTTCTTTAAAATTCATCAGTTGAAGTATGTGTTGTTCATATACTCATTGGAACATGATCAGAGTTTCACTGCCATGTCCCTTAAAGAAAACTGAGCTGGGGGGGGGTGGCAAGATGGTAGCGCTGAGAGAACACTGTGTCTGAGAAGAGGGAAAGCACTCTCCCAAACACTGCCATAACCTTGCCTTACTTAGGCAAAACCGAAACCACAGTGCAAACTCCCAAACCAGTGAACCTCGCTCATCTTCCTGAAAAAACAGTCCAAAAAACAGAAAGAGATGATCAGAGCCCGAACTACAATCTCCAGGAACAAACAGTAAGGATTATCAGTAACCAGATGGCTAGAGGCAGATATAAGAACACTCCCAACAAAAATCGGGACATAATGACCTCACCAGCAACCCCACAAAAAAAATGGACACTTCAATTCACTAGATATACAAGAAAATGACCTCAAAACTATGTTTCTCCAGGTATTAGAAGCCCATAAACATGAAATGAACAAAGCCCTCAGAGAAATAGCCAAAGAAATCAAGACTAATCAAGAGGAAACAAATCCTGCTCTCAGAGAAAGGACCACAAAAATTGAGGCAAACAAAGAAGAAATGCACAAAGCTCTCAAAGAAATGTCCACACAAATGAAGGCAAATAAAGAAGAATAAACAAAGCTCTCATAAAAATAGAGGCAATTATACCCAAAGAAGTAGAGGCACAATTAGTGATACATAGAGAGGAAACAGACAAAAAAATAGAAGCTGTCATTGAAAGCAGGACTCCACACTCAAACAGATGAAGGAAATGGTGCAAGACATGAAAACAGAATTAGAATCAATAAAGAAAACACAAATAGAGAAAAACCAGGAGCGGGAGAACATAGAGAAAAGATCAGGAAATACACAGGTAAGCGTCACCAACAGAATACAAGAAATGGAAGAAAGAATCTCAGAAGACAAAGATACACTTGCGGAAATTGACAAGTCTCTTAAAGAAAAAATAAAATCAGAAAAGTTCCAAACACAAAACATCCAAGAAATCAAGGACACCATGAAAAGACAAAACCTAAGAATAATAGGAGTATAAGAAAAAGAAGATATCAGGCTCAAAGGTCTGGAAAATATTTTCAAGAAATTTATAGAAGCAAACTTTCTCAACTTAAAGAAGGAGATGGCATAAACATACAAGAGGCTTATAGAACTCCAAGTAGACTAGACTAGAAAAGAAATTCTTTATGTCACATCATAGTCAAAACACTGAACCTAGAGAACAAAGAAAAAATTCTAAAAACAGCAAGGGAAAAAGGCAAAGTAACCTATGAAGGTAGACCTATCAGAATCACACCAGATTTCTCAACCGAAACTATGAAAGCCAGAAGGACCTTGACAGAAAGCATACAGTCCAGGGACCACAGATTCCAACCCAGAATACTATACCCAGCAAAACTTTCAATCAACATAGATAGAGAATTCAAAATATTCCAGGACAGAACCAAATTTAAACAATGTCTACATAGTAACCCAGCTCTACAGAAGTTACTAGAAGGGAAACTCCAAACCAAAGAAAACAACTCCATCTAAGGAAACAGAGGAAATAGATAAGTACACAACAACAACAACAACAACAACAAAAAAAACAAAACAAAAAAATAAAAGAATACAAGCCATGAAACTCAGTGACACCACCAACCCCACATCTAAAGTAAGCAACAATTGTTGGTCACTAGTTTCTATCAATATCAACAGACTCAATTCCCCAATAAAAAGACACAGACTAACAGAATGGTTGGGGAAAGAGGATCCAATATTCTGTTGCATCCAAGAAACACACCTATGTAACAAAGATAAACACTACCTCAGAGTGAAGGGCTGGAAAATAGTTTTTCAAGCAAATGGTTCCGGAAAACAAGCTAGAGTAGCCATCCTAATATCAAATAAAATAGACTTTCAACCCAAGTTAATAAAAAAAGATAAGGAGGGCCACTATATTCTCATCAAAGGGAAATTCCACCAAGAGGACATCACAATTTTGAATACCTATACAAGAGCACCTACATTCATAAATGAAACAATAATAAAGCTTAAATCACACATTGATCCTAATAACCTAATAGTGGGAGACTTCAACACTCCACTCTCACCAAGGGACAGATGAACTAGACAGACACCAAATAGGGAAATAAAAACACTTACAGAGACCCTAAATCAAATGGACCTAATAGATGTCTACAGATATTTTCATCCAAACTCAAAAGAGTATAGCTTCTTTTCAGCACCTTATGGAACCTTCTCCAAAATAGACCATATAGTTGGTCATAAAGCAAGCCTCAACAGATACAAAAAGATTGAAATAATCCTTTGTATTCTATCTGACCACCATGGACTAAAGCTGGACCTCAACAACAACAGAAATAAAAAAAAAGCTGACATGCACATGGAAACTGAACAACTTGTTACTCAATGACAGCTGGGTTAAGGAAGAAAGAAAGAAAGAAATTAAAGACTTCCTAGAATTCAATAAAAATGAAGCACAACATAATCAAATTTATCAGACACGTTGAAGGCAGTGCTCAGGGGAAAATTTATAGCACTAAGTGTCTGCAAGAAGAAATTCGTAACATCATATACAAACAACTTAATGGCCCAACTGAAAACCCTAGAAAAAAAAAAGAAGCAGACACAACCAAGATGAGCAGATGGCTAGAAATAATCAAACTCAGGGCTGAAATCAATCAATTAGAAACAAATAAAACTATTCAAAGAATCAATGAAACAAAAAGCTGGTTCTTTGAGCAAATGAACAAGATAGACAAACCCTTAGCCAAACTAACTAAAAAGCAGAGAGAATCTATCCAAATCAACAAAATCAGAGATAAAAAGAGTGACATAACTATAGACAGTGAGGAAATTCAAACAATCATTAGGTCATACTACAAAAGCCTATATGCCACAAAATTTGAAAACCTAAATGAAATGGACAATTTACTTGATAGATTCCATCTTCCAACATTAAGTCAAGATCAGGTAGTAAGACTGAATAGCCCTATATCTCCCAAGGAAAATGAAGCAGTCATTCACAGTCTCCCTTCAAAAAAAAAAAAAAAAAAAAAAAAAACCCTGGGCCAGATTGATTCAGCAGGAATTCTACCAGACCTTCAAAGAAATACTAACAGCAATCCTCAACAAACTATTCCACAAAATAAAAACAGAAGGTATATTACCAAACTCATTCTATGAAGCAACACTCATCCTGATACCTAAACCACACAAAGACCCAACAAAGAAAAGAGAACTTCAGACCTATCTTTCTTATGAACGTTGATGCAAAAATACTCAATAAAATACTTGCAAACCGAATCCAAGAACACATCAAAGATATCATCCACCATGACCAAGTAGGTTTCATCCCAGGCATGCAAGGGTGGTTGAACATACAAAAATCCATCAATGTAATCCACCACAAAAACAAACTGAAGGAGAAAAAACACATGATCATCTCCTTAGATGCTGAAAAAGCATTTGACAAAGTCTAACAGGCATTCATGTTTAAAGTCTTGGAGAGATCAGGGATACAAGGCACATATCTAAGCATAGTAAAGGCAATATACAGCAAGCCTATAGCCAACATCAAACTCAATGGAGAGAAACTTAAATCAATCCCACTGAAATCAGGACCAAGACAAGGCTTGCCACTCTCTCCATACCTCTTCAACATAGTACTTGAAGTCCTAGCCAGAGCAATAAGACAACTAAAGGAGATCAAGGGGATACAATTCCAAAAAGAAGAGGTCAAAGTGTTACTATTCGCAGATGATATGATAGTATATATGATAGTATATATGACCCCAAAAATTCAACCAGAGAACTTCTCCAGCTGAGAAACACCTTCAGCAAAGTGGCAGGATACAAAATCAACCCAAAAAAACAATCAGAAGCCCTCATGTATACCAAAGATAAAATGGCCAAGAAAGAAATTAGGGAAACAACAGCCTTCACAAAAGCCACTAATAATAAAAAGTACCTTGGGGTGACACTAATCAAGCAAGTGAAAGACATGTTTGAGAAAAACTTCAAGTCTCTGAAGAAAGAAATTGAAGAAGATATCAGAAGTTGGAAAGATCTCCCATGCTCATGGATTGGTAGGAATAACATTGTAAAAATGGCCATTTGGCCAAAAGCAATCTACAGATTCAATGGAATTCCCATCAAAATACCAACACAATTCTTTACAGACCTTGAAAAAAAGATTCTCAGCTTCATATGGAGAAACAAAAAAACCCAGCATCTCCTAAACAACCCTGTACAACAACAGATCATCTGGAGGTATCTCCATCCCCTATCTCAAGTTGTACTACAGAGCAATAGTAATAATAACTGAATGGTATTGGCATAAAAACAGAAAGGAGGATCGATGGAACTGCATAGAAGACCGAGAAACAAACCCACACACCTATGAATACTTGAATTTTGACAAAGAAGACAAATCCATTCAATGGAAAAAAGACAGCATCTTCAACAAATGGTGCTGGTCCAACATGATCATCTCTTTAGATGCTGAAAAAGCATTTGACAAAGTCCAACACCCATTCATGTTTAAAGTCTTGGAGAGATCAGGGATACAACGCACATATCTAAACATAGCAAAGGCAATATACAGCAAGCCTATAGCCAACATCAAACTCAAAGGAGAAAAACTTAAATCAATCACACTGAAAACAGGGACAAGACAAGGCTGCCCACTCTTTCCATACCTCTTCAACATAGTACTTGAAGTCCTAGCCAGAGCAATAAGACAACTACAGGAGATCAAGGGGATACAATTCGGAAAAGAAGAGGTCAAAGCGTCACTATTTGCAGATGATATGATAGTAAACATGAACGACCCCAAAAATTCAACCAGAGAAATCCTTCAGCTGATAAACACCTTCAGCAAAGTGGCAGGATATAAAATCAACTCAAAAAAATCAGAAGCCCTCCTATATACCAAAGACAAAAAGGCTGAGAAAGGAATTAGGGAAACAACACCCTTCACAATAGCCAATAATAACATCAAGTACCTTGGTGTGACTATAACCAAGCAAGTGAAAGACCTGTTTGAGAAAAATGTCAAGTCTCTGAAGAAAGAATTTGAAGAAGATATCAGAAGAAGGAAAGATCTCCCATGCTCATGGATTGGTAGGATTAGCATTGTGAAAATGGCCATACTGCCAAAAGCAATCTACAGATTCAATAAAATTCCTATCAAAATAACAATTCAATTCTTTACAGACCTTGAAAAAAAGATTCTCAGCTTCATCTGGACAAACAAAAAACCCAAAATCTCCAAAACAATCCTGTACAACAACAGATCATCTGGAGGCATCTCCATTCCTGATCTCAAGTTGTACTACAGAGCAATAGTAATAAAAACTGCATGCTTTTTGGCATAAAAACAGAAAGGAGGATCAATGGAACCGCATAGAAGACCCAGAAATAAACCCATACACCTATGAATACTCGAATTTTACAAAGAAGCCAAATCCATTCAATGGAAAAAGACATCATCTTCAACAAATGGAGCTGGTCCAATGGGATGTCCACATGCAGAAAAAATAAAAATAGATCTATAATTATCACCCTGCACAAAACTAAAGTCCAAGTGGATCAAATACCTCAGCATAAAACTAGATACTCTAAATCTGTTAGAAGAAAAAGTGGGGAACAGCCCAGAACTCATTGGCACAGGAGACAACCTCCTGAGCAGAACACCAATAGCACAGGCTCTAAGAACAACAATCAATAAATGGGTCCTCATGAAACTGAAAAGGTTCTGTAAAGCAAAGGACACCATCATCAAAACAAAACGACTGCCTACAGATTGGGAAAGAATCTTCACTAACCCTTTATCTGACAGAGGGCTAATATCCAGTATATACAAAGAACTAAAGAAGCTGAAAAACAGCAAACCAAGTAACCCAATTAAAAAATGGGGAACAGAGCTAAACAGGAATTCTCGACAGAGGAATATCAAATGGCACAGAAACACTTAAAGAAATGCTAAACCTCATTATCCATCAGGGAAATGCAAATCAAATTGACCCTGAGATATCACCTTACACCTATCAGAATGGCCATGATGAAAAACTCAAGTGACAACACATGCTGGAGAGGATGTGGAGAAAGGGGAACCCTCCTCCACTGCTGGGGGGAATGTAAACTGGTACAACCACTTTGGAAATCTATCTGGTGCTTTCTAAAACAATTATGAATAGTGCTTCCTCAAGACCCAGCTATACCACTCCTAGGTTTATACCCAAAATTTGCTTAAGTACACAATTGGGATACTTGCTCAACCATGTTTATAGCAGCTTTATTTGTAATAGCCCGAACCTGGAAACAACCCAGATTTCCTTCAATGGAGGAATGGGTACAGAAATTGTGGTATTTTACACAATGGAATACTACTCAACAATCAAAAAGAAGGAAATCATGAAATTTGCAGTCAAATGGTGGGATCTAGAAAAGATCATTCTGAGTGAAATATCCCAGAAGGAGAAAGACAAACACGGTATATACTCACTTATATAGACCTATAAGATATGATAAACATTGTGAACTCTATAAACCTAAAAAAGATAATCAAGAGAGCAGACATGGGGTAAGATGATCAATCCTCATTTAGAAAGACAGATGGGATGTGCACTGAACGTATGACAGGAGTCTACTGAGAGCATCTGAAAGACTCTAACTAGCAGTATTTTCAAAACAAAGACTCATGACCAAACACTTGGCAAAGTAGAGGGAATCATAAGAAAGAAGGGGAGTTAGTCTAATGGGGAAAGGATAGGAGCTCCACAAGGACCAAATATATCTGGGCACAGGTTCTTTTCTGAGACTGACATTCAACCAAAGACCATGTATGGATATAACCTAGAACCTTTGCTCAGAAGTAGCCTGTGTTAGCTCAGTAACCGATTGGTTTCCCATAGTGAGGGGAACAAGGACTATTTCTAACAGGAACTCAATTACTGTCTCTTTGGCCTCCCCACCTTCCAAGGGAGGAGCAGTCCTATTAGGCCACAGAGGAGGGCTTTACAGCTAGTCCTGAAGATACCTGATAAAACAGGATAAGATGAATGGCAGGAGGTCCCCCCCATCAGTGGACTTAGAAAGGGGTACAGTGGAGATGAGGGAGGGAGGGGGGTCTGGGAGGGAATGAGAGATTGGGACACGGCTGGGATACAGAGTTAATAAAATGTAACTGTTAAGAAACAATAAAATTTAAAAAAGAAACAAAAAATTTAATATTTAGAATTGTTTGTTGATTGCCTCACATTCCAAGCACTTAATGTTTTTAATAATATACAAAAGAAAAGAGAAAAGAAAAGAAAACTGAGCTCATCCTTGCCACTCCCAGGCAGCACCTCAAAGAAGAAGCCATCACTCCTGAAGTAGCTCTATCCTTCATCACCTTATTACAGTATTTCTTACATAATTATTCATTACAATTTGTTCACATTGTATCCCCTCTGTTGCCTTCCCTTTTCTCCTTGCAAGCCCAACGACTCTCCTTCTTCTACCCCATGCCCTTTCTCTAGTTCCTTGATAGGGGATGTCCTCCTAACCTTTTATCTGACCCTGCCTTATCAGATCTCATCAAGGCTCACAGCATCATCTTCCTATGCGACCTGATTATCAAGGCAGTTCTGCTTGTGTCCTCAAATTACTCTACTTAGGACACTCTTTATGCCTCCTCTCCTGCAGGCTTCCCAGAGCTCTGAAGGTAAGGAGAATTTCATAGGTAAATCCCATCTAGAGCTGGTTGTTTTAAGGTCTCTCTCTGCATAATATCTGACTGTGGGTCTCTGTATATAATTTGATTTGATGCGGAAGAAAGCATCTCTGTGGTTGCAAGAACATGGCAACTATCAATCAGTTGAGAACAAAGACCAGCATAATTTAATAACAACAGCCTAGGTTGCTTGAAAATTTCTGTAGGATGCCCTTGCCCAACAGCTTAATTGACTCCACCCAATCTCCCTAGTAGAAGACTGGTCACAATTAGATGGCCTATTTGAACTTTATCCTCCACTATTAGAAAATCTCCTAATAAGTGAATATATACCATATTTGTCTTTCTGCCTTTTAGTTACTTTACCCAAGATGATTTTTCCTGGTTCCATTTTTTTTTTTTTTGCCTTAAAAATATCATGATCTTATTTTCTTTACTGAATAATACCCTATTTTGGAACTATTCTACAATTTCCTCAAAGGAAATTGTCAGTCCTGATCTTTAGTCCTTGCTAGTTGCTGGGACTTTAATCATTGTATTGAATGACAAACTATCAGGATAACTATGTTCTTTTAGCCTAGAAGTCAGTAGGAAGATGCACTTTGAGGTTGATATGCCAATGTAAGTGACCAGACAGTATGCCTCTCTGTCTCTGTCACTTTATCTCTTTGTTTTTGTTGGTCTCCATCTCTCTATATCTGAATCTGTCTCTCTAGCTCTTTATCTCTCTGTCTCTCTCAGTCTCCCCCTCTCTGCCTGATGCTGGTGGTTCAGAAGGAAAACCTCTCAGTTCTGCTGAAGGACTATAACAAGTTGTCTGTTTGCTGATGTGACATCATGTAAAATACATATTTCTGTAAAAATATAAGCAAGCTCCTAATTAAACACTTTTTGTTCAAAGATTTCCCTTGCTCAGGGAATATTTTCCCAGTAAGTAATTCACTGACTGAGAACATATCTCCGAATTTAATGAATAATAATGGAATCTGTGTTAATGGGAAACTGACATGTCAAGGACACGGGACTTTATTAATGAGCTCTTGAAAGAAATATGTGACAGATTAATTGAACTAACAATCTTGGACACAGGAACTGTCATCTCTGGTTTGTGTGCTTTCAGCTGCCCAGATTGAGGCATGTAGGGCTGCTCAGCATTTCTCTCAATCAGGCTGCTCACTTGGCTCTTTTAATAACTGGCTCCAGAAACTCTTACTGTTTCATTACATTATTCATCCTCTCAGGCAATCAGCACCTACCCACTGTTATATCATAAAAGCCTTCGGATATCATAATGAATTTGATGTCATGATACAACTGTGATGTCATAAAAGTATTGTGATGTGATCATAGCATTGGATGTCCTAATATCATTGCAAAGTCTTACTGTTGTGAGGTCATAATAGCTTTTTGATGTCAAAATTCTATTGTGCTCTCATACCACTATCCTGTCGTAACAACATTTTGAAATCATAATACCATGGTGATGTCATAATATCATTGTGATGTCATAATAGAATTGTGATGACAAAAGAGCATTGTAATGTCATAATAACATTGAGATGTCCTAATATCATTGTAAAGTCATACCGTTGTGACGTCATAATAGCATTTTAATGTCATAATTCCATTGCGATGTCATACCACAAGCATGTTGTAATAACATTGTGATTTCCTAAGAACAATTGGATGGAATGATGAAGTTTGATGTCATAATGCCTTTCTGATATAATAATGGCCTTGTGATGTCATAAAATCATTGTGAAATCATAACACCATTTTGATAGCATAATTGCATTCAGATGCCATCATAGCATTGTGATGTCCTAATAGAATAAAGTTATCATGATGATATTGGGATGTTATAATAGCATAGGGATCTCAATACCTTTGTGATGTAATGACAATTTTTTGAAGCCATCATAGTTTGGTTATACCCTAACACTTTTGTGATGTTATAATACTATTGTGATGTCATAATTACATTTTGAAGTAATCATAGCATTGTTATATCCTAATACTATTGTGATGTCATAGTACCAATGTGATATTATAATAGCTTTGTGATGTCATAATTCTATTGTGACATCAACACTCCATTGTGATGTCATACCACAATCATGTCTAAAAAGCATTGTGCTAACATAATAGCATTGTGATGTCATGATGAATTTTGTTGTACAATATCATTGTGATATCACAATAACTTACTGATGTCATCAGAATACTGGGAAGTGATAATAGAACTGTGAAGTTATAACCGAATTGTGATGTTGTAATAACATTGTGATGTCACAATTCCATTGGGATCGCATAATAGCAATCGAGGTCATCATATTTGAGGTAATAATAGCATTATCATATCATAATAGCATTGAGATTTCATACCATTTTAATGTGATAATACCATTGTAATGTCATAATGCATGTTTGAATTCATAATAGCTTTGTGATGTAATAATACCTTTATGATTTCAAAATAACATTGTGATGTCATAAGAGCTTTGAGATACCATAATACCATTTTGTTGTGTATACACCATTGTTATATCATATTAGCATTGTGATATCATAATAGCATATTGAGGACATAAGCTCAAGGTTATGTCATAATTGCTTTGTGATGTCCTAATACCATTGTGTAGTCATCTGGTTGTGAAATCATAATAGAATTTTTATGTATTTATAAAACAATTGTGATGATATGAAAAAAATTCTAATGTCATAATACCACTGGTATGTCATGTGAATCTTGATGTCAAAAATTCCATAATATCATTGTAACATCATAATAGATTTGTGATGTCATAACACCATTATGATAGCATAATAGCATTGTGATGTCCTAATAGCATTGAGATATCATAATAGTATTATGAATTAATAATATCATTGTAATTGCATCATAGCATTGTGAACTCATAACACCATTGTGATGTCATTATAGATTTGTGATGTCATATCATTGTAATGTCATAATACCATTTTGATATGATAGTGCTTTTGTGATTTCATCAATGAATTATGATAAAATCATAGCATTATTATGTTATAGTAGCTTTATAATGCCATCATAGCATTTTGATGTAATAACAGCATTGTAATGTCATAATAGCATTGTGATATCATAATAATTTGTGATGTCATAATATCATAGTGATGTCAAAATGCCTTTGTGATATTATAAAACAATCATGTAGTATTATCATTGTGACATCAGAATAGCATTGGGTTGTCATGATGAATTTTGATGTAATAATGCCATTGTAATAGCATAATCACATTTTGATGTCATCATATCATTGTGATGTCATAATACCATTGTGAAGTCATAATAGCATTTGTTGTCAAAATTCCAATGTGATGTCTTAGCACAATCATGTTGTAATACTTCTGTGATGTCTCAATAGCATGGTAATGTCATAATACCATTTTGAAATCTTAATACTATTGTGATATCAACATAGCATTGTGATGTCCTAATACTATTGTGATATTATAACAGCATTATTATATCATAATATCATTTTGATGTCATAATGCTATTGTGATGTCATAATACCATTGTCATATCATAATACCATTGTGACATCATAACAGTATTTTGACATAACAATAGAATTTTGATGGCATAAACCATTGTGATATCATAATACTATTGTGATGTCATAACACCTTTGTGATGTCTGTTATTTATGATGTCATAAAGCATTGAAATATCATATTATTTGTCATACCATTGTGATGTCATAAGAGTACTGTGATCTCATAATAACATTGTGAATGTCACAATACTATTGTGGTGTCATAACTGTAATGGAATGTCATATTAATTTGATGTCAAAATAGCATTTTGATGTCATTATATCATTGTGAAGTCATAACATCACTATGATATCATAATAAGAGTGAGATGTCATAATAGTATTTTGAGGTCATAATGACATGGCGAATACATAATTCCTTTGTAATTTCATCCCACAGTCATGTCGAACTAGCTTTGTGATGTCATATTTCCATTAGGATATCATGACACGTTCATATTTTCTAATAATATTGTGATGCAATAAAAGCAATGAAATGTCATGACACTATTGTTATGACATAATACCATTGAGATGATATAAAAAATTGTAACATCATACCATTGTGTTGATATAATTGCATTTTGATGTTATAATTCCATTTTGATGTCATGATGCCTTTGTGATGTCATAATACTTTTGTGATGTCATAACACCTTTGTGATGTCCTATAACTGTGCTGTCAAAATAGCATTGAGATATTAGACCATTGTGATTTCATAAAAGCATTTTGAGGTCAAAATGTCATTGTGACATCAAAATTCTATTGTGATTACATACCACAAACATGTTGAAATACCATTTTTTATGTCATAGTACCATTGTAAGGTCAAAATGCCATTGGTGGGTCATAATACCATTGGGATATTGCCACACTAACTCCAGAGTCTATGTGAGCATAAAAATGTGCTATATAAGCAGAAAATTATGCTGCTAAGATGAAGAGACACTTATCCTATGGAGATGAAGAGACACTTATCCTATGGGAATCCACTCCCTGGAAGTCACTGGATATTCTCCCTGGCCATCTACACCAAAAAGACATACTCTGAAAATTGTGCTTTCTCAGATGAAGGATTGAATTAATGAGCCTTTTGTTTTTTCTTTGTGATTTTTGGAACAGCACAATTAACTACTTAAAAAAAGAAGCTTTAGCAAAAATAGAGTAAAAGAAAAATAAGTAATGAATCAGATTTAGTATCAGAAAGCATTATAAGAATAGAAAAAGAAATAATAGGCTCCCTCTTAGGAAAAAATAGCATAAGCAAGTAGAGCAGGCTTGAGCATGCCTCCCTTTAGCGACTTGTTTCTAAGGAAGATTATAAATCTTTAGCAAGACACATGGGATGATGGTTGAACAAGGTGTATTTAGACTTTAATGTAGAAAAATATTTGGCAGGTATTTGACTTGGCTCAGAGGACTATTACATCTCCTAACTTTCCCCTTCTCTAGTCAGTGATAATAAAACCACAGTTTGAGGTTTTTGTTTTTTGTTTGCGTTGGTCAGAAAGTTTTCTTGTGGGCTTTGCTTTATATTTAGCTGCACTTTCAAGTTAAAACAAACTTTGTATCCTTGGTAAAAGTGCTGGAAAGCATGCCAACTTTAAGGTGCTTCCTAATGAAATCACTATAAAATCATTAGCCTAACTTCAGTAAAATTTCAGCAGAGTCAAAGCTATCTCGGTGTTGTCTCTGTCAACTCGCCTGAAACTGTGCCTTCCTGATATCCAAAACTCTGATTCTCCTGAGGATGCAGGGAACCTGACTGGGCTGGTCCGTGGCAGGATATCATGACACCATTGTGATGTCATATCATTGTAATGTCATAATAGCATTGAGAGGTCATGACACAATTGTGATGATAGAATACCAGTAGGCTGACCAGGAATTCACAGACTGGCCTGTTTCTTTTTAATTTGTGTTGGGATTAAAGGAATGTGCCTTCATCAACTTGTTCAAGTATTTTTTCTCAAATCAATATAATTGTATCTCAAAGCCTTTAAATGAAAAAATAAGCAAAGAGATGAGAAGATTTTAAGTTTGGGGTCAGTTATTATGCTGTAACAAACAAAGCCCAGTTGGTTGCTTTTTGGAATTTAGTTGATGTTTTAGTGAATTGATGGACCCTTACCAGAAAGAGCTGACAAGTATCTTGCAGCCAGAGAGCTTTGAATTTTAAACATTATTAATCTAATTTTATTAGGGAGAGTGCCCTTTCTACTTTCTGTAACTTAGTATTCCATTCCTTGGTTGTTTTCCCCATTTTCTCTTTCCACCTTCTTGGAGAAATTCCTCCAGAAGAGCCACCACCATTAAATACATTGCAAACAGATCCATGACTATGACAAACAAAATAAAGCCAAAGTGAATTAAAACACTCTCTGCCATGCCATTTTTTTTTAATTTTTTTTTTAATTGCAGTTTTAGGCCAAGTTCTGTAGAGAGGTCTGTATGCCTCCATTTCCTTTTTTCCAGACATGGCTGCAGAGTTTAGTAGAGCTGAGTCAGCCATATGTTAAGGAAGCCATGTTTGTGTATCCTTCTGTTAGACTGTAGCAGCAGCCACTTTTGTTATGTTAAGTCTCAGATCTGTCCACAATAGGCTGTCTTTTTCTCCTGGCCATGTTTAAGACTGTCTTTTAAAATGACAGTAATTTATCTAGGAGCTTTTAGGTTTTAAGTTCTAGTTATTGGGGCTGTATTACTGCAAACTTATGCCCCCCACCAAATTATGTTAAAGTATGATTTAAAGAGTGTGAATACTTAGATTAGTTGGTGGCCATTTATTGTACAGTTAGATTAGCTGGGTGTCATTTGTTGATAGTTATTAATATTAATAGTTATTAACTATTGAAATATCTTTTAGTTAAGCAGCAGTTAATCCTAAACCAGCTGTTTACCCCAATCATGACACAGAGACTGGGATTTATTTAATTAACCTAGAGCATACTGCTGGGAGATAGTTATTTCCTCCTAAACCTCAAAGACCACATAGATTCCTACCATTCAGATTTCACTCATCATATGTGCTTTAGTGCTTTGTCATATCTTACATAGGGTCCATCTCTCCACATGGTTCCAAGACCTCTTCTCCTGATTATCAACCTTTCCTCCTCCTGCTATGGATCAGGATGACCCACCTTATCCTCTCCATTGCTCAGAGCTGTAGCTGGTTGTTTTATTGAAAATAGAGAGGACAAATGGTGGCATGTTTACACAAACTTAAGAGAGGTGATGTGTAGAATAAGCATCACAGGGTAATTTCCGGATTGAAACCAGAGAGTGGGGACAGAAATCAGCATTTGAATGAAAAAGAAAAAAATGTATACATTCCAAACAAACTTTGTACCAACAATTATATATATATATATATATATATATATATATATATATATATATATCACTGTTCTGCCTGCATACTGAAATATGGCACCAGATCTCATTATATATGGAAGTGAGCCACCCTGTGGTTGCTGGGAATTGAAGAAGGACTTCTGTAAGAGTAACCAATGCTCTTAAATTCTAAGCTGCATCTTCAGCCCCAACTTTCTTTAGTTCATATTACTTAAATTTTTGGTGTCCTAATAGCATAGTCATATCATAATAACTTTGTGATATTATAATACCATGGTGAAATCATAATACCATTTTGATATCATCATACCACTGTGAAATAATAAAAATAGAGGATGTCATGATATTAATGTGATGTAATTATACTATTGTGATGTCATACTAACATTATGATGTCCTAAATTATTTGCAATGTCATATAATTGTGATGTTATAATACCATTTTGAAGTCATCATTGTGATATCATAAAAGTATGGTGATATCATAATACTACTGTGATGTCTTAATATTAAAGTGAAGTCATACTATTGACATGTCATAAGACCATTGTGACATCATAATACTATTTTCATGTCATAAAAACATTATGATATCATCATAGTATTGTGATGTTGTAGTACTATTTTGATTACATAAGAGCACTGTGATATAATCATAGCATCTTGATAAAATAATAGTATGTTATGTCATCATAACATTGTGATATAATACCATTGTGAATTCAGCATACAATTGTGAAGTCATAACACAATTTTGATGTCATAATACAATGGGGATGTAATAATACCATTTGGATGTCCTACCACTGTGTTGTAATAATACCATTCGAAATGTCATAATAGCATTGTGAAATCATAACAGCATTGTGATACCACAAAAAAATTGTGATGATAAAATAACATAGTGAAGTCATTATACCATTGTGATGTCATAATTCCATTGTGAAATTATACCATATGATATAATCATTGAATTGTGATGTCATAAAAGCATGGTGATATAAAAGCATTGTGATGTCAAAATTCCATTATGATGTCATACCACAATCATGTCATAATAGCATTGTGATATGATAAAAGCATTGTTATATCATAACATTGAGATGTCATAATAGCATTATGAAGTAATGCAATTGTGATGTGATAATAGAATTGTGATGTCATAATAGCATGGTGATATCATAAAAGTTTTGTGATGTCAAAATTCTATAATAACATTTTGATGCTATAATTGCATTTTTATATCCAAATAGCATTGTGATTTCTAAATAGCATTGTGAGGACATAATAGCAGTATATGTCATAGTAGCATTGTGAAATCATAAAACCGTTTTGATAGAATAATACCATTGTGTTGTCATCAGAATATTGTGATGTCATAATTGCATTGGGATGGCAAAATAGCTTTGTGATATGTATTTTAATGTAATGTATTTTAATGTAATGTCATTGAAAATTCATAATAGCATTTAGATGTCATATCACTATGATATCATATATCATTGTGATTTCATAATAGCATTTTGAGGTCATATCATTGTGATGTCATAATAATATTTAGGTGTCATACCATTGTCGTCATACTAACATTTTGAGGTCATAATAGCATTGTGATGTCATCATAGCATTGAGATGTTCTAAAAGTCATAATTCAATTGTGATATCATAAAACAATCATGTCGTAATAGCATTGTGATGTCACTATAATATATGATGCTATAACAGCATTGTGAATGCATAATAGCATTTTGATGTTAAAATTCCATTGTGATGCCATTCCACAATCATCTCATAATGGCACTGTGATGTCTTAATAGCATAGTAATATCATAAAATCATTGTGAATCATAATACTATTATGATGTCATATTATCATTGGGATGTCATGATGAATTTTGATGTCATAATAGCTTTGTGATGTCATCATTGCTTTGTGATGTCATAATACCATTGTGATGTTCTAATAGCATTGTGAAGTCATATGACTGTGTAGTCATAATAACATTTAGATATCAAAAATCCAATGTGATATCATACCCCATTTATGTCATAATACCATTATGAAGTCATATCATTTTGAGATCATAATAGCATTGTGATGTCATAATACAATTGTGATATTATAATATCATTGAGATGTCAGAAAATATTATGACATCATAATTGCATTTTGAAGTCATAATGAAACTGTTAGATGAAAATTCCACTGTGATATGATAATGACGATTTGAAGTCCTACTTGAATATTGATGTCATAATAGCATTGGACTATCATGACAACATTGTTTTGTCATAATACCATAGTTATGTCATAATAGCACTGAGATGTCATGACAAAATTGTGATGAGATGATACAATTAAGATGCCATAATAAAGTTATAATGACATAATATACTTTTGATGTCATATTATCAATGGGATGTCATAGTAGCATTGCGATCTTATAATACCTTTGTTAAGTCATAATAGCATTGTGAATTAATAATACCATGTTATGTCATGATAGCATTTTGATGTCATAATATCAATGTGATGTCCTAATAGCATATTGAGGTCATAACCCCATTATGATATCATAATAGTATTGTGATGTCATCATAGCATTGTGATGTTGTAATACCATTGTTGTTATAATGTTCTTTTGAAATGTATATACCTTACCCTCATTCATTCAAATGCTGATTTCTATCCCCTCACTCTCTGGTTTCAATCCGGACATTGATTTGTGATACTTATTATAAGCAACTGTCTCAACTTTGTGTAAACAGGACAGAATAAAGTAACTAGCCACTATATTGAGGGAAGAGAGGAGCCAGAGGGCTGGAAATGAGTGGGAGGAGAAAGGGCGAGGGAGAAGAGCTTGGAAAGCAGAGCAGGAGGAGATCTTGGAACAGCATGAAAAGAATGAACCAGACCTAACACTTCACTAAAAGCAAGTATAATGGGTAAAATCTAACTGTTAGGAAACTATGAGGGCTTGAAGTTTTAGAAGGGAGTACTTATTGACCAGCACTGTGTTCTAAGTTAACTAAATAAAGCTAGTCTCTGTGTGGTAAATTGGTTATTCAGCTGTCTGGGAATAAGAGCAAGCATTAATAAAACATAAACCAATAGTAAATAATAATCATCACCTACAAGATACCATTGTGAAGACATTATATGATTGTGATATCATAACACCATAGCAATGTCATATCATTGTGAAGCTATAATAGCTTTGTGATGTCATAATAACATTGTGAAGTCATAATAGCATTGTGATATTATAATAACATGGGATGTCATAACACTGGGATATCATCACGACATTATCATGTCATCATACCATGGAGAGTCATAATTCCATTGTGATATCATGATTTCATTGTGATATCATAAAATTATTGTGATGATGTAATAGTATTTTGATATAATAATGCCACTGTGAAGTCAAAACTCCATTGTGATGTCATACCACATTGATATGACACTTACGACAGTCTTCCTCTGTCCTCTCATGCATAAGAGTATTGTGATGTCATAATACAATTGTGATATGATACCAATAATGTGATGTCATGTAAGCATTGTAATGTCACAATTGCATTGTTCTGTTATTATTGTGATTTTATAATTACATTGTGTTATCATACCATATGAGGTCATAATAGCATTGTGATATTATAATAGCATTGTGATGTCATGATTTCATCGTTATATCATAATATCAATGTGATGTACCATATTGAGGTCATAACCACATTTTGATGTCATCATAGCATTGTGATATCAAAATTCCATTCTGCTGTCATACCAGGTGATTTTATTAATGTCCTCTTGAAAGAAGTTTGTGACAATATTTCCAAAATAAAAGTCTTAGACACAAGAACTGTCATCTCTGGGTTGTGTGCTACT